>NC_080431.1:56104266-56411303 GCF_028018845.1 Melospiza georgiana | reverse complement strand
AGCTATCTGCACCAAAGATTGCCAGTGTGGTGTCAGCCCAGGGCCTTGTGGGGCATCACACTCTGCAGAGCGCAGACACTGCACACTCTGTGAGCCACTTCCACTTGTCAGAGGTGAGCTTAGAGAGGCCCAGAGCCCCACATGTGTGAGCAAGCTCTGCTAGTGATTTAGATCTCACTTCAAATGCTTTGAGGACAAAACAAGTAATGTGTTGCTTTGAAGACATGGGCTCTGCATTTCTACAAGTTGCTGTCACACTTTCTTGAAGGAGAGGTCTTTGAAGACAAGGACTACGTAAACTAGTGATTAATTTTATCTTTTTTTTGAGTTTAGCAATGGAACAAACAAACAAACCAACACACATACACACACATATATATACATTCATATGTATGCGTATAAATATATATATATATCCTTAAGTCTGAAATGCTGAAATGCAGGGCAGAACCAGTTTGAGGAGATGTCTTTGAAAACTGAAACTACTTATTTGGAATTGGCTTTTGGTTATTTTCAACTTTATAAAATAATGAAAAAAGAAAAGGCTATGTTCAAAAAGAATTTGTCTGTCATGCACAAAACAAGTGAGAAGGTCACAGCAGCTGTCAGTAGTGATGAAGGACAAAAGGCCGGAACTGATCCTTATCATTAAAGCCTTGTGACACAGTTACACACTGTCCACACTGTTTAGGGCTAGCTCTTTCCATACCAAATTCCTCTTGGAGAGAGACCAGTAGAGAACCAAAAGAACTGCAGGGAGCAAAATAACTGTTTAGCATTGTGGATGATCAGGGCTCAGGCTCTTTCTCAGGACTTGTTTCATTTGGCAGTTTAGGTTTTTACCTGCTTTAATTTGAAGCTTTATATTTGCTATACTTACCTGGCCTATATTTAAATTATTTTGCTAATTATTTAATTGAATATATCCTAGTTGTTCAGAAAATCCCCTGATCATTATTGTGGGGTGAACCATTCATTCACACATTCTCAGTCTATCCTGTTGAAGCTGCTCCTTTTTGCATTGCAGACTTATATACTTATTTGATTGAAGAAGAAAAAAAATAAAGCCAAGGGAGGAATCTACACTGTGAACCAATGCAGGTGAAGATCTTTCACTATGGTTACAAAATCACCAGGATGGAAGCTGCCTGGTCCTTTCTTCACCTGGGGGTGATACCATCCCTCAGCACTTGTTTCCTGGCAGTTTATCTAGCTGATGGTCAAGTACTCTTTACTGACACCAGCAATGGTGATTCTGGTCTTCTCTTCTTTAGATTTAACAGTCTGTTTCACCTCAGCAGTCTTTTATTGTAGCTCTTCTTTTCATTCAGCCTCAAACTTTCCCACTATTGTCCCCTGACAGTTCTCTTTCAGGTCCCCACCTTCACAGCGCATGGCATCCAGCACTGGGCACTGCACAGCTTGACAGGGATAATTCCGGCAGTATCCTGGGGACTGCATTCCGGTTTCCCCATCTTTGTGTGGTATTTTCCTCCTGTGTATCACACTGGGGTCTGTGTTCAAAGCCTTCCAAAAACTTTTAAAGATAGCACCCATCTCAGGACTTCAAACAGCAAATTCTTCAGCTTTGAAAAGCTACTGTGTTTAGGTGGGCTTTGAAGCAGATACCTCCCTTAAAGTGCACATGTTTATGCTGATCTGAATCATGTAATTGTCAAAAGTCTTGGAAATGTCTTGAGGACATTTGCCAAACTAGGGGCCACTGAGGAGGAAATAAAAGGACGTAGTCACTATGTTTTTCAACAATTTTACCTCTATTTCTGTCACTTGTTGGGAGGCAGGGATGCAAGAAAATGTGTGGAAATGACAGGAATAAACCCAAAGAACATTTGGGGTTTTATCAGGTATGTGAGTTTGGGTAAACACTCAAAGGTGGCAGAGCTAGATGATTAATTTCTAGTTTGTCCTAAAGTAGGCAGTGCTAAATTGAAAAGAGAAAACAAAATATTATTAATACTTCTTACATTTCTTTCTATAAATATTTATATTTATGTGTCTGTGCAGGCACATACAAGCACACATGTTAATGGAAGGGATCTGTGATATTCTGCCCTGTGCATTAGTCCATGTAGCAGCAACAGCAGGTATTTGGTTTAGTGAAGAGATTTACAGAAACTTTTTCATCTTCAGTGTAGGCAATCACTCAAAAAGTGAATGTATGGCAGGTGTACTGATACTGTAGATCACAAGGGTGTTGTAAGAGTTGCTGTAGCGTATCAGGATGGTGTTTCAGGCATGAAATAACCTTATTCTAATTAATCCGTGTGCTTCCAAGCATAAATAAATGGAAGAGCTCTGAAAAACACTTTCTGAGATCCAAGGTTCTTCCTGGGAAATACCAAATAAATATTGTTTAGATTGATTACCAGGTTTACAGTTAAATGATTTCTATGGGTCATACCACAACATTACAGTCATAAAATTACCTGCAGAAAGATAGGAAGACTGGAGTCTTTGGACAGTTGTTTATTTATTTAATCTATTGCTACCTGCTCCTGGAGAAAAAGAAAAAGGTTATGATCACTTTTGTTGTGTATTAACTATGTTATTCCCTTCGTCCCTTGGGACATAGGAGTTAAACAGTGGCAGTCTTAATACTGTTTGGTTCCTCCTTGTTTCTCATGGTTTTTAACTCCTGCAAATGAATTGTGAAACAAATAGTCAAGTCCTTCCTTCCATTGCCTAATTGTTCAAAGGAGAGTCTGCTCAGGATTTGATTGTATCTAGTACTAGATTGCAGTGCAAATAAGATCATAGAAGAAACAGAAGTGTCATGGCTAAGTTAAGTTGGTTTTGCTCTGTCTTGAAAAGCTCCTGGGAAATAAAAAGTTGAGAAAGACCAGGACAACCATTTCGCTGGTGTGATTGGAGTCACCAGTTTTGCTGCTGCCAAAGACAGCCTGATATCTGTCATTAAGCCTGGTTCCCCTATTTTTGCATGAACATATTAGGCTGAACTCTTCATCTCTTTTGGTTTTTGGGGGTTTTTTTGGGTTTTTTTGGGGTTTTGTTTTGTTTTGTTTTATTTTGTTTTGTTTTGTTTTGTTTTTTTAACACTGCTTTCTTAAAATAATTAGAAAAGAGGCACTTGGAGAGAAGATGGATTCTTCCCTGTTTTGTCTTGTGTAATCACTTCTGGGTCAAGTCTAAGGGGAATGTCTAATATTGGACCTTGATGGTCTTTGGTAAAATTTCCCATGACTGAGGAGTACACAGCTGCCTTTTACACCTCTGCAGGACACCAGAGATGTGTAGCTAAGGAATAATCTTGATTATAACTTGTCTAAGACAAACACCAAATCACTTCTCACTGCAGAGGGGACAATCACCAATGTGGGAATTTCCAACATGGAAATTCTTTAGTCTTGATATGCCTATCTTTGCTTTATTTCTAACCTCCTATCCCTTGGGCCTGGGAAGTATATTATATGTAGCAAAACTTGGATTCCAAGCCTAGATAGCCCTGGATACCATAGGGATATTTTGTACTAGCATACAGCTGTTCCATTTCATTTACTCCCTGCTGGTAGCACAGGATTATTCAGGTAGAATCAGCCCCCATCTCAAACAGGAGTCGGGACAAGATTCAATGTCTGCACATGGTGTTTCAGCAGATGGTGCAAGAAATCTTCACAGCAGAAAACTGGAAAATAATGGATCAGACAATTTCTCAACCTTCTGTAGCTGGTTTGTGTGCTTACACAGAGATTTCAACTGGTGAAGCTGCAGGTCAACCTGAATGCAATGTGTTATTTAAAGAGGAAACTTAGACATTAAGGGACAGCTTCCTGCTGTTTCATCTTTTTTCTGTTCTTACATTTAAGCTAATCTGTTTCCACCTACCACAAAATCCAGATAAAATATTGAGCTAGTACAGATACTTTGTTTACTAGAATTTGGTGAGAATCCTTGTTTTCAGAAACTCATTTTTGAGAAATGTGGTTTTTGATTATATTTTTTCTAAACATGGAACTTTGTGCATATAGTTTGAAATTGAATAGGAATAGGCAGAAATTCTTCAAAAAATAGTCCATCTTCAGAGACAGCCTCCCCTTTCTGATGTTTATTTCATCATCTCCACCTGAAGCAGTTCCACTTCCTGTAAACAAAGAAATAAATAACATTTCCTGAGTTAGAAAGCAGCTGTCACCAGAACCTGGAAGTAGAGGTACACATATGGGTTGAGAGAAATGTCCCTGTGGCAGTGAATATTTAGTTGGCTATGCAAAGTGAAATAAGTCCAAAACACATCAGGAGTCCCTCTGCAGGCCAGGGAAAAAACATAACAGGAAAATATTAATGAGGCACAAAATCTGGTTTTTATATTCCTTGCAATATGGCTGTTCTGTAATGGCTTTTGAAGCTCACAGATGCTCATAGTAACAGTGTCTTTCTGCTCTTGGAATCTCAAAAGATTTTATTTTAGATACAATGCCTGCTTTAGAAGTGTGAGTTATGCACATGTGAACAGGATGTACTGTGAAGTACATCCTTTTTTGGATGTTTTCTATTTCCATCTCCTTAGACCATGAGTTGAAATAAAAGGCAAACATGACCACTTAAGCAGGTTGAAATAACGCAACTTGCTTCAGAACTGTCCATTCTATCACAGTCTTTATTATCTCTCTTTGAATGTAATCATTGAGATTGCAAGACTGCAGCTTCTGCCAGAAGATTATACAGACTTCACAGCCCACTGCTGTCTTCAGAGCTGGAGGGTAAAGTTAGAGGTGAATCTTGCCTTGCAAAAGTATAGGTGCAAATTCACTGGTACTCAGTGGCGGAGGTTTTACTCTCAATAGAAAGAAATGGCACATTATGCTTCCAGGCAAAAGTGTTCCCTCTCAGACTTCCTGACTACCAAAAGGCTTTCTGCTCAAAATTACATGTTTGGGGGGTTTTATGGAGCACTGTGGCAATCTGGAGTCACAGTATGTTTGGCTGCCAGGTTCAATTTGGGCACATGGTGTTACTACAAGGTTTTTTAAACTGTAATGCAGCATGAGGCTGGATTTCTTTCCTCTTTTACCTGATTATCCTTAGCAGAGGCTATACAGTGAGCTGTGCTGCACATCTGAGAAACCAGTCCTGTCTTGTAGTAAGCTCAAAAAACCAAAACACTAGCATCTTCAGCTGGCATGCAGAAAAATCTTCATCCATAAAGCTTGGCAAATGGTACAGTCCTGGTCGCTGTATAACCAAGACACCTAGAACATAAACCCCATAATTCTGAGTGCCCAGATAAGCAATTTCTTGCATTATCAAGAAGAGACGGGTTTCCTCAGGGAGGAAATTCAGAAAAGACTGGCATTCCACACCATCATCCAAAGAATTGTAGTCCAGCCTTCTAGGCTTTGTAGTTAGGCGCTTAAAGTTAGGCATAGTGGAAATATTTTCCTCATTGGAAATTAGGCACCACTGCTTGTAAGTAACTGACGTTCTTCCATAACATATAAATACATAAGCACTGCACAGGCAAACTTATGCTTGAAAAGTGTCTTCAAGTTAGTGGGATGCCCAGCTTTCCAAAAATGCCTGTTTCTCTACATGACATGTAGAAAACACTCAGCTGACTACACAGCTCAGATCCACAACTTTTCCATTGCTAAACTGAAATTAGCTGAGTCTTCCTAAAACACAGCTCTGTGGCACACTCCAAATTACATTGGCAGCCAGTTGAATATTTAGGGTAAGATCATGCATGATTCAAATCATCAAGGTTGGGATTCCCGTATGGGAATTTCCATCTCCTTGCAGATCACTACAGAAGCTTGTGCATCCTTGTATGTTTATCAAGGATATTTTCATGTCTTGGACTTGAAATGATGCAAACATTAGTAGGAGAGGAATATCTTGTCTTTGGAAGAGAAAGTACAAAATTTTAGGGCCAATGCTCTTTGTTATTTTTATCAATGATCTGGACAGTGCAGTTGAATGTACATGAAGTTTGCTGAGGAGGAGCTCTGGATTTCCTTGATGACAGAGATCTGGAAAGATTGGAGAGAGCTGGACAATCACCAACTGTATGAAACTGAACAAGAGCAAGTGCTGGATTCTCCGCCTGGTATGGAGTCATCAAGATTATATATAAAATTGAGGGGCTGAGAGGCTGGACGGAAGCCCTGCAGAAAGAAATCTGTGGGTTTGTGCTGACGGGGTGTGTTTAGGTGGTAGGACAGGGAGAGAAAACAAAAAAGGGGATCAGGCAAAGGCACAGGCTTCTTGGGTTTTCTTGCAAAAGTGGAATTCATCATACTTCCATCAACAAGGTGCAAGCCGTATCTCCAAAGGACTGTCCCCTGGAGAGCAGAGATTTCAAAAAACAAGCAGGGTTATAGAGGGCAAGCAACATGAATCTCTGAAACTAAGGGAACACAAAATTAATGCAATTCTTCAATCCTTCTGGACTGGCTAATAAGCACATGGAAGACAATTTTACCTCTGTATAGAAGCCTTAAGCTGTGACTTCATATTTATCCCTATGCTCCTTCTAACCTCAAAGTTTTCCACGTCAATATGCTTAAACAAACCTTACACTCAACATTCAAGAGCTGTGATAGGGCGTGAGTTCCCCTCGCCCATGTAATGAGGAATTGCTTGGAGAGTAATCTCTAAGTATCACCAAATTCCTGATAAGCTGCCATACTTACCCCAAGGACGAGAAACTGTCCAGAGATTTGCATATCAAATTTCTACTGATGGTTTTTACAATAGGACTTGGAGCTGGGCACTCGCAGCATACATTTATGAAGCTTACAGCTGTGTTCAGTGATAAGATAAGAGGTTCTTTTGTAGAGACCACAGCAAAAGCTTTGTCAGTGACTGAAATGGCACTTCTATGCCATCGTGAAAGATGCCTTTTCCAGTAGATGTGTAGCTGGCATGACGTTATCATTTGAATTGTTTTTTGGGTTTTTTCCATGAATATGAGAGGGAAGAATCTTGTGATTTATGAAGTGGTCTGTCCTTTTTTATTATTATTTGTAACATTAAAAGAAAATTGACTGCAGCAGAAGGATTTTATAACCATCTATAAACTTGGTTATCAGCATACCAATATTATTCAAGAAATACATAAAACAAATCACTCCAAAGCTGGAAATGGAATATTTAACATTATGCTGCCACAGGGGAGATGCTCTGGTTATGGCTGAGTAGAAACTCAGCCTATTTTTTATCATTATTTTGATGCTTGCAATTTTCTGAATCAGAATTTTCCCATGCTTTCTCTGAACAGGAAGGATTTTAATTAGGGTGTTAATTTGTTAAAAGTCTGTGACCTGTTTCTCATTTGCTTAATAAAAATGAGAAGGACTGGGAAGTCACCCATATTTGTAAATTCATCTATTAGGGAATGATTTTGTGGGTTTTGTATACCAATTCATCTACTGGGGAATGATTTTGTGGGTTTTGTGTAGCATATACATTTGTTCTTCCCTAGCTTTGATTAGGCATCTAGCTTAAGTCCATCATGTAGCTCTATAAATAACAAATAACAGAGAGAAATCCTAAGAGGACAACTCCTTTCACCCATGCTGACACCTACTATTCTTTCACTTCTGAAATCTCAGTGTCAAGGCTAGACGAGCTATACATAGTTTGAATTAAATTACTTCCACCCAGAATTTTAAGAATGGCCTTGGTTTCATTTTATAGGGAAAGAACTGTGTTAATCTTATTTTCTTTTAAATGTGTTGAAAATATTATTCATCTACAGATTATTAAATGCACCTTAACTGAGTAGAAATTTAATAGTGCAGGGTATGGAGGTAACTACTGTATAATATGAATGACAAGTAACAGCGTGCCTCATTACTGCATTCCCACATTCAGTGACAAGATAATTTACCAGTTGTGCTCTTCCTCTGTGGTATTCACACTGTAATTAATCTATGCATTTGAGTACAGAGGAGACCTCTTGCCCTTTAATTTTGAATTCTCAGACTTCTGTTCAGGTAAGTTATACCTCACTGGACCAGCTACTGAATTTTCACTAATAGTATATAGGAAGAAAAAAATCCATCTTTGCAGCCCATCCAGCAGCATGGCTCTGCAGGGCAAAGATTTGACCTTCTTTACTCTGACAGTGGGGAGAACTGTTCTCAAAGAGATGATGTGAATATTACTGAGCCCTAGAGTTCACACTTCAGCTAATGGCTGATTTTCAGAAAGCCAGCTGCAGGAAATTTCAAAACTTCTCCCATTACCTGTGTGAGTGCTGCCTTATGTATGCAGTCCAACACAGCGTATCGGTGTGATTTCATGTTTTATCTTTATCTGAGACCATTCTCACATGGTCTAAGTCCCACAGCTTTTGCTTCAGCAAAACTCCCCAAAATGGCTGTATAAATTTTGTTAGGACAAGGACAATGACATTGGCAAGCAATGGCACTGCACAGCAGACACAGATAGTTCTTAAAAAAAAATTTGGATTTCCTTTTCCATCACTTCTGACACTTTCTCCCTCTTTAAATCAGGTCAAAAAGCTGAAAGAGAAGAACAAACTCTGAAAACAGTTCTGAAAACTCTCCAAAGGTGTTTTTTGGTTTGTTTTTTTGTTTTTGTTTTTGGTTTTTTTTTTGATACGTGGAAACAAAAGGTTCTACTGTTTCCAAATTGAAAGGTCTTATTTAAAATTAAGGTGACATTGAAGAGCATCTACCCAAGGAGCCATGACATGGCATATTACAATTGCAATTGTAATGCCTGGGATGCTCATTCTGCCCTTGGATGAAGCTACATGGCAGATGATGAGAGCTCTATGTACTCAGATGACACACAGAGCACAGTCAAAAAGAAGATTTATGCTGTGTTTTAACCTCAAACTGCTCACATCAAAACATTTCAGGGGATGACAGTGCTTTATTTTGAGTATAATGAATTTTTACCAAATCAAATGTATCTGGGATATATTTTTCAGAATAAAAATAGAGGCAGAAGGGTGTTGCAAGGAAAGTCAGACTTCCTCAGGAAATTACTTATTTTGCTGAAATAACATTAACTCTTGAAAAAGTGGAAAATTCACAATATTCAGGATGACATAGATTTTTTTCCATGCTCCCTTTCCACAAAGAAATGAGATACTAATTCATCCCCAAGAGAACCAGAGGGATTTGTTGTTTGCTTTGTTTTTAAAGGAGGATGTATATTCAGTCCCCTTGGAATTAAGAGAACATCTTCAGACCTGAATAAAAATGCATTCCAAAAGATGTCAAGAGGAAAGTTTTTGCAGAGCCAGCCTCTTCAAGAGCTTGTTACTGCCAGTGATCTCAAGCAAGAGCTTTAATAAGAACTGAATTTACACACAAACATTTAGAAAGCAAATAAATAAATAAGTGGGGGGAAAGAGAGCTTCACTGCATTCAGTGTAATATTTTGGCATAATACTATGAGCACAGCATTAGAGAAAACCATGCATCTGTTTTATGGTGGTTTATATTCTTCTCTTGTGTGTGCATTTTATGCACATAAAAATTAACAACCTTTGACTACCCATTTGTATTTATAACATCTGCAGTACCAATGGGTGCAGTTCTAGTTTTTCTGTCCCAGGCTTGCTAAGCATCCTAATTTGGAAAGAAAATGCCAGATAACTCTCCAGGGGAACATTCGCTATGTCAATGTCTCTTGATTCCTAGACATCCTAATCCTAATGTCACCAGTGGGAAGTCTGCAATGAAGGAAATCCCAATGGCAGTGAAGCAGATAAAAATGATAGTGAAGAAGATAAAAATGCCAGTCTTTGCTTTGCTGTTTGAACCAGTTGAGGTATAACTAAATGCAGTCTGACGTTGGAGTGGCCTTTCTGCTTTGGGGTCAAGAAAGTATTTTGACAATGTAAATGAAAAATATCACTGAACAAGATGAGTTCAGGAAATTATATTCACACCATAACTGCCCCCACAGTGGTCACAATCAGAGCTGTCTGGATTCCCCCTGTTCTTTGTGAGGACACTGGAGCTCACCACTGCCTTAGAGAAAGAAAACAAAAACCAAACAAAATAATAAACAAACAAATATACAAGAAACCCGCAAAAAAAAAAACCCAACAAAAAACCCCCAAACAAACAAAAAAAAAAACAAAAACAAACCCAAGCCCCAACCAAACCAAAAACCCTAACCAAACCAAAAACCACAAAACACATCAGAACCCCAGGGCCTACAGAGAGCCACTGGTACATACCCCTGAATTCAGCTGGTGGGACTGTTACTGTGATAATTTTAAGAAAGGTTTAAAAAAATTTATAATATTCTCCTCTGCTAAGAATTGCTGCAGTGAAAATGTTCCAGCTGGTATGCAGCTGGTTCAATTCAACTATTTCCATTTGCAGATAAATTCTCTAGCTGTGAGGAAGTTGCCAGTTGTTTTGCTGATAAATTCAAGATTTCTTTTGAGCCTGCTGTGCTGTGGGGGAGCAGGGGAGTATCTCCAGAGGGAAAATGAAATTTCTGATGAGCTGCATGCAGTAATACACTGAAACTGCATCTTTCTGGGATTGCCACCAGGTACTTTTAAAGTCAGCCCTTCCTCAATGAGAACAGACAGGAATGAGTTTGTGGATTATGAGGAAAAGCAGTTTTCAGTGAAGTGTTGGTGTGGGAAAGGTCATGTCCCAAACTTCAGGTGAACCTTGAGCCAGTTAAACTGGGAAATGCCCTTCCCAGTCTCTGGGTGCATCTCAAAAGTGTGTTGTACAGTGAGAACATTTGATAAGAGTGTCTTTGAGACTGCTGTTGGGACTGGCTGTGTCCAAAGGTTGTGTTTGTACCCAGGCACTGGGGAACACAGTCTGGAACTGTCTGTAGAGCACTGAAGGTCTCAGAGCACTCCATAGGAAAAGCCAGCCCAGGGGCAGACCTTATGAATGAGGAGGAAATAGCCAAGGCCTCCATGTAACAGAGAAATATGGATTTGGGCAGAATTTCCTCCATTTTAGTCCCTCTTGTCAGCTGTGAAAACCCTGCAGGTCTGCTTAGTTGCTATTGAAATTTTCCTACGCAATACCAATGGCTCCTTTGCAGAATTCACATTAGAGAAACAAGAGCTCTATTTTGGCCTGAAAATGCATTCTGCCAAGCAGGGGTTTCTGGTTGTTTGTTTCAGCAAGATGAATAGCACCCAGCTTAAAAAAAGCCATGAGCTTCCTGTATTTATTTTGTTCATGCTCAGTGTGCTGTGGGATGAGTTTACCTTGGCTAACACATACACACAGGAAATGAAATAAAAAATAGCATGGGGAGGAATATCTCCAAAGTGGACAGAGGAACGGAGATTGTTCTTAGCAATCAGTGCTGGTTGTGTGAACAGTGGAAAGGAACCAGGGCTCGGTGCTACCATCTTACTTCTCGTCCTGGTCTGACGTGCAGTTAGTAAGTTACAGAAAGAAAAACATTCAAGTAAAAAAGTAAATTAGAGGCTTTTCTCTGAGGAAGAAAGGAAATGGCCTTTTCTGCAGAGGTTAAATCTCCCCTATTATTAAAAAGCAAAGAGAAATGGCTTCCAAAGAGACAGAGCTGACAGGCCATGTAAATGGCCAGTAGCTGAAGTCAGAGCCCACATAGCCTTTCCAAGTCTGCTGTGACTAAAATCTGCAGTCTCCAAGCTATTCGTTCTCCTCCACAGTTCCTCATACTAAATTAATCTCATTTTTTGACTTTCCATATTGCCATGCTAATGTTAAATTGGAGCAGGTCCTCCTCCCCATATGACCCAGGCTGTTGCAGGAGCTGAGGAGAGCTGTAGGGCTGGAAAAGAGCAGCAAGGGGCTGGGGAGAGCAAAATATTGCTTTTTTTGGGAAATTTGTGTATGGAGGGTGCTGCTCAAATAACCTGAAAAAAATTCCACACTCATTTTTCTGTCGAAGTAACTGAGGTCAGACTGTACCTGGTACGTGCCCACAGAATCCTGTGCCACAGAATCCCTAAAAAAAACCTCACCAACTCTACAGAAGTTCAGCACAGAGTTACACAGGATAACAGCTTTGCTTTTGCCCTTACTGCATTTCTGAAATTGGCTGTTACTGGAGTGCAAGTTTGCACTAACCAGCAAACTTGGTTGCATGCATGCAGCTTTTTCACTCTTTTTTTCATCTGTTGTCTCCAAGATATTTTCTCTAGATTCAAAGATGCTGTATTCTGGTCACTAACCCATCCAGACAGCCAAAGTCTGCTTCCAGCTCCAAATTCGAAATGACTGAGCTCTTTCTTTCTAGTCCTTTGGTATCAGCTTTAGCTTCCTGACAGCAAATTTGAAAAGACTGAAAGAAGTTGGTCTCCTTCTATCTGACATGTTACAATCATCTGCCCCCATGCTAAGCTGGGTTTTGGGGCTGTAGTCAGCAAAACACAAAAGTGCCTGCAGGGCAATATAGCACTGCTAAAACCTTTCTCTTGACTTTTAGGTGTTTTGGAAATTACTTGCCACTTATATAAAACAGAATATGAAAACCTGATAGGTCTGTTTTGCTCTTTCAGATCCCAATATTTGGACTTTATTTGACTGAACAAAGGCTTCAGTAGTCTAACATGAATACTGAAAGCAATGAATAAAACTTCCTGAAAGCAGAACCCAGCATGTTACTGAAAATAATTACCGTTAAACAATCTTCAAAAATTCATTTTTGCAAAATAAGAACTTCTCCTAGGCTTCCCTATACAAACATTCACACTTTTGAAAATTCATGCTGTCAGATTTTCTCACTCCACTGCAAAAAATTTTCCCAGGCTGCAGTTGGCAAATCCAGCAGTTTTCTCCATCCATTGAAGCCAGGAAGTGTGAAAGCTGGGGAATTGTTTTTCCTTAAAGTATGTTTTTGATCATTCACATATGTGGTTCTCAAGATTTGGGCAGAAGTCTGCTTTGCATAGCTGAATATCAGAACTGGGCCTCCTGCCACTATCACATCCTCACAAACAGGTTTGGCTCAAGTTTTAGCCCAGCTAAAATGGAGGAAAACAAACCTACTTCTTGTGTCTTGTGAGTCAATACCTGACCCTCTGTCTTGCCTGTACTACCTTAGGGTGAAACTTGTTTGAAGCATAAAGAAAAAGCAATTTAAAAACTTTAACTCCTTGACAGTAATACTAATGTGGCAAATTCTTCTTCTTTATTTGGCTGCAGGCAGGAAGTCCAGTGAATGTCTTGAAAAGCAAGATTTTGCCAGTTTTACCACATGCTTCTCACATTTTTGATGACTGTACCATTCATGTGTCAGAAATAACCACAAGGAATGTGAGTACTTCAGGCAGTACAAGTTTTCTAATGGCTCTATAGGAGTTTTTGGAACAGAACCATGCTCCTAGCTACTCCTAGATATATGCCAGCTAGCAAAAATCAGTCCACCCCTCTCCCAGACAAGTGTTTTAATTAAATTGCACTGCAGCAAGTTCAGATGAAGTCTCTGAGAAGGGGCAACTCTCATGCTTTAAATAACAGATGGCAAACTCAGAGGATGAAGCCTCAGTGGAACTTATGCCTGGTGTAGTCTGAGCTCCTGATTTAATACAATTTGTAAGAAACTTTTGCCATGATGTTTCAAAGCTCTCTGTTCTAGCAGTATGTTGTCGCTGTAGGACATGAAATAAAACAACGCAGACACTGGAATCTCCAAGGTAAAAAAGAGGGCAGTTTAGTTTCTGACTCTAACATTTATAGATTTCCAAAAGTGACAGTGGATTGGAGGACGACAGTGCCACCTCTCCAATGACACTGGACAAACCAACAGTCCATCAAATTTCTCCTCCTCCATAAAAGAATGCCAAACAATAAGTATTTACAGAAAAGTGTGTGAGAAAGTTTGTTACAAGAATGTAAACATCAGGAGGATTAGAAGAACTTAAAAAAACCAGGGTGACAGTATGTCAGGGAAGGGAGTCTTTTAAAATGCATGTGCAGCTCTATGCATGTTCTGCAAGTGGGGGCTTATTGTAAAGCTGACTTTGATGAAAAAAAATGGGATTTAAAATATTAGAAGCAAATTGAATCAAATTCCTTTCAATACTAAATTCTAGGGAAGGCCCTTCACGTGGAAAACGTGTTTATCTAGAGGAACGAAAAAATAAGCAAACAGACCCTTTTTTAGTAGAAAAAACTCTTAAAACAGGGGCTAACATGACAGGGTGGAGTGTAGGTACCTCAGCACTTAGGGCTGCTCTTACACTTGCCAACAGATTCAAAACTGACCCCCTGCTTCATCCACAGTAGGCCCAAGTAAATAGATTTTTTCCCTAACATGATCTAGAGTTTGCCCCTGTATTGCTCAAGTGAAACTTGTCCTTGCTGCAATTGATCCATTCTATTTATTTTCTCTCTTGGAATTCATATGTCAACATTCTTGGAAGGTTAACCTTCCAAAAATTTTGCAGCCCTTCTCAGCTCATCTAGGAAATGTCACAGTCCTGTTTTATAGTCCATTATACAGGTCATCAGCGAAACCTTTGAGAAGATCCTGAGATGGTTCATGGCAGAGCCCTGATCTGATTCCTGACACTGAAGCATTACAAATATTGTCCACAGCTCATCGTACATTTTTGCTCTCCACCTGTAGGAGGATTTTCAAGGCAATATGAGCTTGTCTTTTAGAATATCTGATATTTCTGTCCCATTTAATTTTTTCTGATCCTGTGGCCATGATAAAGCCCTTACCTATAGCTTGCTGGCCCATTGTCAGAGAAATGAGGGCAATGCTCTGTTCTCCTACACCTCACAGTTGTGCTGCAGGGCTTCATCATCTGAACATGAGATGTTCTGAAAAGAACTTTGGCAGTAAGTGCTCCAAATTGATATGAGTCCTAGCAGAGAGCATTCTTCTATACACGGGGAAAGAACGGGATTCAACTTTCATTTCATATGAAAGCTGAACTGTTTCATTTTATTACTTCAGGCAATACCAGAAAGAAAACAAACAGTAAAGAAATTCTTAAATCAAGGCAATATTAATCCCCTCCCACCCAGCCACAACGCAGTTCAATTGCTGAGTTTGCAAGAACTCTAAATGCTTTCCTTTGCCTAAAACCACCACTTCTTTATCCATTTTATTGCTCAAAATTTTAAGATACTCCCTGTCAATGTGCTTGCTAACACCTTGCACTGAACTCCTCTGCTACCCTCAGACTCTGATTTCGAGCATAATTTCATGAATGACAAGAGATTACCTCTCTCTTGCTTCCTGTGTAGACTGCTCTCAGCTGGTTTGCTCAACACAGTTCTGGTCTTTATTGCACAGTTCTTTATCTTTACAGCTTTTATCAGACATTTGTACCACTTTCTCATGTGCTGGGTATTATTGGCAGAGTGTCCATTGTTCAATGTATCAAACATATACTGGAAAATTGCTTCTGGCAAGGATTCGGGATATTTTTTTGGTTCAGCAGTCAGGCTGCAGCACACGTGATTTGTGCTGGTTGCTTTGCACGGCCTTGGGACTCAAAGTGCAGAAAGACATCCATGCTTTTAAAGCCAGAATCTGGAATTAATGCTTTGCACTGCAGCCTTAGACTAACATAGCTCAGAATGGGATCAGATATCTGACACACCCCCAAAATGTCTGCTGTGTAGATCACAGTTTTCAGACACATAAGAAAACATTCTTTAAGTCCTCAGTGTCTTGTAAATCAAGAATAAAAATCCTGAAATTAGACCTGTTCCTTTAGCACAGCTGTGACCTGCACCATAGAAGTCACTGTCCTGCCTATTCTTTCCTGCTCCCTTGGCCTTATGAGGATGAAGGGGTCAGGCTGTACACAACATCACCCTGAATACCATGGGAACTTTAGTAGAGACTGGACTGTTTCCTCTCAAACACAACTTTTCTCTGTGGCACTTAGCCTTACCAGAGTGTCGCCCTGCTCGTCTAAATTTCCTCTAAGCCTTCTGTTTACATTTTTGTAATGGAGTTTCTCATGCACTTTTCATGTAAATAATGATTGTTTTGCATTCCTTTCTAGAAGAAAAAAAAAAAAAGATAGACTGTTAGATTAACCAGTGTAGTTAGAGAAGTAGCAATTTCATCCTCCAATCCATAGTCACTTTTAGAATTCTATAAATATCAAAGTCCAAAAATAAACACACCTTTTTTACCTTAAACATCTCAACATGTGAGTGTCATTCATTTCGTGTCGTATTACAGCCCCAGAGCTTTAGACTATGATGTTGGAGGGAATCTTGTAGATGATGTAGCTAAAATTTCTGAATAATGCACAGGGTGTGCCTTGCTTCCCCTCCCATGTGAAATCACCACAGTCTTAATGAAGCTTGCTTTAGACCAAAACACTCTTGATGAAGTCAAAGGCAGATGTACCCCTCTTAGGTTGGCAGTTATTCATCTTTGCTGCTGAAAATGCATGTTTTACTCCTAACTTTAATTTGGTTAGTATTAACAGCTTTACATTGTTTTTTATCATGTTTTTCTCTGATGTGTTAGGAAAAGAATAAAAACTTGAATATTTTCTCATCCTATTAGAATGTAGGTTGCCTCTTTGCTTTGCATGCAATGAGCAAAATGATTTCCTTGCATAAGGCATCCCTCTATTCCTCAAAAGTTGCTGTCACTATTCTCTGCATTGTTTCCAAGTTTTCACAACTTCTTTAATGCATGAGCTAGTTATACAGATATTTGTTTTTAAGGAGTGTTGTTTGCAACTCAAGTAACATTTCACATTCACAGTCACCATCATCAGCATCCTCATTGACAATATCAACTATTAAGGACCAGATCATAAATCAAAGTAGCTTGGAAACTTCATGGATCTATGCAGAAGCATTAGAGTGGTCAAGGTTGGCCTCCTACAGGTCCCTCTCATCTTCTTGTCCCAACAGATCAGGCTCATCGGAAGAACTGAGCCACTGGTACATTTCTTATTACTCTGCCCTGTCATCATGAGGGAAAGAGCTTTGGCTCCCTGCTCTACCTGGGAAGGACATTCTCTGCCATGCCTAAAGGGTAGAGAGCCATAACCCCCAGTCAGAAAGACCTAAAACCACATAGATCAAGAAATCCCTTAGTTTCTTGGAAATAACAGCAGTTTTTCATGTACTGTGTTCTACAAAAGGTGCATTGTATCAGCACAATTTGGCTTCACACATCACAAAAACAGTACATCTAAACAAAAGCCATATATCTCAAACATTCCACTAAATGATGTCTCAAGCTGCTTACTGTTGCTTTTTCCCATCTTTCCCCTTCTCCTTTCATTACTTTACCTACTCTAAAATTCTGGTTACAAAGTCTTTGGAAGAGGTGCTTTTTATGTCTTAGCAGAGAAGCTGACACGATAGATCTGTCTGATCTAAACAAGACCTTTGAGTGATAGGCAAGGCTCATGAATAGTGATTATTGCTTCCAACCACTAGAGAACTCAGCACTTTTTTAGAGAAGTTGACCTACTTAAATTGTATATGCAGGTAGTGCTTGCAGCCTTGCATTAAATTGCTCCAGCAAACAGTCAGAGAGAGAAATGTGGAGGATACACAGCTATCCTGCAGGTCAAGATGTGCACTAAGAAATGAGAGCCTGCAATTATAGCACAGGTCTTGTACTGAGGCATTTACTGAGAGATTGAGATTGTCCTTATGGGAGTTGAGGGACCAAATGTGAATTACTAACACTGTATCTTGTACCTAAGGCAATTACTGGTTCAATGGACTAAAAGAGATTGGAAATTAACTATTCAGAGCAGGTCTACCTTGCCAAACCTCGTTAATGTAATCCAGATTTAGCATAGACCCACACGGTGCAACAAGGATTTGGCTTTACTTCCATTTTCCTCTGACCCTCTGACCCTCATTCTGTGGATTTCAGGCTCTCAGTTCATCTTCAAGGCCCTGAAAGGAGCTCCCAAGATTTTTGGGAAAATTATACCCTGGTCCAGATCTGGGGCTTGAAAATGCTGATAGGCAGCAAATCTACTTACAGGTTTTCAGTCTGCTTTCCCCTCCTAAATTACAACAGAAGACATGGGGGAAGAAACTATAAATAACAACAATTAACGAAGGAGACATTAAAGAACTTCCTTTCATAACTGAGTAAATTTTCAGAAAGGTAGTGGCAAAAAACAAGCAAGAAAATGAATAATCAAACACTATGTGCAGACGATACATAAGTTCAATGGAAGAAGGAAAAGAGACAGATGTCACACTGAAAAATAAACCACTAGGGTGCTTATTAAAAGTGACAATACTCCTACAGAAAAATATTGCTGCCTTGCTGCAACAGACATTAGACAGTTTTCCATAAGCAAAAATAATTGTCTTGGTATTTAATGTCAACAATTTACCACCTCCTACAGAGATGTCAGCAAATACATATCCAATCCAAAACATTTTACATATGAAAACAAGAAGCCAAGTTAGGAAAATAAGTACTTGGCTGGATGAAATGTAATGGATGAAATGCTGTTAGAAAGGAGCTGTTGTTGAAGCAAACTGGGTGAGGGTCTGGGGGTAACTGGGGCTACTGGCAAAAATTACAGAGTCCTACAAGTTCAGCTGCACACCTGAGAGTGTGCTAAGAAAAAAAGCAGACCTACAAGGAATCAGGCCAGGTATTCACAATAATATTTTAGGTTCCCCCACTTCTTTAGTGTCGAATGTTTGATTTTACAGGACTGGAAATTTTACCGAGTTTTTGCTCATTACCAAAAAGCTGAGAGATGAAACATGGAGAAATTGTTTCATGTTTCTGGAAATCATACTTCAAAGCTGTAAGTAAGATGCTTCTCTTGTGTATAATAGGGCTCCTGTGTTTCCATAATGTGATAAAATGTCAGACCCATCTTTCTACTTAAAATAATTTGGCTGTATTAAATATTTGGAGATATGTCTGAGCATTTTTGTCTCATTTTTGTTACAGGAATAAAATGGAAAACCATAATCAACAGCAAGAGATGGAAAATACTAATATCAGCAAGAGCAAAAGCTCAGCAGAAGGGGAATTTTCTACCTTGTAAATATGCAGCTAATGTATTAATCACAAGGCTACGTAGCCCTTGGCCAGGATCCAAGGATGAAAGATGCATTACTTTTGCCAACAGGGACTCTTCACCTCCCCCAGCCATGTATGCTACAAGAAGATGCTGGGAATGGTTCTAAGATTAGTAAAAGCAACATAGATATAATAGATTTAGCATACAATATGAACATACATAGCACATATCAAGCCTTGACAATATAGATTATGGTTTACATCCAAAAAATGATGAAAATATTTAATTAGGTGCAGAGCATTCTTTCAAAAACCCAAGATTATTAAGTGTTGGGAACATGGTGATCTATTTTGCACACAGGCAAAAAAATATGTGAAAAATTTCTAATAACACCATAGCTTGCAGGGGAGTTTGAATTTTCTTTGGCTGCACACAGTTTAAACATGATGCTGGAAGGTCAGGCAGTGCTTTTCTAAATAAATCTATCAGAATAAATGGAATTGCTTTGGATTTGCCCTGGATTCAGTTAAAGCAGGATCTGGTCTGTGAACTTCATCATGGTCAGTAATGCAAGCTAAAATGAAACTTCAGGAAGTTCTTTGCATTTTCTTCTATTTTATTATGAAATTATGTAAAAATGAAAAAAGATACAGCTAGGTTTCATTAGGGACTACAGATTTTCAGAGAAAGCTTGTTTATTTTTATGTTTTAGAATCTCATGCTCAAGTCTAATCAATTGTAATTTAATTGTAATTGCTTTTTAAGTTTCATTAAGCAGTGAAGTAAAAACAACTCTGGTCTAAAAGCTCTCCTTCTGCTCAGGTCGATATCCATTTTCCTACAGAGGCAACAAGGACAGGGGAAGAAAGTCAAACCTGTGCCGAGGGAGGGAGGGAGGAAGGGAGGGAGGGAGGGAGGGAGGGAGGGAGGGAGGGAGGGAGGGAGGAAGGAAGGAAGGAAGGAAGGAAGGAAGGAAGGAAGGAAGGAAGGAAGGAAGGAAGGAAGGAAGGAAGGAAGGAAGGAAGGAAGGAAGGAAGGAAGGAAGGAAGGAAGGAAGGAAGGAAGGAAGGAAGGAAGGAAGGAAGGAAGGAAGGAAGGAAGGAAGGAAGGAAGGAAGGAAGGAAGGAAGGAAGGAAGGAAGGAAGGAAGGAAGGAAGGAAGGAAGGAAGGAAGGAAGGAAGGAATTTGGCCAGTTGTTTCAACTGCAAATAATTATTATACATATCTTGTTAAGTGTACTATATATCCTAGGATCTGTCTACCAGAGCATTTATAGTAATTTATAGTAAAATACACTGATCAGAGCTGGCACTAAAACTCTTTTGAAATGGATCTGGGTGGCAGTGTGACATGGCACCATCTGGGTTCTTCTCCTGTTTGGACATAGAGTGGGTGTACGCTTTGGCACTGACAAAATGAGAATGTTATCAGTGCAGTACATGTTGACACTTCCCCGGTGAAGCTGATGCCAAATCTCTCTGAATGAAAACCTGGCCTCCTTGACATCAACAGGAACTCTGCCATGAACTTCAGCATGGCACACATTTCCCTTCTATCTTGAGGCAGAACAAGATGAAGCTTCATATCTGGAGTAACCTCAGAGGACAGAGGCATTGAGGAATGGACCATAATAAACACAGGTTTTCATGGGGTCCTCTGGCACAGATAAGACAGCAAGGAGCGGTATTCTCCTAAAAATGTACAAGTGTAAAGCACTTATTGGAAAAAAGCTTATTGTATAGTCTTACTGCCAAGCAGTTCATTGTGTGCACAAGCTTGAAAAGGATTGAAAATAGCCATAACTAGCTGAAATGTAAATGTTTGCATTAAAATCCTTTATAACAGCAGGACTGGTAAGCCTACAAAACAAAAGAAGAAAAGAACAAAATGCCCTCACTCAGCACGACTGCTCTCAGAGTAATCTCAAAAAAAGGCAAAACCAACATATACTACAGTGTGTTCTACTTCTCCAGTTACATTTTCTATTTACTTTGGCAGTAGTCACTTAGGACCACTGAATTTTGACAGAGAAACGGTGATGACTAATGTAGGCAGGTGGTATACATTTGAACTTTACAGACATCAAGCAAAAATCGCTCACACAGAACTGTGGAAAATACGATAAAAATAGAAAATCCGAAAGGTCTGAAGGCCTTATATTAGAAGAAAAACAAAAAAAAAGAAAACCAAAAAAAAGAAGATTCATGTGGCTTTCATTCTGGTAATAAAGCTGCAAATGTGGACTCTGAGTATGCTGACAGCTAATTAGCTAAACCATGGCAGCGCAAAGTGTGTGCTGCCAAGCAGTGGATGAGAAATCTCTTGCTGCAGCATGGGAGTTGTTAAAGTATGTATAGCTTGAGAAGGGAACACCAGATTTGTGTTCTTTAGTGACTCCTGTTGTCATCAGGAATGTGCTTTTAGTTTACACACAAAAGCAAGGAGAAAAGGGACTTTAAAATGTCTATAGAGGAGCATCTTCTTGTAACATCAAACCTTAATCAGAGTATTTAGTTGTAACCTTTGCATACTGCACGTCATTGTACATATCACTTTTCATGCTGGCAGATGCACAATGCTTTCTGTGTGAGAGTTGCAGCTGCTCAACACCGGCCCAATAAAACTCCTTGAATATGTACAATTCTTATTCAAATAAAATCAGCAAACAGAAGCATAAATTAAAACGTGACACCCAAGGAAGGGTGTTCAAAGGACAAATACCTTCTAACAGCAAAGAGTAAACATCAATAGAGACTAATTAGGTACAAGTGAAGGCAGAAGCCCATGTAAAGTCCATGCATCTAGAGGCTGAGAAGGAGCAACTAATTAAAAGGAGGAGATTGAAGGCAGTCAGAATGATAACTGCCTCAATTTCAACCACTGGAACAATGAGTGCTTCCTTTCCTGCCTGATAGCTATGATCAGGTGCTTTGGAAGAAGGAGATGACAAAACAGCAGGAGCTGGAGTAAAACCCCAAAATGGTGTCTCAGCACTGGACAAAGGAGGTAAAAGACAATGAGTAACATGGTGCCAGACCTCCTATTCCTTCTGCCTCATGATGTCAAATGAAGGCAGTCGAGAAAAATAGTGAGAAATTAAAATGTGCTCCTTTGCATATCTTAGAAAAGACAGCCCAGGGAATTTGCTGAGAGGAGTCCTGAGAGGATCCCGTGTGCTCAGAGAGCAGGAGCAGCCAGAGCACTCTGAAATAACAGCACCTCAGCATTTCTAAGGTGTATTGATGTCATCCTTCAGAACTGAAGCTGATGATGGTTTTTGAGAGACAACTGCAATGAGACCCGTGGAAGCAGCCAGTGCCTGTTTGCATGCTTCAAGCACCTGATGCCATCTGCTGAAGGCACCAAATTGTTTCCATGTCAAAGCCAGGGCTAGAGCCTGACCAGGGGAGGATGATGGTCAGATCCACTGGGATGCCACAAGCACTCAGCACAGCCATAGGATGCCACTGGGCATCTTTCATGCCCCACATTGCTCAGGTGATGGGGAGTTCAGGAGAGGATGGCAGGCCACCATTGCTCTTGGAGGAGCACATGCCACAGTCTCAAAGACCCCCACACAGGGAAATGGAGCTCAGTACACAAAACACAATGACATGCAGGGCTGTCACAATTTTAGCTGTGTTTTCAAGAAATCCAAGCACATAAAAAGTTAGCCCTAGGCCCATAGGTAAAACTGGACAGAAATATGCACAGATCCCAAGTCCAAGTAGCCTGGTATGCCCATGTCCATGCAGGTACACTCTCTTTGCTTTGCTAAGGCTCTCATCCCTGTTTCAGCCCTCCCAATGACAATATCCCTATGAACATGTCAGTCACAGGGCTGTGCCTGGGCAAAGACTGAGAGAGTATGGGTTGGCATAAATGAAAATCATGTTGAGGAGCCCACAGGAAAAGGGTACGGGCAAGCACATGTCAGCCCTGCGGACATTGGCCTAGGTTTTTTCATGGGTACAGAGTTAATCTGATAAACTCAATCAAGCTCTTTTAGAAACATGCACTCCCAAGGAGTATAGATCGGGAATAATTTAATTTCAGTCTAAGGAGATAAATTAGAATCAAGCCCTTAAAATTCCTATTTCTCTTCATTCACATCAAAGAAGATTATCTAAGGTGTAAGCATCTATCACTCAGACCCTCACTATTAAGTGATATTATTCCTACTCTGAGGCATCTGACTCTAACTGCATGAATCAAAAGCCTCTAATTTGCAGGAGTGGCTGCAATGCTGAGGACTATGGACTGTCTCAGTTTACCTATAAGCACTTGCAGTTAGGAATGATTATATCCTTCTGCAGCATCCAGCTATAATAAAGATTAGTTGGTGAATGTGCCCAACAATAGTTTTGCTGAGAAAAGAGGTTATTAATCAAGCTGGATACTCCAGCCAATTCTCTCTATTGTGTTTCAGCTGTAGGAAAGCACATCAAGCAACAAAAGGCAGGGGAGCTGCAGACGTGCCATCAGAAAATCACAGTAATGTTTACTCTTCATGCCATGGCAACCAAGTTATTTTGGCCATGCCTAGCCCTGCTGTGTGCTCTGTTTCACAGGCTTACTTTGCCACCAATTTTGGATTGTCGGGTTTCAGGGTCCTGCCTCTAAGGGAAGGCATCCACCCTTTCCAGCCTGATCTCCCATCCCATCTTGTGGGCTTTTCCTAATGAACCCATCCATCTTTGCTTGGTAACAATTCAAGCATGTCAGTTCTTTGAATGGGAGGAAATATCTTTAAAATATTTAGGAGTCAAAGCATTAGGATGTCTTTGCTGAGCTAATAAATATCTAGCTGATTTAACAAAAAAAAAATCCCAAATCTCCCAAAACAAATCACAAAAAAAAGAACCCCCCCAAACAACAACAACAAAAATAAAAAAAAAAAACAAAACAAAAACAAAAACACCAACAAAAAAAAAGAGGAAAAGAAAATGTACATATGCAGTCAGTGATGCCTTCAATTTTTTTACATCTTTGAGTACAAATGGTATTTTATATTCTTAATTTAATTCCAATTAAGAATTATTCTAGAATATTTTTGTCAAGTGGAAAAAGCAAGAAATCCTCAAAATAAAATTGTGGAATATTTCTGTTAGGGGGGAGGCAGGAACCCATCCTTGTGTGCCTCTTGCCACATGTCACCCATAAGCATGGAAAAGGTGACAACAGTTGGGAGGAGAGGCAGAGGCATTACATGTTTCAAGTCCTCTGAAAGGTCCAGTTGCTCTGATTTGGGAGGGAGTTCACTCATGACTATTCACAGAATGCTACCACTTGTGCTGTGAGGATTTGCCTGCCATTTCAGAAAAGTGCATCAGTCAGAAAGCAAAGGAGAAACAGGCCTGGTGTAAACTGAATAATTTTTTTTTTAATGTCTTCACTGGGGAAAGACAGAAGAAAGACAGATGGCTGCTTTCAGGTGATACAAGAATACTTTGCACATAAAGTAATTTGTAAATGTTTCTTAGCAGCACTGGCTAAAGTAGTTAGATAAAAAATACTCAGTGTTTTGTTTTGAGCATGAGGCAACTCTCCATGAGATTCAGGTTGTTCAAAAAAAGGGGAGTCCTAACTATAGTCACCACAAAATGAATTCATACTTCAGTAGGTTTCTTACACTGCCAGTGAAACTTCTGTGCCAAGAATTCCCTTCTGAGAGACTTCTAATACACTGCATTACTAAAAAGAGACATTTTCCTCTGCAGGATGATGCGTTTCAACAAACTGAAAAACATGAATCTAAAATAGTTATTTTCATACAAGAGTAACCTGATGGCTCAGAAGAAAATGTGGGTTTGCTGTGTTTAAAATGCTGTAGGACTCTATGAACCTTACTAATATATTTGAAACCATAAAGAATAAAGACAAAACTCTATTAAATAATTTTCAGGCTAAAAATACCTTTTTATTATCCAGTACTTGTAGAGAGGAGGAACTTAAAGGGATAATTTTTTATCTGCTCATTATTATTGCTGCTGTTGTTTTTATGGCTGTTATTGCTGTATTATTTCAGAGTCTATTTTAAACCCCAGTCAAGACTGAAGTTTCACTTTAATTTGTATAAGTGATCCATAAAATCTACATAATAGATTACTGTCACTGCCATACATTAGAGTTTGCATGGAGGAAAAGCCTCTTCACATTGAATGTTTTTTGAAAGGACTATGGAGGATGTTTAGGAATAAAGAGTGAGCAAGCCTCCTGCTCCTGTGGCACATCTCCGTGGCTGCACAGGCACCTGCTGGGACAGCTTGTCCAACTTTCTTCTGAGGTTTTTCAGTCCTTAAAAATGCTGTGTTTATCGTACCCTTGTACTAAGGCAGGGAAATGGGATTTTCTCTGCCCATCTGAACAAATCCCAAGATATTTGCAAGGACATGTAGTGAAAGGAACAAAGGAGAATGGCTATAAACTGAAAGAGGGTAGCGTTAGACAAGATATTAGGAAGAAAGTCTTCACTCTGAAAGTGGTGATACAGTGGCAGAGGTTGCTCAGAGAAGTCATTGATTCCCCATCCCTGGAAGCGTTCCAAGGCCAGACTAAATGGGGTTTTGAGCAACTTGGTCTGGTGGAAGATGTCCCTACCCATGGCAGTGGGGTTGGAACTGAATGATGTTAAAGGTCCCTTCCAACCCGAACCATGCCATGGTTCCATATTAGAGCCTGGGACTGCAGACAGACCAGGGCCTTCTCAAGGGCTTAACACCTTTTTGCACTGGCTATGGAATTCCTTTTCATCAATATATTTCTTTCAGTATGGGCTGCTGCCACACTGAGTCAGCAAGTGCCATGTCTCCAGTTTGAAGGATTTGTGGTGTGGTAGCAAAATTGCACAGGAGCAGGGAAAAGGGAGAAACGTGCCTGTCCTTGCTGGGCACATTGGGGTCAATACAGAGCTTGGACAGCTATGTGGAGGCAGAAAGCTCTCAGACACTGGGGCACAGGCAGCCACTTCGGTGCTAATTATTTACCCAAAAGTGTTGAGGTAGAAAACTTCTTCCATTAATCTGTTTCTCTCTGTGGGAGCCAGATCAGACTAAAGCAGAACTAAGCAAACCAAACTGTTTGGCTCCTTCCTTGCTGCCAAGCCTTTGATGCCAACGCACTGAACGCTTTGCATTCTCCAATGAGAGGTTACAGAAAACCAAAGCCCCCTTGTTCAGAGATAGGTCAAGGCCATGGCAGTGTTATAGCCCTTCAGTCTCCATGTCAAGAAAAACAAAGAGGGAAAAAAAAAAACCAACTTGCTTCTAAAACATCATGGCTCTAATACCAATATTTCAAGTGGGAGCATATAGCAAGGCCAGTTTTATTTCATGCTCAGCCTTAGGTCACATATAAACCCTCACCCCTATGAGATGAGCTCAGCTGGTCAGAGCATGGTGCTAATAACACCAGGGTTGGGAGTTCAATCCCTGTATGAGCACCTACTTAAGATTTGGACTCAGTGATCCTTGTGGGTCCCTTCCAACTCAGAATATTCCGTGAATCTTTTCCATAAAAGCCCAACATGAACATGTCTCTGACACAGGTGACCAACATTTCCTGCTCCTAGGTTGAAAAGCTATAGTATGGAGATTAATCCCTAACCATGCAGCCAGAGTGAAGTAAGATTGAAACTGCAGGCATTTTGCCAGCCTACCCATGTCTGAAGTCCAGACTCTCTGGGTTTACCTACTGCCATGAGTCTGAATATTTTCATCTTTGTTTAACTCCTAAGGGTGACAAATACGAACTGTATGATGTGTCTGAATGAGAATTAGTATGTTTTATTTCCAAGCTGACACAAAGGCCTCCATGGCACTTTCTTCTCTTACCTGCAACACCCAGATTTCCTTCCTTTTGGTGTGCATCAAAGGCTGCCAGGAAAACTTGAGGCAGATTGAGAGACCCTTGGTGACTTGGTAAGGCTGGAGATCAGCCTGCCCTGGAGGTGAATCCCACCTGCAGCCACAGAGCCTCTATGGAGACAGGACATGCCCTGCCATAGCCACACAAACCTGGTCTCACCATACTCCAAAGCACAGTGGAGAGTCCCTGGTCCTCTTCCTGCACAGACACAGGCATGGCCACTAAAGGAATCGTTGCTGCATTCTTGGTTAACCAGGAACAGAAAAGAAAGAAAAACTGGAGAAGTGACAAGAATTTTACATCTGAGTTTTAAAAAACTTGCTCTTCACACAGCTTCAGCAAATTCATGTTGGACACGCTTGAGTATTTCCTGAAAAATGCAGAAAACATATTTAGAGCACAGCCCAGTGTTCATCTGGTATATGGAAATGTTTGACAGACAACAGTATCAGATCCTTCTGGTTTTACTGTGAGTCCTTGGCAATGCTGCCATTGTTTGAAATATTGTTTTTGTCCTAATAAAAAAGCCGTAAGGAATGACTGTCCCTACTCCAGCCATTGTTGAAGATATTAATTTTTCAATCTCTTGGACACTATCCACAGAACAAACACCAAAAGCTCACTGTTCACAGATACATCTCCAGGCTCTTTTCAGGTCCTCAGTTTCTGTTTCTCCTTCTCATCACTAGGCCTCTGCATTGCTTTTCTACCCTGGATGTCCAGGCAGTTTCTGACAGCAAAGAAACACCATGATGTCTGATGATGAAACTCTGCTGACCTGGGAGTGTTCACATTAACTGTGACAGAAAATACTCATGAAAATGACCATTAATCCATTTCTGGCAATCTGGGTAATACCACAGGCATAGTGTTCACTCTTCATAAAGATTATATGTTGGCTATGACCCTTACAAGGCAGAGGCAAAGAAAAATGACCAACAATGCTGAAGCAGGGTGAATTAAACATATCAGCTAGGGATTGATCAGAAAGACTTATCTCCACTTGGGAGCCAGCCACCTGGAACCAGAACTCCATGGACCTGTCTCTTACTCTCTCTTTTTTTTCTCATGTTCACATAGGACAAGTAAGCCTATAATATTGAGCAATAAAGTTTTGCTCTGTTTGAAACCTGGGTAGGCCAGAGATGGAATATAGTGACACCTGAATTGCAGTAAATTCTGAGCAAAAGCATGATCCAAGAAAGAACTGACAGTGAATGAGGGGAAGGGCAAAAAATCCCAATCCTTGTATTTGCTGGCAGCTGAAAAGGCAGCAGACGTCTTCATAAAACAGCTTTGCCCCTCCTGGGCTGACATGGTGTTGTCAGATTGAAAGGGCATGAATGCCAACTGTGCTGCCTGACATGCTTCAGCAGGGAGAAATGCTGCAGCCTGTGTTTGGCAGAGTGATTTGCTGTCAGAGAATTTTGTAGCCTTGGGGTGCAATTACCCAAAGCTCTGGCGCCTGCCGGGTTCAATCTGTGCTTTGGTACAATCGATGGGTGGGTACCCCAGGAGCACCCAGCAAGGACAGGAGGATGACAGCATGTGTCAGCCATCCCACACCATGCAGAGCCAGCACTGGGATGTGGACATGGTGCAGGGAACATGGAGTAGGCACTGGAAGCAGTGGCCAGGTTTGGCCCAGGTGGCTGCTAAGCCTCACCAGCTGCATGCACAACTGGGACCAAGGGAATAATGAATAATGAATGTGTGCAACAAGGCCAGCTTGAAGGAAAAAGAGTAATTGGAGTACAGAATGGGGTCTGGCAATCTTCCAAGGGATGGGGTTTTAATCTGTGGGGTTTGTTTAATTTGAAGGCCTCTGATCCTCAAGCAAGAAACAGATAAGGGGTCTGCAAGGTTTCATATGTGTACTGTGCACATGGGGCAAGATGTCACCCCATCCATCTGTACTGGTCTTGGCAGGAATAGAGCTAATTTTCTTCTTAGTAGCTGGTATGGTGCTGAGTTTTGGGTTTTGCATGAAAACAATGCTGGTTTTATCTGGTATTTTGGTTGTTGCTGAGAAGTGCTCACCCTAAGCCAAGGACATCTCAGTGTCCCATGCTCTGCCAGTGGCCAGGTGCACGAGGGGCTGGGAGGGAGCATGGCCAGGACAGGTGACCCAGACTGGCCAAAAAGACATTCCATACCTTGGAATGCCATGCCCAATATACAGACTGGGGCAGTTGTTGGGAAAGGGCTGATTGCTGCTCAGGGCCTGCCTGACTGGACATTGGTAAGTGGGTGGTAAGTAATTTTACTGTACATTACTTGTCTTTTGAGGTTTATTCATTTCTCTTTCTCTCTCTTCTTCTCATCATCATCACCAACCTCAATGTAATTTTTTATACTTTATTTCAATTACTAAACTGGTCTAATCTCAAGCCATGAATTTTACCTTTTTCCAATTCTCGTCCTCCATCCCACCAGGGTGGGGGCAGTAGAGTGAGCGACCAGCTGGTGGCACTTGGCTAAACCACGCAATTCCAGCTGCTGGGCTCACAGATTTGGTTCCTGCTGCCCGCCATCACAGTGAACAAACTTTGAAGTGAGAGCTGTGCTTGCCCTAAACTGAGGCTACAGCCTCAGATGTAGCTACAACGTGAGGTTTGTCAAAGGACCTCTGTTTTAAGCTGATCAGATGCAGCTGATCCACTGAGGTCCTATCAGCTAACTTGGCCTTTTTCATGTGCAAGGACTCCCAGGAATACATGAAGAAAATGCTGTAAATGAAACTTTGCTTTCTTTTACTTTCTGCAAGGAGGACTCAGGATAAAGCTAATTCCACTCTGTCTCATGTTCAGGTTCTCAGTTCCATTGTGCACAATTCTAGGGCCACTTCAAATCACTCAGCAAATTACATATCAGAATATGTGTCAGATATTTTTTAATCTGAGAGCCTGGGAAATGGATGCAAAATAAAAATAATAATAAAAAAAAAACAAGCATGTAATTCAGTTTGCTCGCTTATGAAATCTCAGTGGAATATTTTTCTCTGTAGTCTATGAGGAGAAAAAAAACATGGGAACAACTGATGATCTTTCTTTTTTAGACTTCTTTTACTGAAAAAATACTGCACTGATGAGTGATGTTACCAAATATAAATACTGATCTCTACAGTGGCCATATTAGCAGATTGCTACATTTTGTGAGGCAAATGTGTCTGCACAGAGCTGAAAAGAGCAGAAGATAATGAAAACTTTGGAATCAGATAGAGGTGACCAGCAGGACCATGAGTCAGTATGTGGAGTCAAAGCCAGCACAATCTGGAGGAACCAAAACAAACTCTGCAATATTTTTGGAAAGGGAAGGCTGGCAAGCATAGCTTTACCTGGGCAACATGAAATGCAGCAGATGGGAAGATCCTGAGGGGGAGAGAAACTCAAAGGTGGCAAATTAAGCCTCATAGTCCTTGGCAGTCCACCAGGAACTTGAGAAAACTCAGCTGAAACTGTACCACAATGGCAGCAGCTTCCCTCCTGCCCCAAACACACGTTCTGAAAGCGTGCCCTGGGCCAATGAAGCAATGTGCGAAAACACAAGGGACCAGATTCAGTGGACCAGTAGCTGCATGTTTTTCACAGATCTTGCTGGGGGCTGTGGCGCTCAGCCAGCCTTCTCCTCTTTGGCACTGGAAAGCTTCCTCCCAAAAGGAGACCTGCTCAGACTCAGACTACCCACACAAGTTGCCAGCAGATAGACAGAATGGTCCTTGCACAGCTGACTGGTTGCTTGCAGGACAAAGCTGTTGGTTTAGAGGGGGCATTTTGTCTTACAGCTTCTGGAAGTCTTCAGTGTGAGTGAATGGGTATTTCTACACTTGGTCATTCTCTCAGCTGGCTTCCTCAGTCAGGATAGGCTGAGATCTAAGCTAAAACCTAAACTTTGTTGAGAATGGGGAGGTAAGATTTACAGAACTGGGGGAGTCATCAGGGTTCAGGGATGAGCAAAACATAAATACATGCAAAACACCGCGCGAGTGCATATTGAAAACCAGGATTCTGGGAAGCAAAGATGGGTAGAACAGTATCCATCCCTGGCAGGCATCCAGTCAGCTTGCTCATCGTGGCTTTGACCAGTGAAAAGGTGGTGAAAGCAAACAGCCACCAGAGCCACCTGCTCCCCTGCATCACCTTGCTTCAGTTTCTCCCCTGTACTGTGAGCTGAGGGCAAGGAACTCAATCAAAGTTACCATGGAGAGAAAATCAAGAAGAGGGTAGAACAAACTGACTGAAGGAAGGAGAGTTATTAACATGCAAATCAATGTAGATAAGTCAGGGGGCAAGGGGAATCTGAGTTTAATTCATTTAACAGCACAGAGATGTGCAGACCAGAGCTGACAAGAATTTAAACAAAGATTATGCCCATGTGTTATGTGTGTTCATGTGCTTCACAATGGCAACAGGGGACAGTGAAAGAATACATGTCCCTGTGAGCTGTAACATTTGATAAAATGACTTTTCTCAACACCTTTGAGTGGCCACTCCTGCACACACAGGCATTCTGCCAGTCCACCCAGAACTCCAGTTCACAGCATCAGAAAAATCCTCAGCAGATTTCTTAGAAGGAAGGTTTATGGTAACTACTTCCAGTTAAGAGCACTTAAGCTGCATTTATTTGCTAAATAATGTTGACTTGCTGATTTTTATGTGTAAGAGCTTTTGTTTCAAAGGCAAACCATAAAAGAATATTCCCCAGCCTCTCTTCTCAGCAACCTAAGCAATACAGCACTCTAAATCTGTCATTGGCTGAGGTGGGGCTATTTTTTCTGAAACCTGCTGTTAAAATATTGGCAGTACAAGTCTGCTTTAACATTACTGATTCCAAACAAAAGGAGACACAGACATGAGAAGATTAAAAGACTAAAAACAGGAGCATATTTTGATTTCCCGGAGAACACAAGATATGCAAGAGTTCTCTTTACTGAGGACTGGCAGGATGAGGATTTGCCAAACCAGGAGCAGCTGTCATAGCAACCACATCCAGGAAGAGAAGTGGTGTCAAGCCAGACATCACCTGGAAGGAAATTTCCCTCCTCTGAGGAACATTGTAATAGAAGGAAATCTTTAGAAGCTGTTGGTCAAGGAATGTTCATAAAACCTGGAAGATGCAGGTGAAGACCCCACCAGGAAGCAGTGATGCTTCACAGAAAAGGCAGTTTGATAGAGCCTGGTTCATAGGTCTGTTTCTGCCTTTGGCTTGCACAGGCAGCTCTTGGCAATGTTACATGACTGTTTGCTTCTTTTTCCCTGCCTCTCAAATGGGGAGAGCCACTAGGCACCTTCTCAAAGTCCACTGAGACCTGCCAATGGAAAAAGTCTGCATTTGATGACATGAGTGCCAAGAAAGACGCCTGAGCTTCATTAATGGCATTTATTCAGTGGGCTTCTCTTCCTCTCTTGTGGAGGGAGAGGTTTTGCATCCTTTGCATGGTGCCATGGTGTGGCAATGCTAAGAGCTGCTCAGTGAGGTAGGTTGCCTTGCTGCACATCCTCTGTTCCCTGTGTGAAGGCATAGGGCTTTTCTAGCCCAGGCAGAGCTGCTTTCAGCATGGACTGCCTGGGCTAGGTGAGACAGAAGGAAAGCCGTGGTGAACCAGACCCAGCAGAGTCCCATGCCCTGTAAAGGTGCAGGGCAGGAGCTGGGTGGCTCTGGTGACACAGTGAAAAGGGTGACATCATGCTCTCCAGGTGGGAGACAGCCTCTGATGGGCACACCTGGCTACCCTGGGACCAAAACCATCCCAGATCAGCCTGCCTCTCCAGCTCCAGCTGTGCAAGGTCTCACCTTTGTGCACATTTCCCTGACTAAGGTGTGTGTAGATCCTGATACCCTGGGGCTTCTGTCAGTCTGTGCTCACTTTCAGTTTTTCACGCTCTGGTCCTCTAGGAATGCCAAGGTTAGTTTATCTCAGTTCTCAGAGTGCACATGCCCAAGGCCATGAGCCACTGCTCAGAGGACTGTCAGTATTGTTCATTTAGTGGTTTTAATTTAGCATAGCTGAGTGTATAACATATATTGATATGATAAATTTGTTGCTTCCCTCTAAGTTCAGCCCTTTTGTGCTGAACTGTAGGATGCTAAGAATAAGTGGGTACTTTGTCAGCAGCAGTAACACTTCAGAAGACAGTCCAATTTTCTTCTTGCCTCCCTCAGGTTGCTCCTCCATTGCTAAAGCTCTCCTGCATGTCCCTTCATCGCTCAGCTATTTTTAGATGCCCTTCTCCACAGGCAGTGGATCCACAAATCAAAAAAAAGCTATGGAATCTCCCAGTGTTACGGAAATTTTTGGAGGTTTAGTCCTGAACTGAGATCAGATGACACTCAAGAATTCCTTGATTTTCTTTGTTAGACATGGCTCAGAAGACAGAGCTCATGCTGTGCCTATAATCCAAAGCCTCCTTAAGAAAACTCAAGTTCTGTCAGTTCCCAGAAAGGAAACATCCACGGGCAGTAGGAATAATAATGCAATGGGGCCTATCATTCAAAAGCCAGTTCTCATATCCTGTGCAAAAGGCATAGGTTCCTACCAGATTTTAGATTTTATATTGGTAAAGTTAACAGCTACATCCTCGAAGCATTGCAGGAGCATGTTTAACATGTTTGTGGCCACTTTCTGTTTAACTTGTACTAATTTTTAACACAGGAGTGTACTAAGAAGCCAAAAGATAAAAGGGAACTGACATAGCTGACAATGTGGGAAAGTTGCTACCATATCCTTCAGCTACTTGAGGCGACATTGTTTCCCTACAAAACAAATGGCTTATCACAGATTCCATTATTCAGGAGACAGTAAACAGTTGCCACAATGCATGCCTCTTAGGCATTAAAAAGGTCTTCAGGGCATTTGTCAACCTTACTTGATTTTTGGAGGAGGGGCAGGAATTTTTAATACAATTTAGCCTAAGCAACATAGGAGTGTTTCTTTTTCCTAGACGTAAGCAGGCAGGAAAAAAAAAATACTGCTAATATGGCAAATGTTTCCACCTTATTGGCAGGATGACGTCTTTTCATGGTGTCCTGAAGCTGAGCTGGCAGTCAGGGCAGTTAGGGTGGCAGAGTCCAAGGCTATCACCTTTCCAGTTCAGATGTTGTCAGAAATGCTATCCAAAGTGTGCAGAAGAGCTATCAATCACTTTTTTATATGTTCATCTTATATGTTCAGTCACCAGGTGTCAGGTACCCTGGCCTCTCTTTGGGCCCATGATGCAAAACAGAAAAAGAAGATCTCCAGTTTACCACTGCTCCTGAGATCTCTCCCCATCCACAGTGTGGTAGCTGGTTAAAGTATCAGCATGAGGGAGAAATACCTGTGCTCCTTAAAACACGGACAGCTTAAAACCACCTGCCCCAGAAGCTGGATTGTGAATTGCTGAATAGCTCAAGCAATGTATTTAGGGTCTGTCAGCACCTTCTCTCTGCACTGCCATGAAAGGAAATAAATGTTCAGATTGACTGAAATGGCTCCAAGCAGCTCAGAACATTTTGTAATTGTGCTGAGGCAGCTCTGAATGGTCCTGCTGTCTGAGAGGCAATGAAAAAGGAACAGCAGGCTTTGCTTCTAAGTACATTTACTTCTTGACTGTTGAAATCATCTGTCTGAACAAGGTTCAGGCAGCAATGTTTCCTAATTATGTAGGCCAGTGAAGTACCCAGCACTGAGGGCTGCATTCACAGGAGTTTACTCTGGCTCCCAAAGGAAGCTGCATATGAAACAGGTTGCTGAATCTTTTGTAAAAAGCATTTGCCTTTTTAAAAAATTAAAAGGGTCCTGAAATGTCCAGGTATGGAGCGACAGAATACCTCTGAATACAGTGGCTTCCACCAGGAAGGTCAATGTCTTGTAGGAGTAAAAAATGGAGAGGAAGGAAAAATGGAGAAGTGCAAGGCTTAATAAGCATTTAATTAGACATCAATCTTCCTAATATTGGATAAGCTGGAAACAAAACCACATCTATTACCTGGAGCAGAGCAGACGTTACTGAAAATCCAACTATCAACGCTGCTGATGTATGTTTGGAATTTCTATACTGTTATTTTCATTCAAGTGCCTAAATTTTCATATCAAAATTGCTTAAAAAACAAGTTTTCAGCTTATATTACTTGCTGACAGCTATCATTTTTCAACAGCTTTTATCTAGTCATCTGTTAGGTCTCTGATTGCTGGTTTCATAGCTGCAAGTTAAGCATAGCTACACTGCAAGTCACAGGTCACACAAAATCAGCTCCTGGAAAGGTATGCTTCGGTAATCTCACTCCATTAGCTAAAATATCTTTCAGATGCTCCTTGAGAGTCAGGCTGGCCCAGAAATCTGCCCTATAATTCACATTCCTTGATATTGACAGTATGAGCAGGCGTAACGACAGACTGAGGAGCCATGGAACTGCTCACCAGGACATGACAAACACAGAGCAACTCTTCAGGGAGAGGTGAATACCACTGCTACACATAGACAGCAAATGCAGATTGATTAATATTTCATTGCAGAGCTAAACATTTAATGTTATTCCTCTTTGAAATGTCACTGCACATCTGGGCATGGCTGCCTTTACTTTCTACGTGCTATTTTTGAAAAGTTAACTTCTTCCCTCTTACCATAGATGGACCTGTTGCCCACAGTGTGACTTCTCCTAGTATTGTTGCGCCAGAACTTGAAAAAAATAGAATAGACATTAGTAATAACAACTATTAGGTCACTGTTGTTCAATGGTCTTCAAGAGAGTGGGGTGTAAGAAATGCTCTGGAAATTAAACATAATAATCCATTAAACTAATGGATTATCCCACAACAAGGTACTCTGATCAGTTAGTGAGAAACAGCTCGAAGCCTTCCCGAGGTGACAGCCATGCCATGCAGCAGCAAGCTGTAGCAGAGGCCTGGGGAGTGTGATGTGGAGAGCAGCAGCAGATACCCTGCTCACAAAGCATGCCTTTGAGTGGAGGCATTTCCTACATGGCTGTCAGGCACCAGGACCTGCTGAAGCCAACAGGAGGGAGCAGGGGGAAGCAGCTTCTGCAAGCTCGGATCTTAGCCAGAGAGACAGGTAGGTGTAGCAAGGCACTCTAATGTCTTTTTAATTTCTGTGTGCACCATAATTAGGTATTAATCCCAGAAGTGTAGAAAACAAATGATATGTTGACAGCTACTTGAAAACAAATATCTCACACTGCAATTCTTAATATAGCCACAGAGCTCCAGGCAAGAAGCACTTCATCATTTCAAATGTACTATCCTAATTCTAGGTTGGGTTTTAATTGAGATTTCTTTTCCCTACCAAAAGATACTACCACTGAGTGAAAGAAATTCCTTTACTCTTGATGTAAGGTGGAGTTACTTTAGTTCAGGGTAGGACTTGGGCCCTACTGATAAACTGGGAAATATTTTTCCTAGGTGCTGATCAAATAGAAATCTCACTGACACTGTTGTTACTGTAATATGGAAGAGAATAACCCAAATACTTTAAATGGAGAGTTACTGAACTGTAGTAAGTCACAGTAAGGAACATCTACTACCACCCTGTAGTGGGGTAATCAGTAAGCCCCCCAGTACAAGGCCATGTTTCTACTTTTTATTTGTTGTCATTTCCATTTGGCAGTAGAAAGAGTCCCTTTGGACCCACCCAGTCTAGTAATATCAGCAAAGAACTGCAGCCTGACATCAATAGCAGATTTTACTTTATATGTTTTGAAAAGTTCTTTATATTTATTAATCCATTTTGCTTTTTCTTGTTCTGGAACAGGCAAGATAAGGATGCACAGCTGGCTTCCTTTGCAAAAAAATAGATGCTTTATTGTCCAAATACAGCAGTTTCTTTATCTGAAAAATAAGTACAAAACATTATTCTATTAAGAGCTTCTGATATTTGAAAATATAACTCCTAAATAAACACTAATTGCCAATATTACATGTCACATAGATTTTTCTTTTGTAGAATCTTGTTTTAGTTAATTCTCAGATCACAAGAAACATTTAGATAAGTACAAAACAAAGGAGATATGGGGATTTTTTGTTTATAAAATGTGTGTCTGTATGTTTTCCATAGGGAAAAAGATGGACACTTTACCAAAGCATAATATAAAGCCAGATAAAGAATAGCTACTGCATTTTTCCCATTGAATCATGCCTGAGTTAAGTCAGTGGAGTATTTGCCATAGGCTCCTATAATTTTTGGACCAGGGTCATGAAGTTTGGCCCATGTCTGTTGGAATGAATGAAATCCTTAACAGGGAACAAAGTATTCCCATGAAGAGCTTGCTTTCCCTTTAGCAGAGAAAGTTAAAGCTTTATCCCATGCTGTCATAAGCCCAAGGTTTTGAAAAGTGGTCACATCTGGCAGAGGTTTAAGGAACAAGATAAAATTCTTGGGCTTAGCAGCAGAGTAATTTGTAGAGAATCACCCACACCTGTGTAGAAATTGGCTGCTCATTACTTGATGAAATACTCAGTTCTTTGGTGATGAGCTAGAGCAGAAGTGTTCACACCATGACTGTCTACAAGCCAAACAAATATACTTTATTTCTTTCTTAAATGTACTTAAATACTGTTTTTTCTGGCTGATATGAGGATAACCAAAACTACCTTTAGCGCCTGGAGAATGAAAAGAGGATGAAGAAATTCATGCATGCAGAGCAGGGCTCCATGCAGTTGGCAAATGCACATGGGGCACACAAACCACCTTGGCTTCAGTTCTGAAGTTGGGGCTGGTGCAGAGGTCTCACACAAGGGCTGCTGCAGGAGCTGTGCACAGGTGGGACAAGCTAGATGGGAGCGCTCTTTGTCCTTAATGTGCTCTCTTGGGAACCCAGGCACTGGCTTCCATGTGTGTCCTGTGAGAAAAATGTCTGTAAAGTTGCCTGAATGGCCACAGACTCACAGACTCACTCCCTGGGCTGCCAGGTCTCACTGCAGACAGGAGCATTCCATGGTGACAGCAAACTTTCCTCCCACCCCCAAGGCAAGAGCAGCTTTCTGACTGCTAACACAGACCCGCCCTTGGCTTAGGCTTCGGGTGAGATGGGGCTTTTCTGTGCCCTAGCATTGCCTCCAAGCCAAACTGATTTATTGGCCCTGGGGAGACAATCAGCCTTGGTGCACATTTACAGATGATTGTGCATCTGGTGACGGTCAGTACGGGCCACAGCACCTGCTGAGGAGCTATTTGAGGGTCATGAGATGTCTCTGTGTGATGGAAGATGCTCAGAGCAGAGTTACTTATAGTTCATTTGCTCTTAGATAGCCAGGAAATCAGGCAGCAATGCTCTGGGCCCTGGTGATGTAGATATATATAATGAAGCTGTGCCATATGTTCTTTCAGAATTCCTATAATTTTCCATTTACCTAATTTAATATGCTTGGCATAACATAGAATATGTACCCAACATACTGACATTCACAGCAGATACGTCTAGCAGACTAAAAGGTCTTAAAATTGTCCACAGAAGGAGTCAGAGCCTGTCTTTATTCAGCTAAAATATCCATTTAAATTTCAATGAACATTCTGTTTCTTGGTGAGGAACATGAAAAAGGCCATCTATTTATATGTTAGCCTAATAATCATCCTTCTGTCACTAAGACAAGTGAGCTTGAAACTGTTTCAAAATTTTCTTTTTTTTCTCTGATCCATCATTATTTCAAGAATAATAATAAAAACACTTAATACTCAAAAGCAGATAGTTAAAATCCTGTCTTCTTAAGGGATTACACTTAAATGTCACTTCTAAAAAAAGACATATCTAATTTCACCATTGTCTCTCTGAAAGGTTAAGTATGTAGAGAAAAATTAATGCTTATGTTGATGTACAGATTATCTGTCTTGTCAGTCAGTTTGATATTTTTCACAGACTATTTCAGTGAATGACAGATAAATTGCAGTTACAACTGATTCCTGGATTTTCCCTCAAGAAAAAGGAAATAGAGGGGTTAAATTGCCTCAGGAGTTATAATTTCAAAACATTTTTAAGGGCTGGGGATTTTTGTCATAGACATATATTTGTGTTTTGGGGAGAGAGCTAACTCTATGGCATATAGTAAAAATTTGTTTGTTAATATTGTTGTCTTGAAAAGCAATTACTTTTTTGATAGGAATAGCTTAATGCTCTCTAAAACTCCAGACAGGCCTTCACATGCCTCATATTTATGCAGACATGACTGACTTAATGCTTGAACGACACAATTTGCATTTTTCCTCTCAGGAAATGCTGTGTTAGTGCTCAGGACTGGAGTCTGGAGTCTGGCAGTGCACATTAAGATGCATAGGGAAAGTCCCCAGCTCTCTGGGATTTGGGTGGGGGAATGTGCTCCCACAGTCATTACCAAAGACTAAACTAATGAAAATAAAGTTGCATCAAGTTCTTCCACCTTCTCTTGCCCCACTACAGCTTATGTATGAAGTGCCTTTCCAGACAGATTATATTTATTCCAAACAAGCCCCTCTGACTCACTGTGGTGTATTGACTGGATTTGTGACCAAGGGAAGAGCAGTGGATGTTTGCAGGGATTCTAACAAGGCTTTTGAGACAGGCTTACAGGTTTTTTGCACCAAATTTGGGCTAATATGATGGGAAAGGTAAAGCCTGATTAGATGATGAGGCTCAGAGGGTCATGTTCCCTGTTTGGACCTGGATGCCTGCAGTGAGTGGGGTATCTACATTTCTATTCTGGAACTTCTCCTGTCCAATGGCTTTACCAGTGAAGGAGTGTGTTCTCACCAAGTTTTCAGATGACACCAAGCTGGGGGGATCAGGCAATATACTGAGATGTAGGGCTGCCAGCCATAGGGCTGAGACACTCTGCAGGAATGGCACAACAGGAATCTTATGAAATTCAACCAGGAGAAATGCCAAGTCTTGCACAGGTGAAGGAACAGGGCCCTGCAGTGACGTAGGCCAGGACTTACTGAGCCTGGTGAAAGGATGGCTGTGGGGGCACACAGTAACACAAGAGGAGCCACCCAGCACCCACAGGGGGGTGGCAGGAGATGGAGGTGAGCTCTTCTCAATTATTCTCAGTGGGAGGATGGGGAACAGTCTTCATTTATTGAAAAAAGTGATCAATTATAAGGAAAAGTCATTCCCTCTTGGGACAGTCAGGCAGTGGCACAGGCTGCTCAGAGATGATCTCCTAGGAGGTTTTCAAAATTGGGTGAGATAAACTCCTAGGCAACATATGACTGACTCTGCCTTGGGTAGGAGGTTAGACCACAGATGTTCTGAGGTTGTTTCCTACCTTGAATTATCCTGTTGTCCTAAAACAGCTTCTGATAATGAACAGTAGTCTGCAATTACAGGACTTTTTTTCTACATATATATAGCTCCTGTATTAGTAGGGAATGGCAGAGGAAACTTGCAGCTCCCAGAGTATTTTTTGGAAGTGGACTAACAGCTCTGGGTGGTCTGGAACACAGGAAGTGTATAACCACCCAAAGAATGAGATTTTGAAATAAATTTTGAAATGTGCTTGTTGGGGGAAAACTGCTTAAACAGTTCTAAAATACAGCTTGATAAATTTACGAACAGGATTATGGAATACAATTGCCAGCAATGGCAGGGGGAAAATTCAGTGTCCTAGGACTGTGTGCAAGCTTATCTCTTTTGTTTAGACAAATGCAAGGCCAAGCTCTTCATCTTCAAGAACAAATAAATGGAAAATTAAACATGGTAAATACTGTAAATATTTCATTGACACTCCAGACTGAGAAATCGAAAACAATCTTTTGCCAGTTCAGTTATTAGAGTTTGTAGCTGTGAGGCTTGATAACCATGATAATAAATGGTATTTATATTCTAGTGCAAAATGGATATCAGAACCAAAATGCACAAATATGGACAAACCTAATTAGGCTGTGATTGCTTTATTCATATACAGCAGCTGAAGGCTATATGATAAACAGCTTCAAAGCAGGTGCAGCATATGTCATTGGCTTGATTATTTAAAATTGACATTTTATTCAAGCCCAAATTTCAAAAAGGAGACTGTATACAAATTCAGTCATGCTATAATGGTATTGCATTGCAACAAAACCCTAATTTTCTTCATGAAGTAACTGTATAGTTCCAGTTTGTCATGATAAATCAAGCCTGAACCCAAGCATAGGAAGAATCTAAAAAAAGTCAAAGTGCTCTTCACAATGCACAGTCCAGGATATAACCTTGCAAGAGTCAAATGTGGAATAGTAACACACATATTTATAGCCAGGTCACAGAAACTTTTTATAGCCAAGCACATTTTCAGTGGAAGGAAAGGCATGTTTCCACAGTAACACAGTGTACAAAGGCAGAGTTTTTTGATTGAGATACACCTGCCAAAGATCTGACTGCAGTCAGGGGAGCCACAGTCAAAATTGTGTTTATATCTCCTTCAATTTTAATAAAGCATCGATCCACAACTCTAACAGGTACATTTCATACCTACTGTGAAGATATATGGGGTGCTGCTGACCTCCTGCAGGAGGGTTGGGTATGGTCCTGAGGGCTCATAAGAAGGGATGAGCCTTGAAACCTGGAATCTGGAGGGAAGAGCTCCTGCTTCTGCTGGTGCTGTGGGAAGAGCGTGCAGGGAGCCAAATCCCCAGAGCATGGCTGGTGTGCTCCTCAGCAGAAGCGCAGTCAGATGAGATGGGGCTATTATGGGCTAATCTGGGAGCGTTAAGGTACAATTTTGTTTTCACTGCGCAGCACCATAAAGCAAATAAATAGTGCTTAGCCTATAATAAAACTCAATAAAATTCCATTGAGTGATATCAGGATTGATCACTGTAAGCTGACATTGCTATTTCCACATTCCTCTGAAAATCTGCCCAGTGCAATGTACAAAGCACTGACATGATGCCAGATTCGTTCAGCTGTAACTGTTATTAACCACCAGAACTGCAGCTGAAACCTAGATGGTAACCTAAATATACTCAACAGAAATGTAATACTGGGGAAATGGGATCAGAAAAACAAATTTGAAAAGGAATAACATTATTTTAGTTATGATTAGATAAATTGGTTATGAACTTATAAATTAAGTTCACATTGCTTTAAATAAAGAAAATAAAAGATGTTTTTTAGGTACAGTGCCAATGTCCTGTGCAGAGAATTCTGCCTGGTAGGTATTTGATCAGAGCTACTGGTATTAAGGAAGAAAAGGCTTATTTCAGTTGGCTAAATTGGGATATACAGTTTTGTGTGAAATTCTGAGTCTGCAGCAGCCAAGACACAATGGGGAAAGTCTTGCTGAAATCCTTCAGGACACCTGACAGGAGCAGAAAAAAATGTGGAATATGCCAGAATGTTTCCAGTGGCAGTAGAATTCTATCCTCAGGCAGTGTAACTGAACGCAAAATGTGTCTGTGTTTTATGGGGTAAAAGGATACAGCATGGTTATAAAAGTCCTGAGTATTTCTGAGAAGTTTTCCAGTGGAGAGTTGGGATAGGAACTGTTTCATCTACTGGCACAACCATACATTGCAAGTATTGATCAAGGAAAAATTTATTTACAGAGATTTTTTTCAAATACAAACATAAAATAGCACATATTATATATATATTTTACAAAACTGAATATTGAAATAATAAACATGGTACAGCACAATACAACATCAATGAGCTAAACATAACAGCAACAGAAATCTATGTCTGGAAGAACTTTGCTGTTAGTTGTACATAACCAACAGAGCTCTACAGTACCGCGAGTGGAATTTCCAATGGACATGAAAATGTCCATTTACTGCATTTCATAAAAAGTACTATAGTAAGGGTACATATGCCAAGTAATTATGTTGCATTTTGTAATAATGCTGAAAACACAGTCTTAATAAAAGTTATATAGGGCTGAATAAGCAGTGGATAAATGTTTGGGGAAGAAAAATGTGTAGAGATTATACAAAATACTGATAAAGTGGCTTATTGGTCCTTTTATTAAGTTTAATGTATAGATTAAAAAGTGTTGCAACACCAAGTCTTAAATCACCAGAGAGAAGTAGAAAAAAAAAAAAAAAAAAAAAAGGAGAGAAAACAAAAGGAAAAGAAAGAAGAATCACGCCAAAAAAAAGTTTCCCCCTCTACCTATTTTGTGCCATGGTCAACATCTGTGTGTGCGTGCGTGTGTGCTTTGGGAGCGCCGCACTGAGGGGCTGCCAGGCGCGACCCCAGCACACGGGCGCTGCCACCCCTCACCAGCCTGTCCAGTAATTGGTGCATGCAGAATTTCACCGTTTGCCAAAGCAGAGTTTTCCTTGCTTATATTTTTGTGGAGCAGACCCTGAGCAGGCTCGGGTGAGAGAGCCGGTCCCTGCCCAGCCCAGTCGGGTGGCTTTGCACCTCCCCGCCACCCTGGGGCCGCCCGCGTCCTGCTCCCGAGAGAAAGCACTTGAAAATTCCTTGTCCGTTGCTGTTGTCCAGCAGACCTGGGCGAGCCCGGCAGGGCCCCTGCCCGGGGCCGGTTCAGTAGGGGTATTGCTTCTGCTTCTTGCCCGAGAAGCAGGCGAGCCAGGTGCACACCAGCATGGCGGCCGCCGCGCCCCCGCCCGTGCAGTAGTAGGCCCAGCCGATGTGGCAGGTCCCTGCAAGGCAAACACAGGGACAAGGGTCAGCGTTAGATGGGGGGAAAAGCGCTGCCGCCACCACCCTCCCCTTCTGCCCGCCCAGGAAAACACTTTTCTGAGACTTCAGCCCACTTGGGTGCCCATCTCCAACAGGGAACGCGGGGCGTAATTCAGGCTTTGCCACTGCAATGGGGGAATTGGAAGCCAGATGCGGCTGAGAACTGCTGGGAGATCCTAACCCAGGGCATGGGGGACCTGGTCACATCCCCTCACATAGGCATCGACCCTGACCATCCCCAAAGGAGAGCAGCATCAGGGGAACACCTGTATGGGGGCTGCTGTGGGAATGGAAGCACAAAGCCCAGAAATAAAAAAATAGACAAATTTCCCTACCCCCACCTGAGGTCACAACCCATTACTGAAAAATTCACTGATCTTCTGTCTAATGAGGGTCACAATATGGCTTTCAATCCATTTAACGGCCTGAGCATCTTTATACAGTCAAACTCATCAACAGTAAATGGTGCTGGGGAATCCCATAGTGGACCATAAAGTGATTACTTCTCTTTCAGGCACTGTGCCTGCAGTAGGGGAGGAGATCAGGAAAACAGCAGCTGCAGCAGGGAGGAAGCCTCTTTAGAGATCTCCAAAAGCAAGGAGATGGCTGTTGCTACTCCTCAGGATTTAAATCCATCTCAAAATCCATTTTCACTTGGGCTGCATCATCTTTGTATTTTTGAGTGCTTGGGACTTGTTAGCACTGCGATTCTTTCTGTGTTGTTGACACCTTGGGTGACATCACCCTGCTTTGAGCAGTGAGTGCTCTCAGTAAGACACAAGCAGCAATGCAACACTTCTTTCCCAGCCTTCCCAAAAGCAGCAGAAACCATCCTTCCCTTCAGAGAACAGAAGGTATTAACAGAGTTTCTATCTAGAAATAGGTGCCATGCTGGTATTCTATCCCAATGGCATCCCTGAGGGCCAGGCTTGAGGTTCAGGCAATTATGAACTCAGCTAATCCTGCCTCAGGCACAGGAAACACAAAATGTCTGCTCATCTTAACATGTCCAAGGCATTCGCATGCCTCAAGGCAGACAGCACCACCACTGTCTGCAGGATATTGTCTGGCAGGCTTTGTAAGGAGATATTAGTGGGAGGCAACACTTATGCTCCTGGTCACTTTGAAGATCTCAGGCTGACACCTCAGCAGGAAGCATAATACTTGTTTCATTTTTTATTCTTCATAACCCTCACAAATTTTTATTTTAAAAATGTCCAGTGAAACAAAGATCCTGATGTGACCAAGAGGACTTGAGGACTTGTGGCCTTGGCTTGAGCTCACTAGCCTCTCTCCTTAATGTGCTGGAGCAGACAGAGAAATTTACTTGGTTTGTCATCTAGTTGTGCTCTGTAGACAGCACCATTCTTGCCCTCCTTACAGAAGACTGCACAGAGATCTGACTTCCTGAAGAGAAGGCCACCAGACACCCTGGAGAGCTGTCAAGTGCCTGTCCCTGACGCTGACACTTGCCCAGTCACTCAGCAGTCTGTGGAGAGACCTGTCTCTGGGCCACCTATTGCTTTGGCTGTGTACACACCCTGTCCTGAGCTTCTGCTGGGAATTTCAAAAACAGAATTAAGCCTACACCAGAAGTTTAAACTCACTGGATCACTTTGAAAATTACCATGTTTATACCAGAGTAGGGTATGCTACATCATTTCTTGTGATGAGATGGACTCCATCTGATAGGTCTTTTTAAACTGTGAAATATTCCAAAAACTAGACAATTGTAGTTGCAGCTTGAGAAAGTAAGTTTTTCTCCTCATGATGTTTCCAGGTAGAGAAAATGTCAAAATACTACTTCAAAAAGAGCTTGAAGATTCATCTGGTGGCACTGCCCAAAGCTGTAACCTAAGCAGGACAGAATGAAGTAAATTTGACCTTTTTATATGGTGTGATTTCAACTTTTGTGCCTCAGCAGTGGGAGAGAGCATGTGTGTACATATTAAGAAGAAAGAACTGTTGAATCAGTGCCAGAGATGTGTTCAAGAGATACAACACACACATTCACTCTTGGCTGAAGAGAATAACATTTATTTCTCCAGCCCATGATCCATTCCCCAGGGAAAGGACCCAAAGGACCACTGCCCTACTTAATGCTCTGAGGCACGGCAGGCAGGCAGCCTCTTGATCTAACAAATGCAATGCAGTTCACAAGTGTGAGTTGGGTCAAGATGAGCAAATGAAAGAACGGGAGAGCAGGAGAATGGATGAAAGAGCTGGGAGCTTGACCTTAGAGCAATAATAACACAGCAATAAACCTGGCCATTATTTCCAGCCCATGTCAAGAGCAATGGGAGGCCTTGGAAAGAACAGCTTGATCTGTACTCGGATGATGCTGAGCAGAACAGAATTTCAAACTGCTGTGCTGAAAAGGAGCCTGCAGCAGGGCAGGTGTCTGAGGGTAGAGGACTTAGCCATACTTTTCATTGCAAGTATAGTTAAGGACAGATAAAGGACCAGAGATAATCCATCTCAAAGGTACCCATTGCTATGAATGCCTACATTGCATAGCCACGTGTCAAAATGAAAGAATGACAGGCATTTTATCACTATATTACACAAGGAGGAAAACATTGTAGAGTTATTGTTTCTGCTTTGGTGTTCTCATTTTACCACATGTATGGCCTATTTTAGTCTACTGCATCCTAAAGAAAGATTGTTGGTTATCCATAATTGGGTTGCAGTTTTTGTAAAATTACTTCTGCTTCACATAGATATAAAACACTCATTTTAAAAGTAACAGAAAGCTTTATAAAAAGCAGAGTTGAGAAGCTATTACTGCACTGGCACCAGCAGGACTAGTTGTGTTTCAGTGGTAAGCAAATGTTGAAGAGATTTGCAGAACTAGGGCTTAAATTCAACCATCAAATGCAGCAGTTTGCATTCATGAAGCCTGTCATATAAAAGATTAGAAATCTAGTACTGCAGTTTCCCTTTTTTTTTAATGTCTAAGTTCTAAAATGAGAAGCAACACTACCTAAATACTTGATAGATTTAAAACAGTTGTTGAAAGCATGTCAATTTTCACACACACAGAAAGGCACAAAAGCTCTGTTGTTTCCCTGAAAGATGTATTGGAATACACATATAGATATATAGATATATAGATATATAGATATAGATACACATAGGTAGAGGAGTCTACATCCATTGAGGGTGTGGAGGTGTGAGCATCAATATGCACATGTTCTTGCTCCTAAGATTGTGCCAAAGTAAATTCCCAGCGGCTGAAGTGCTTTTCTAGCTGATAGAGATGACAAGCATCACAGCAGCTTGCTTTTCTGCACAGAACTGGTGTTGCTTTAAACAAATCAGTCTACACCTGACAGGTCACTATTGAGGGAGAAGCTGTGGCTTCAGCACTTCAGCACTTTGTTAATTCTAGATTTTTTAATTTTTTTTTTTAAGAGAGCATAAATAATTGGAGCTCTTGGTCGTTCAGTGAAGCAGGACTGTCCAAGTTGGCTCAGACAAGTTTGTAGCCAGCCATTAAGAACTTTGTTTTCACCTTTGTTTTACTGGGATTGGCAGCAAGAAAGTGTCAGGATGAGCACTGAAATAACAGAATAATGGAGCTTGCAGCTATAGGCATGGATGGCCATTTTCCAAGCAAATAAAGAAATTAAAGACTGGAAACATTGCACTCTTTCTTAAGAGGATTGAGAAAAATCATGTTCCCTGAGGACAGAGGACAAAAATTATGGAGAGCAAGGACACTATCAAAAGGAGATTGACAGAAAACAGTCCCATGGACCATAAGACAGTATTTATTAAACCAAAAGAAATCAGTAAATATGGAAAGGTAGTTTTGCAGTGATGAATGGGCTTACTAAAAAGCACTTCCATGTCTTTTCCTGATTTCTAATGTGATCCTTGAGGCCAGGATATGCATCTCCTTGCTTCCCCCCTCCTCTTGAATATATAGGCAAATAAAGACTAAGAAAAATTTGGGAGTAAGTAAAATTTGGCAACAGAAAATACGTAGATACTTGATCTACCATGGAGCTGTGCCAGGATCCAGTTGCCAAAATGTAATTTTACCAGGATTTCTATTCATGATGTCTTATAAATAATTATCACATATAGTTATCAAGGTCTTAGAAATAACATATGGTTTAATCTAAAATAACCAATAATTGCCACTTATGAAAAAATATCCTGAATATGAAAGTGTCTTGGATGCAAACCTGTTAATTGCAAGACTTAGTATCTTAAATATTTGTACCTTTTTTGCTGTTAATTTTAAGACTATCCTGGACTTGCAGTCTGGAGTACTTGGCAAACTCTAATCAATTAACCTTAAGTACAGCCTATTTTCCAAGTTGAAGGAGAAAAGGTTTCAGAATTAGCCAGACTGTAGAGAACAAATTATATACCTTCAAAAATAAAACCTACAATTCTTACTTCCAAGAAGTTGTGCAGGAATTCTAATTAACAGATTCACAAGAGAGTACAGTACTATAGAGAATGTGAATTCACATCACCAATCAGAGTGTTGGAAAAGTAGTCAAAAAAAAAAAAAAAGAAAAAAGTGTGATGCTAAGGGATATACTGGGATTTGGAAATTTGAAAGACATAAATGAATGTAAAAGATAATCAGCTAATTAATAAGAAGTTAAACCTATTTTGAAACAAAGCCAAGATAAATTAAATAGCTGAAGATCTTTTTCTTGACACAGTAACAATGAAAAACTGTCATGTGAAATCAGCTGCAAAAGCAGGAAAAGAAGTTGAAACTTGGAATGCCTCCAGAAAGAATTAAAGTAGTTATGTGAAACAAAGAAAGAACACTATATAAGGCAAAACTGCAGCCCAGCAAACAGCCTGATACAAAATAATGAATTCAGTGGAGCTGGTTACTTTTTCTGTTGCAGATATGAGTTTCTCAATGGATTTATCTTTTTAAAAAAATATGATTTTTAAATGCATGTATATTTTTATTTTGGTTACTTAGAATTGGTCTTTAACTAAATGCATAAAATTTCATGAAGTTCTGAAGGGTAAAAAGTGAGGAAAAAAAGCCAAATTGAGATTTTTTAGTCTTGCTGTATGTAGACACATATAAATGATCAAATCCTCCTTTCTTTATAGGATCACATAATTTTGTTTAATCAAACCTCGAATGTGCTGTAGGTGTGCATTTCATGGAGCAATGATGGAGAAACCTATACCCAGTGTCAGTTACAAATCTCAAATTCCCAGGAGCAAACAGCTTATGTACTGCTAAGAGGAGCTTTCTCAGCCTCCTGCAAGAAGTCAGCAGAAAGCTCACCTAGTGCAGAAGTGAAATCAATTTCCCCTCTCTCTGAACACACACAATGCCAAGATTCACACTGGACTAGTACCCCAGACTCCCTTCAGAGAGTAGGAAGAAAAAAAGTCACTTGTGTTGTATTTCCTCTTAAAGTAAACATGTAAAGTACAGCAGATGAACCCTGCTCTGGCAGCTCCTATTTTTCTCCCTTTTAACTGGGAAGGGATTCCAAACAACCAGTTCAGTTGCACTTTTTTAATAATAAAGAGTACCAAGTATTGCTCCAGGTGGTCTGAGTCCCTTTCTGGATGCTGCTGCTAATGTCTACTGACTGCAGAAGGTTCTTGCATGACCATGTCTAATTCTGGCAACAAAGGTATGTGCCTTATCATGGAATGATAGAGTGGACAGGGCTGGAAGGGACCTTAAAGATCACCTAGTTCCACACCCTTTGTCGTGGGCAGGGACAACTTCCACTAGAGCAGGGTGCTCAGATCATCCAGCCTGGCCTTGAACACTGCCAGGGATGGGGCATCCACAGCTTCTCTGAGCAACCTGTTCCTCCTCACCACTCTCACAGTTAAGAATTTCTTCCTAATATCTAAACCTACTGCTTCAGTTTGAAGCAATTCCCCCTTGACTTGCCACTTTGTGCTCTTGTAAATAGTTTCTCCTTATGTTAGACAGAATATATGTGGACCTTGATATAGTCACCAAAAGCTTACAAAGATTTAAGAATGGAAGTTGTTTGGGTAGCACTAAAGAGGAAATGTTTCTTGATGGAATACTTCCTTTACTAGCATGTAGTTTACTCAGTCATTTATCTAAGAACTCAGCAGCTGCAGCTCAAGTATGCTTGTAAAGGTTGTGCTCAGCCCCAGTCAAAAAATGAATGTGTGAAATCCCCGTGCTGTTTGCAGACAATCTGCAAACAAGAAAAATGCCTTTTTCAGATAGACTGCTTATAGAAAAACACCTTTGAATGTTTTGCTTTTAATAGGGTACTAACAAATTGTCCTCCCTTCTAAATCCTTTTCTTGACACTTTAGCACTCAATGTCAACACTCAGCCAGATGCTGAAATGATGCCACCTAAGACAAATTAAATAGTATACAAAGCCTTTTTTACATCCACACTACTTTCTGCTTTCTTTTTATGCTGTTTTAGTAGCTTCACTGTTTGCTTGGAAAGTGCTTTAAAGTTCATTTACTCTAACATTTCCACAGCAAAAGTAATTATCAAGGCAATGGTTTTCTTTAAGACATTTCAATCCCTCTAAAAGTAGCAAAAGGGAACCTTAATAATAATGATTTTTGAAACAAATATCCATCACGAGAGAAGTTCCTGAGAGCTTCTGAGGCCAATCCAGCTGCTTGGTTAGTTCAGGATGGGAGCCAGGCTTTTAAGCTTCTCTCTAGATAGTGACTTTGGCCAGGTGTGCCCTTTCACAGCAGCCCACAGACAGCAAGCGAAGTTGTGTGTTTGGAGCTATCAGCTTTGGCTGCTGCTGCAGCTGACCCCCAGGTCAAGGATGTCTCTGACCATGAAGGAAGAGATAGAGCTACTGTATTTTGTCAAAGAAAGAAAAAATATCTGCCAAGTAGTTAAAAAAAGTTCAATTAAAAATGGAGTTTATCTTAAATTTCATGTCTTCACTCTCCCTGGCTAATAAGTACCTAGCATCACTTCATACATCTGGTGGTTGGGAAGTGGTAGCTGGTGGCTCATGATGACATGAATCATCTATGTTTCAATAAGTGAATCTTACTCAAGATAAACATTTTTCTGTTTGGGCTCTTAAGTATTGGTCTTGTAGTGCTGCTTCACCAGATTGAGCTGAGGCTCGATTTTGTGAGCTAAACTGAGCATGCCCTAACCTCTCTGGGACCTCCTGTGCAACTTGGCTGCCTCTGCACCCATCACAACAGACATCAGCACGTAAAACTGAACAGTTTCCACATGCACACCCAGGGAAATCAGTGGGAAAAGAATTCAGTCTCACGTTGATTTTAGACTTTCAAAACCAATACAAATGTGTTCACACATGTACACTCACATTGCCCCTTTAAAACAGTCAGGCAAGTTCAGAAGATTTCTTCACACAGCTTAAATATGCAGAATGTGGAAGCTTTTGCAAATCTCTAGTGCAGTCTTCACTTTTGTGCATACTTTCACCTTAATGCAGAGTCCCTCACTTTAATGAATTTCCTGATAAAACACTCCTTTTCCATCTGTTTTTCTTGTGTATAACATTTAGAAATGAAAATAAAATGGTGTTAGTGCCTCCAGCTCAGCAAAATTGAATGTGTGCTATATGATATGCCCTAATGACGGTTACTTTTGGGAAATTGCCGGCTAATTCCTTTTGCAGGCCCAGGGATTTCGTAGATCTGACTCACTTTTACACCCTTCAGTCAGCAGCTCCATCCTGCTGTGCCACGTCACTGCTGCCCTGAATGGGCCCACAGGCAAGTCCAGAATAATGCACCCTAACAGTAACAGTTTGCATGGTGACAAGAGATCAGGGTGATTTTGATGCATCCTCAGTGAAAGGCAGTCCCTCTGAGCACTGCTCAGTTCCTACTCCAGTCTCCACCTCATGCACTGTTAGCCCATTGCCAAATTAGAGTACAGCCTTTGACTCGGTCAATGAGCAAGCAACTGTGCTGCTTTAAAACATAAACATCTCTTTTTTTTTCTTGCCCCTGTTTATTTGTATTGCCCTATTTCTAGGAGTTAACACCCTAAAACAGTGGTAGAAGATTTCTCCTGTTCATAATCTAGTGTTTCAGTGAGAAATCTGCTCCTGTGGGATCTGTGATCCAGATGGGATGCTGCAATAGGGAGTGGGGCTTCAGGACCCTTATAGAGGTCATGCTGACTGCTGGGAAGCTGGGAACTACAAGCAGAGCACCACAGCACAGACCTATCATGGCCTTGACCTCTCAACAATATTTGCAAGAAGTCATTTGTCAAAGGCCTAATCTATCAGTGGGCTTCTTTTCATGATGGCAAAACCATACTTCTAGGGAAGAGCAGGGAGCAAGCCCCTCTACAGGTACACCATCCTCTTTATGGAGGTCTTTATGGTGTCTGCTTAAGGAGCTTATTCCCCATCCCCCTTTGCAAAACAGCTCAGCTATTGAATGTAATTTAATCAAGAAATGGAGTTGTCCTTGGCAGGATATCTTCATTTGAAGAATAACTCCTCTTTGTCAGAGATGGAGCTATACAACCACTTTTATTTGATTGAAAAAAAATAGCCCAATTAAATACATCAGTGTTTAAGTGAATCCTTTGGACATAGTTCATTTAATAAAAATCAAATAAATATCAGTTTTTAAAGAGACCAGTAAACTGCTGGGTATTTTACACTGTCAGCTCAGGTTTTTGAGAAAAGAATACTCAAATCCACTTAAATTAAAGGCATTAATTAAAAGTTATTTTTCCTGCAGCCTTTTTAAATACTACTTTGGAATCTACACAGAAATGTGTGGGTTTGGCAGGGGTGGAAGGAGGGGTGCCCTCTTCGCAGTATGGGCCATCTCAGCACTATTTGGAGTGCCTATAAGTCTAAGGCCTTTTCAGAGTGCCTGAAGACATGGCATTTCTTATCTAGCACACCCACTAAAGATTAGCCTTTTTTTTTTTCCTGGGTTCTTAGCATTGCTATTTATTTATTCTCTCTAGTTATGAGCATGCTGTGGGGGCAGGAGTTTGTCATGCTTTCGTTAAGCGAAAGTTTTCATTTAATTATTTATTCTAGTATATTTCTGGTTGACATTACATATCACAGGGCACAATTCAGCTGCTTCTCAGGACAGTTCTTGCAGTCCCTCATCTGTACCTGCCTTCATCCTCCTATAATACAGATTGCAGCTCCTGGCTTTTATTTTCTACCTTCAACCTCAACCATTTCCCCCCCTGATTTTTCCTAAGTCTAGAACAAGCATCAGTGCTGAACCCCCTCCTTTGCTGACTCTGTGGTCAAACCTGTTGAGTTTTGACCCTCTCCCAACTGCTCGCACATGTTCCCTGTAGCCCAGGCTGCAGCACTTGTTTTGCCATCCTGGAAGAGAAGGCTGAATGCTGTCTGCTGATCAGCATTCCTGTGAACACATCTTCTTTGAGAGCAACCAGGAGCTGAATTATCCTCTCTGGCACCCACAGCAGCAGGGGGTGCAGGACCAGCACTCCCATCATCACCCTTTTGCCCATTAGCAAACCAGTGCAGGGCTCACGGCAGCTCAGATTTTCTGAGAGTGGATTCTGAATGCCGCATGGTTCTTCAGACAAACCATTTCACAGGCTCAGGAACAAAAAGCATATCATTGCAGCTTAATCAAATTAAATATTCAAATGAAAGCAATAATTACTTAAATTTTTCTTGAGACTTAGTAAGATTAAGTCTTTGAAACATCATTTTAGGCCTGTAGGCTATAATGAGTATGCCAGTCCCTAATGATTCAGAAGAGACCTAGAGGGTTGGGGTTATCACCAACCAAGAGGTATTTATGGAAGACCAGCAGCATAAATGGCCCTCGGACAGAATCTCTTCTTTACAGATGGTTTTGATAACACACCATCAAACAGACACTGACATTAAGTAAGAAAAAATCATAGCCAAGCATTTAAGTTCACTGCCAATGTAAGTGGACAGGAGATGTTTTAGTGGCAGGGCTGCCTAGCAGAAATCACTGCAGCAAATTTCAGCTCTCATTATGATCTGTTAATTAATGTGTTGACACACGATTGCAGCAGATCAGTGAGACCAGCACTGCTGTCAAGTCTAGGCACGTGTCACACTGGGGCTGTGTGCTCCAGCCCCACAAAACACACAGAGACTTTTCATGGTCCTTACGTGTACCTGGAAGGAGAGCTGCCAGATGACATTTTTCACATTGGTTTCTTCACTGACTTTTAAGGCAGAGTGACTCAATTTATGCAAATATCTGACTCATGAGTCAAGACTGAGACAGTGAAGGTGGTCTAAGAGACTGCTCTGACTGTGGACATGACAGTGTTTAGGTGTAACAGTTTGTAACTGCCCAAGTGCTTTGAAGAAGCTCATACTGTCACAACACCCACCTTCTGTGACTCTGCAGAGAAATAACTGGAAGGTAATACTGTTCTGCACCTGGGAACAAGCATGGGACACAAGCTAGAGCCCCAGAGGCAGAGCTTGGCATGGCAGAGCAGGAAAAACAGCATGCCCCAGTGAAGTGCTAGCTGGCCTTTCAAAGGGTGCACTGCTCAATGGGCTGGCCAGGAACTACTTCAGGCTTCCACACAGGATTGGCCATGGGCAGGGAAGAACCTGAATCTTCCCTGCAACAGTTACCACAGAGGTTTGCCCAGTCTTTCTACTACATCCTTGGACACATCTTTCAATGGAGCTGGGAAGCTAATTCTGGAACATTTTTTTTTTCCTGCTAGTTAACTACATATTTCTGTTCTTATTGTTCTCTCTCCTCTGTGTCTAAATCCTTCTATTATTAGGTGAATAAAAATTTGCAGGAACTTTTTATACTTTGCTGAAGAGCAAATTTAATATCAACAGCACAGAAGGAAATTAGGGTTCAGAATAACAAGGTAAAGCTTCTAGAGTACATTAAACACCCTCTGAGCAACACCATAGGTGTTTGCTGATAAGACATCAGTGGCACTGTAGTGATGGGTGCTAATACTGGTTATGAGAATTTCTGGTCCCCTGCCAGATCAAATGCACTCAAAACACCACAGGAATTCTGTAGGGGGAGTGGCCTGGAGCACCTCTCCCAAAGCAATAATTTTTAATCTTTCAACCTCAATTCTACTGCACATCTTGACAAGAAATACCTCTGAGATGGAAACAAATCTCCTTAATCCTGAAATCTGACAGGAACATGAGTGTAAAATCAAGAAATGGTGCAGCAGGTTTGCCTTTAACCCATTAGACCATTTTTATCTACTATTCCTTGCACTGGGATTACTGTCAGGCCCTGCACAAGTCCTGCACGCACACTTATGGAAAGGTAAACCTTATCTAAGGTTTAGCTTTCAAGAGCTGGAAATGGGGAGCTCTGTATGCTTAGGAGCAAAAGCTCTCAAGTCTGTAGGGAGTCAAGGTGCTCAGTCCCTCCTATTCCTTCAGGAGGATTGCAGATCCTCCTCTTCCTCAAGTGGCACGGGATCAGGGAATAGTTAGAGAGAAGGGTATCAGCAAGTGTCCAACTAAACAAGGACTCAGATGTGCATTTACACATCAGATCCTGATCCTCCACATTGCTTAGTCCTTAGGTTGCTGCTGTTCCCTTGTTTTCTAGAGCCCTGCAGAGCAAGCACAGGTGTGAGCCTCATGTGGCTGCATCCCTGGCTCTCATTCCAGGCACAGGGCAGTCAGCAGCAGTAAGACAAGTAGCTTGTTTGGGAGAGGGCAACATAGGGTGCAAGTGTTATTTGCCAGCTTCCTAAGTATGTGAGTCACATACAAATACACCTCAGGCTTGTGTTAGAAGGCCATAAACATCCCAGAATTCAAAGACAGCCAATTGCACTCATGGAGAATCACCTTGATGTGAGCTGTGACGGTATGCCTCTGTCTACCCTGTCAAGACCTCCAGAAGCGTTAGCTCCCATATTGCAAGACCATTAAATCTGATTTATTTCTTAAAATATGCACACATACATACACAAATACATACATTTTCTTTTATAATATTCTTTTGGAAAATATTTCCAGAGATCCATCTGAAATCCCCTGCCTTGGCACCATTCCAGAATTATTCAGTATGATTAGCCTACCACACACTGGTAGGTTGCTTCCCCAAGCCTGTGCTTTTAAAATCCTAGTTTGCTTTTGTGGCCAACACATAGAAGAGTCTAAAGTGGCTGAGATGCTCTGGTGATGACTCACCCAATTCAAACTGGTTGGAAAGGTTTCCACAGGTTTGTCTGACTTCTTCACTGTCCCAGCCAAGAGGATAGAGGGCACAACCAGAGCCGATCAACAAACCTATGGAGAGAAAAGGAAATTAAAGTTTATACAAGGAATTGCCATTAGCTTAAACACGGGCTGCCACTTGGGAATCGAAGTGTCAAACTGCAATTAGGGAATCCCAGAGAAAATGAAGTCTCTTCTTCTCCTAAAAATAGACAAAAAAACATTTGGAGTGCTGCCTTCTGCTGCAGTGTTTTAGAGGTGGTCTGTGGGATGGAGCCAGTCTGAATAGTTCAGCATCAGAAGCCATGCTCAGCTTCTGAAGCTTTTAGATTTCTCTTCTACTCTCCAGAATAGCTTAAAATGCACTTTGGAATACACAACATGTGGTTAAATAGAAGTGTATTAATGCCACCATTTACAAGCTGATTGCTTCTGATTAATTAAAACAACAATCAATCAGGGTCTACCTAGGTTCCATCAGGAAAACTGTCAGTTGTGCTAATCTTTTGCCATTTTTCTTTGTTTTTCACTCTTTCAAAAGCAAGGGAGTAATGGTTTCATACCACTTGATCAATGCATACCACAGGTACACACTCCACAAAGTTTTCCTGATTCATTCGGTGGAAAAAACTGAGGTCTTGACTCGTTTACATGTTATCATACTTGGTTTAACATTCACAAGACACTTTGCTTTCTCCAGCCCTGGTGCTGCCCCAAACAGACGTGTTTTGGCAAATCCTGTCCCTTCACAAGACATCACAGGGAATCAGCAATGCTCCCATGCACCATGACTGTTTTGCAGAAGTGGCATTTTTATCATATTACATTCTCAGCTGTCACTGCAGCAGCTGCCAAAAGGCCAACACAGCTGGCAAAGCATTTTACACAGACAGCCTAGAGAGAACATTTCAATGTATGCTACAACGTTTAAATGTTGCCTCCTTTGCGTCAGATATTACTGATGAGATTGGAAACAAATCAGTGTGTAGATAATGGGCTAGGAGCACCTGACACTCCACAGGCTGTAAAGCCAAGCAAGCCCTCCCAAGGTTTGCAGGGGTTCCTTTTACCTGCGAGGCAGAGCACAAGGTTCAAGCCCTACAGCCGTCACTTGCTGCCTTTGGCCATACCTCTCAACCTCACATAATTTTGCTCCTCCTCTCCTGACGATAAGGAGCAGTGCTCCCTGGCAAAGCACTTCTGCTGCCGTGCTCCCAGGACGGGAAAGCCCTGGATGTTGTGACAGTAACTGTGGACATCACACCTGTCTAACAGGAGTCCTGAGAGGGATGATGGCTCAGGGCCTGGAACTTGCCATTCCTTTCTACTGTTTTCCTTCTCAAGATTCCTAAGCTTCTCATATTGCTGATGTTCCTGTAAGATATGGAAATCATTTCATTATGTTCTTGATTTGCTCAAAGACACATCTGAGCAAGGCCCTGAAGTCCAGAAGTGGTATCTTTTCTTTCTTCAAAAGACGTTTAATGCTCTTAGCATCTTGGCTGTTAGCAAAGTAGCTCAGCAGCTTCTCTGCTGCCCCTCCAAGCACACCGGCCCCTGGTTTAAGCCCAATATTAGCTTCCTGGATCTTCCTCCACGAAGTTCAATTTTCTTCTTGCTGCTCAAGCCTACTTCTTCCTTCCCTTGTTGAGCAGTCATTGCCTGCTCCTGTCTCCATATCTACATCACATAATGAAAAAGAAATCCCTGAGGCAGCCCTCTCTCAGATGGAGCATTCACGCAGCAGCTGTGACAGGAGAAAAGCAATTAAGGACATTTGAATGCGAGGTATTTTCAGAATCCTGCCTGGTCTGGGTATGGTTGCTTCTAATGTCCTCACTAATATCTTTCACAGTATCATTTCATTTCTTTTCCCCTAGGGCCGTAGAGCTAAGGGCAGCTGGTAGAATCCATGTAAATGAGAGTCACTTCTAATTAAATTCTCAGAAAGGATGTTTCTCAGACAAGAGAATTTAGGCCAAAACTGGGTCTACTTTTGTTAAAGACAACCTAAGGCTCTCAAAAAAGCCCCTGCTGATTCTCTCTTGAACTGTTAAAGCAAGAAAGGTGTTGTGAAGCACAGACAGCACGGGTGGTGTGCTAGGAAGGGGCAGGACCCCACAGGGCAAGGAGGAACATCACCACTGATTATGAGAATGGCTGGGGAAGGGAGAAGAGCACCTGGATGCCAGAGTCACTTCACAGACCAGGGCACTGTGGCAGCCCCAGCCAGTGCTGCCGTGGTTCTGACCCCATCCCACCCTGCTCGTGGTGCCCAGCGCCAGCCCAGGCAGCCACAGCTTGGGAGCTGCTCTGCCCAAGGTGAACTGCCCCAGCTGGGCTGTTTGCACCCAACCTGTGCACCTGAACAGACGCTCTGGGGGACCTTGCAAATGCTCAAAGGGCAGGGAGGTGCATGCAGGGGGCAGGAGGGACGGCAGGCTTGCACCCGCCGGCCCTGGACCAGATTAAACTGCAGCCAGCCCTTCCCCACAAACAGGTCCTGGGAAAGCCTCCTGCCCAGTTCTTCCAGGAGCGCACAACAGCAGCACTGCAGGCAAGTGAAAGGATTATTAGCATAACAATGCTGCTCCTCCAAACCCAGAACAGGCTCTTTCTCAGCCCTTGCCAATTACTCTCCTCAGGTGGCAAGAGTGTCTAGTGCCCACTGCATTCACAGACTGTTTGTTTTCAGCTCTCTTTAGGTTTTGTTGCAGCAACAGGTTGTTGTCTGGGTTTTTTCCCACGAGTATTGCTCACAGCACTTCCCACTGCCACTCTCCAAACACAGCTCATCCTTTCCCAAACATGAGTACCTGTTTGCTCTTTCTGCCTCTGATGCTACAGTGGATCAGTGATCACAAACCTTGGTGATTTATCTCCTTCCCTATTCAGCCCCCTCTTTTCCCATTTCTGTACACCCATGTCTGTAAGTTCAAAGCCCAGTTTCACTGAAAATAAATTCTGGGATTCAGTCAAAAGTTCCTTAGCAATGCAATATACTGTAATGTTGAATTGCTCCAAAGGAGCTGGCCCTTAAAGGCATTCCAACACTGTCCAACAACCAGCCCACAGCACCCACCACTGAGCCTCGCCATTAGCTGTGCCTCCTATTAAGAGATAAACCAAATAAGGGAAAACTATGTCAGAAAGCCTCCTTATCCCAGTGACAGCTGGCTCTCCAGCTGGGTAGGGGCTTTATCAGCACTGAGTTTCACTTGTGAAGTACCAGTCACCAAGCAGTGCAGCTTCTTTTCCTCTCACAGCCTGCTCTGACTGCGATGACGAGATCAAATGGGAACCTGCAGCCTATTGCAGGTGCTACCACATGACCCCAAAGCACGAGTGGTGCTTTGTAAGCATGCTTATAGGCAAAGGACAAGGTATAAAGCCATGGGCAAGCTCACACACTTCTTTGAGTGAACACAACACCTTTCAGAGACCAGCAGAGTGTCAGGAGCTCCCATCTGGCAAAAAGGCTTATATAAATATTTGTTTTGTCACAGGTACCCACTGGCCACAAGACTTGAAGCTGTAGCTCTGACATGTCCTTTGATATCACTGGTTTTCTGCTGGTTTTGTCTGACCTTCAGACAGTCCCCCTTTGTGGTGCATATGCACCTGCTGTGGATTTGTGTCTTGACACAACACTTGTGTCCTCCAGTACTTCTTGCAGGCAAGGCTCAGGCCAGGCTCAGGGATTTTCCATCAGCATAAGACTTCCACAAAGATTTAGAGCCTGCTAGTCAGCAAGAAAAGGTTTCACATACTTTGCTTTATGCCCTGAGGTATATTTTTATCTTGAGCATGTGTGTGTCATGTCCCATTGCTTTCAGCAGGATTCTACATGACTTCAGCAGGGCTGATGCTGCCTTGGTCTGCATGGGCACTGAAGCTGAGAACTGGCATTTAGGGTCCCTTATTGTGTGCACTGAAAGTGTGGAGTATGCCTATGGTGTGAATAGGACTTGGACAAAATCCCCTCAGTCCCTTCCTTCCCTTCTAATCAACCCATTCCTGTTTGTAAGCAACTGTGGGGATCAGATCCTGCAAAAGCAAAAAGGCTGCATACCATTACCACTAATAATTCATACATGCTCACAGCCAATTTATTTAATCACAGAGGATGTAGATCCTGCTGAACAGCTGCAACATTCAGTGAAAGATCCGAGTTGAATCTAAGGGCTGCAAACCCAGTGGAAATCATTAAGCTAATTTTGCAGCTTCAGTAAAGAGCAGTTACTAGTTTAGCTCAAAAGTCACATTCTGGCCTGCTCTACAGTTATTGCATTTACCCAGCTATGCTACCCAGGATACCACACCCATCTTTACAGCTGCTTAAAATGCTTAGGATGCCTATAACCATTTTTTTAAAAAGGAAGAAAACCAAAACCAACAATCGGCTGTAATTACCATCCTCTGTCATCTTCCATTATCCACTACAGTTGTGAAAAGAAATTGAAAGGGGAAGGAAATGTGCAGATCCCTAAATGGCACCTTCACAAAAGGGGCTGTAGCCTGGAGCTGGGAGGGACCCAGTCAGTGGGATGGGTCAGCAAGTGGAGGTGCTGGTGGCACTTGGCAGCTGTTTTAGATGATGTACAATGTACCAGTGGAGGTGTTGGCACTGTCACAGACCAGCTTTTCTGGAGAGGTCCCATATTTGGGAATGAAGCAGGCTCCTTGCCCTGCTCTGTGAAACACTGCTATTGTGAATGCTGCATCTGGCTCAATGTGCTACCAAGGCATGGGGACAGACATGCAGGGCTGACTGAGCACAACCAGCCTTGGCAATCCAAAGCTGGAATCAAGACCTTGGCTTCAGTACTTAAGAGGGTCCCAGACAGCCCCTAGGCTCTTTGTGTGGTCCATGCAGAATGATGGATCCCTTCAAAAGTGATCTAAAACCAGCCTAAGCGAGGAGCTGCCCAAGCCTACAGATTGTAAAACTGCAAACCAGGGGGTCAGACAGTGGATGCCTTAATATTAAAACATCCAGAGTAATCCTTGTCCCTTCCAGCCTGCCTTCCCTGTCACTCTCGCTGTGAGTATAATGCATGATCATATTTTAGTAACACTTAGCACTTGAAAGATGATCTTGCCTGTCGGGAGTGGTGTTTGTGATTGAAAATAATTACACATAACAGGTTCTGCATATGGTGGATGCAGCAGGGAAGGGACAGTAATTACATTAGTGGCTTGGCACAGATCTAGGTCTCATCTTTGAAGTGATAAAGAAATGATTTGTGGCATGCAGCAAACAGCTTACTCCAAGAGGTAAAATATTAAGCACTATTAATATCTCCAAGAATATCCTGGATATGAGCAAGTCTTGAACAACAAATACAGAAGGATTAAAAACCCAAGAGACATTAACCAGATTTTGCTGTGGGCAAAATGACTGCACTCGTAAACACCAAGACCTATCAGCAGAAGCCAGTGCACAACAAAGGAAACGTGCAAATCCCTGTGGTGGGCTGTCCTCAGATTGCTGCTGTGGCTTCAATGGGAGCCTCCACTCAAGGACCTGATGTGCCTTAAACAATCCATGTAGACATCACATCATAAATTAATTGCAACTCTCCTGACCATTCATAGCTGAAAATCCTGTTTCACAGCTCTTCCTCTCACTTGTTGAGGGCACAGCATTCCCTGATTGCTAAATGGCTCATTCTTGGTTATTTTGTCAGTCCATTTGAAGATTACATCCCCCAAAATCTGTTAAATAAAGACAAACCTTTGAGAGTCTCCTTCCCTCTCCCTTGCCTAGGGTGAGTGAATCTAAGCATATGATTCAGCTAAGTCTGATGATGACAGCCATCAGTTTGATGAATAAAGAGAGGTGGTGATGGCATTGAATGAGGCACTTAGCTTTGGACTCAGCCTCAGAGGCTTGCTGCTGCAAAATGCACTTTAAAATGGTAACTGAACCCTTGGTGGCTTTCCTTGATTACGGGCTTGTTAAGAGCTTTTTACATGCACTCATTTTTTGTATATCCTCAGCTCCAGACAGTTACACCCTATGAATGCAGTGAAAGCGACTGCTGGGCACCATAAATGCCTCCTTGCCCAGCAGTTAGAGGTGTCTGCGCTGCTGTAACAGGGACCCTGGGAAGCCTCTGAAGAAGGAAAGAGCCCTTTAGTGGGCCTTGTAAAAATCCAATTTATATTTTCACTTAGAAAAATAAAAGGAATGGGCCAGACGTGATACATGTACTGCAAATAAAAATAAAACCAGACTGAAGGTTTCTTTTTGTACAGTCACTTTTTAGTGAGAAATATCTACTTCAAATTATCTTCCTCATTTCTCTCCCCTCTTATCTATTTTCTACCCTTTTATTTTCAGATCTGACCAAAAAGAAAACTTGCCTTTTTGTTTTGTTTGTTTTGTAAGGATTTTTTAATGTATACTGTTCATCTGACAAATATTCAGGCCATATGGAGAAGCTGACAGACAATAATTTGAAAGTCATCACTTTCAAGACCATTTTAATGATGATTCTTCCTTTCACATTTTTTCTCTATTAGCCAGCCTGAATGTTCAAAGATGATAGAAAGTTTTCACATTCCCATCTGTCACTTGAAGGTACAGTAATCTTGACAAGCAAAACAAAACCAATTTTTAGATGCAGCACGGACTTTGACTCTCTGTTTCTTGTGATTTAAAAACTCACCTCACTGTAATGATTTTGAAGCATTTATCTCCTATAAAAGTGACTCCAGAGTGTGAAAGTAAAATGGAGCTGGCACCTGAAGTTGTCTGTTGCTTTCAGACATACCTTAGCCAACAATGAGCTTAAAGAAGAATTGGTTAAAAACTGGGATGCGAAATACTCCAGTAGACACAGCTTCTAAAGTCCCTGTTCAAAGAGCCCTCTGGGAGCTGACACCAAGCAGCAATGGAGTGATAGAAGAGAGTCAGAACAGATTGAGACAAACTCCAGAGCCTGGGCAGAACAGCAGAAGCCATCAGAAGAAAGAGGGGAGCAAGGCTGTGCCGGCTGCAGGCAGCCTGGCTCCCATGCCCGTGGGAGTCCAGCCTCAATTCCATCAGTGTCTTTATACTGGCAGCTCCCAGCACTTCACCTGGAACACCCCTTCTTTAGGGTGACACTTCCACCTTCTCTCAGCACCATCACTTTGCTCTTTGGTCTCTCTGTTGTTCTTCTCTTAGAAAAATGTTATCACACCAATCCCTTCCATTGCTGTTAGTATCTGTCACTCAGGAAACACAGACATGGAGCTGAAATGGGCTTTTATTAGGATTAAACACAAGATCAACACTTTGGGCAAAAGTTTCTTCTTTAGTTAGTAGCCACTAAACATGAGACATTTGACTGGATCTTTATTGACCCTGAGCTTAAAGTGCCTCATTTGAGAGAGGGTACAATCCTGTGAATTCACAGATGTGAATGAATTCATAAGGGACTCGTGCCACTTGTCCCAGTGTCCAGGCAGTGGAGGCACAAACAGAGACATAATTCTATGCTGCACCAAATTTCCTCCCATTTCTCCTTCAAGGGTCATGACATGGGAGACAGCAAGTTAGTTCAGGGTTTCACTCAAGGTCAAGGTTTTTCTGCCACAGCCTTCCTGTAGCAGGACATTAGAGGGACTCTTAATACACAAAGCAAAATGAAGCATGAGAACAACACAAACCAGAAGGAATAAAATGCTACAAATTTCAGCTTGCAGATCTTGCTTCCAATAACACTGCTCAGTCTTGAAAGTGATGGAAATAGGGTTTTCTGCCATACCCCACCACCCTTTCTCTTCTGGTTCTGGGCTCCAGGTTTTAGTTCACACCATTTGACTTTACTTAGCCCCCCCTTTCCTGACTGTCAAGCCCCACACCTTTCCTGAGACTTTCTGTGTTCCTTTGGGTTACTCCACACCATGAGCATGCACTGCCTGGCACCTGTTTGGCTCCCAGTCTCAGCAAACAGGCACAGTTAGGAAATGCCACCTGCCTTCCAGAGCTCTTGGAAAGGGGTGCCAGTGGCAGAGGAAGCCTAAAAAAGGTATTACAAATGTGTCCCAGCATCCAGCAGAGTGCTGTGTCACGGGAGGGTTACACCCCTCATTTCACTGTGACATGGGGCAATGGAGGGTGAAGATGGGAGTTTTCTGACAGATGAAACATCACTTCACTTTGTTTTTTGCTTGATCAAAGGTGCTCCTTGCTACAGAGGTGCTTCAGGCTCAGAGAGGAAAATTCCCCCACCCAGAGACGCTTCCTTTCTAGGTGCCTCAGATGGCACAGGGCATATCAAACCTGTGCAGATGCCTCTGCAGTGGCAATTGAGTTGAGATCTTTTTCAGTCCAAACAGGGGAGTCTAGACGACATTTTTTCTCATCCTAAAGAATGCATAAACATAGGACTGTGTTTATGTGACTAGGACACATGTAAGATCACATAACTCTTAAGACAGCAAAGACATTCACATGGGACTGGCAGATATGACATAGAGGCAGCAGGGAAAGCCAATGCATCTGGATTAGCAGCTGGAGATGGAGTAGCCAAAGGCATCTCAAATGGCACTAGGCACTTGTAGGTCAGCGACTTGATTTGTGCTCCATTGGCAGTACAAACCCAGAGTGGGATTCAGCCACCCAAATATGTCACCTTTTGCCAGTTTAATTGCTGTTCAGCATCTCACTCCTTCAGCTGCCTCTCCAGAGCAGTGCAACGTTCCCCTAAGTCCTCTGTCATACCTGCCAGCCCACACAAAGATTTTGCAGACCCTAGGGTATCTCTAACAGTGCAAGGCATCTAGATTTAGCCTAATGAGTTCCACCCTGGATATCTATTGATCTTAATGTGAGCTTTGAAACCTACCTCAAGGGGAAATAGCTGTACTGTAAACACTTTTATAAAGTGTATGAACCCTGCCCAAAGTTACTTACACTTTTCTTTATCCCTTATCTTCTATCCTTCTGCCCTAATTCTGCAATGCAAATATCTCAATTCCTGTCATCAATTCTCTTCCTTTATGGGAAATTACCTGAATTTTAAGGGAGAAGGAAAAATCAAAGGAAAAACTGTGTTTCTCCTGAGTGCAAACCTGTATGCTTAACTTTAAAAGAAAACAATTTGTATTGAAAAAAGTTGCTGCTTCAAAATGGCCTTGGTCTGCCTCAGTTGCTACCAATCAGAACTAGCTTTGGCAAGTCTCTGTGCCATTTCTCCCAGAGTCTGTCACACAATAAAATGATTGACACCAATTGTTCTGAAAAGGATGTGACATGGTCCAGTTAAAGGCAGAGTGAGTCTGCAGAGTGGAACTGAAACGCTTGAAGAGCTCCAGAAAACACTCTGGAGTTTAACTGTCAGCTCATTTCTGTTTGGCAAGCCATGATCAATGCTTGTACATTATAAGCTTTATGGCAAAAAAAAAAAAAAAAGAAGCCTGAGCGTTATCACATGCCATCAGACTTCTTTATGTGACAACCCATCTGTGTGCTCACCCTGTCGTTTTGTGACTCAGAATCAAATGCTTGACAGTTCAAAGAGTCTAGATCAGCATATGGCATATGGCATAATGTATTTAAATAGAAATCATTCCATTAGAAACACAAGGGTGCCTAGTGTAATTAATAAAAGGTAGTTTAATAACTAACTTCCCAAAATGCATAACTCTTCGTGTAGTCATAGTAGATAAGGCATATTCCTTTTCATTAATATGAATTTCAATAGCAAACAGAGACTAGCCAAAAAACTAGACAGAACTTTTCAGAAGCTCTATGCTTGAAGGATTTCCCAGTATGTGAACTCATCTCATGAAAGACTGTAAGAAAGGAATGAAGGAAATATATCCTGCATCAGTGAAGGTGCCTAAGAAGAAAAATGGATAAATGGACAGGCATCCCCATATCTTTTCAACAGAATCCATTTAGACTAAGGACTAAGTCTGCAACACCCTGACTCTAGAGCACTACTCCAGTGATTCCACTGCTTTTGGAAATCTTCAGTAATGGATTAAACCAAATAATTGCTTTACCATGTCTTTTAGTTCACTAATTTATTAAAAAGGAATTGTTTGTAGATGAGGAATAAAGCAACAAAAGACGTCCAGCCAATTCCTTCACTTTGGTGGCATATCCTTAAAGTCACAGGGAAACTTGAATGGATGCAAAGCCTGTATCCAGTGGGGGAATACTGCATACCAGGCTTTTGCTATTTAAAAGTAGTTTTTTGGTTGGTTTTATTTCACTTGAGCTGTCCATGGATTAACAGAAGATCAACCACTGCACATCTCAGTAAAACTTTAACTATACTCAAGACTTTAAAGTCATATTTTCAGTACACACTCTGCAGACCCTCTGGCAAACCACAGAGTACTTTCCAAGGAAGTTCATACATGCTACTAGGAAATCTATACCTGCAGTAAAAACTGAATGGCTCCGCATTTCTACTAGATAGTCTCTAAGACACCTCAAATCAAATGAAATCACTTATCTAGATAGGAAATAGAGTAAGACAAATAATGCTGTAAAAGTCAGTGGCAATCATCAAGCACAGCTGAGAATCACTTTTCATTTTATGCTTTTCTCACTGGTGCTTCACAGGTTTAAGTCTTCTATTCTGCAAAAATGTTCACACCAGCAGCGCAGTTGATACACAGGCCTGCAGCCATCAACTGCATTTCTATCTGTACAGTGTATCCACTGCTGATGGATAATGCTCAGCAAAGTGATGTAAAATACAAGGGAGCTGGTGGAGAAGAGGTCAGTTTCATTTACTGTTTGCTGCTGTAGCTGCAGCATTTTTTAGCAGCTTTTTAAATACCCTTTACATTCACAAGGCTACTTGCAGAGCCAGCAGCTAAGCACATGAATTAATCTATGCATGAACAAAGGTGCATTCAGTGCTGTTTGCCTTTGTGCTGAATTACAGTGGGAAATCAAAAGAAATGGAGTTAAATCTAAGCAATAATAGACTCCATGTGAAATCGATTGGCTTCCTCAATTAAACTAAAACCAACTATTACCCCAATCTCAGCTACTTTGTTTTCAGTAAGAGGGACAGTAAGATTCAACACAAGTCCAGTTTGGAACTGTGTGACACTCAAAATTTCATACTGTTAGACTGTCTGTTTTGTTCTGCATGATTTTCACATGCTGGAAAGCTTGCATCATGAGACATATCCAAGAAAAAAAAGATATTTTTATTTTTAAAAACAAATAAAAAACACAGCTTCTCTTTGCTTCCTATCCAAAGGCATTCAAACTCAATAACTGACCCAATTTGCAGAGAGAAGAAGCACTCTATCGAGTCAATTCTCCTCAAATGGATCCCATTTTTCAGTTTGTCACAAAGTGTGATAAATATGATTTTGGATAGGACCTGCAGTTTGTTACAAATATATTGCACATCTGCAGCTCAGAAAAAATTGGCACTGTCACTTATCTTTTTCAGAGAGAATCCATATGGACAACCTTACCAACATCTCAAACAAACCTGACTCTTTCTGTTAATGAAAACCAGCGTGTGAGAGGGAAGAAATGAGTAGAAGTGTGTGCTTCTCCCTTCTCATCAGCCCACCTTTGAAATAATTTTGAAATTAGTTCAGTAAAGTTTAGTTAATAAACTAGGGCTGGAAGGGACATGAAGAAGTTATTTAAATCATCTTTCGCCCTCAAAGTCAGGATAAGCTCTACTTGTACCTTCCAAAAGATCTGTTTGTTGAATCTGTTCTTAAGAGGCCACTCACAATGGAGATCCTACCACCTTTTAAAACATTCTGTTCTTGTGGCTCTGTGTCTGCTACAGAAGCTTTTCACATTGTCTAACCAGTGTCTTCCTGTGGAAATTCCAGTTCACTCCTTAAGCCATGGACTCTGCTAAACCCCTACTGGGACTCTGAGAAACCATTTCATTTTCTTCCCTCTTCGCACCACCTTTCTCTAAAACAAGTTAAGCAGGCCCATACAGCCTCTTTCTCCTTCCCAGCGGATTTCTGTGGCTGCTGGCTTCACAGTCTCTTGGAATTTTCCCTTCAAAAAACAAAAAGCCATGCCAGAGTACTATGACAGCAGTTGAAAAATGAATCAAACTTGTTGCTTTCAATGGAGAGAACCCAAAAGGAGAGTTAAACGAAATTAAGACCTTGAAGGGGGTGATAATACCAACTAGCAAAACCCTAATATGAACTATGTGACTCTTGGATCTCATCTTCGTCCCTTCTTCCTAAAAACTTTTTAGAAATAATGCTTTATGATCAGTGGAAGACTCTTCTAGAAACCCTTCACTATAAAGGCTGTCCTTGGTAAAAACCAATCAGTGCTTTGATACCATCACCAGCACTCAATAGCTCTGCTCCAATTTACAAGATCATTGGCTTAATGGATTAATACTTAGTGAATGGAGCATGCAATTCCTAGAAACAAGACATGAATTTTCATTTGGACCTAGGAGTAGGGAATGCTAAGGAGCAATATCAGAATTGGCTGGACCTCCTACAAGGATTGAGAGAGAATTTAGGAAAAAAATTGAAGCAGAAAATGAACAGGCTATGTGGTGAATGTTAGATGGCTGCAGGAGCCACTAATAATGCTACTTAGGCTATTTGTAAAGTCTTCAAAGAGGAATAGCCCCTTATTTTCAATTCTCCTCATACCCTGGCTATTGTTCGCATTCTTCTTTCAGAACCAGCTGACTCCTGTGACCCATCCAGCTCCTCACTGGCCACTTGTGCCGCTGGTTTCTGCTTGAGTCCCCACAGTTTTTATCTCAGAGATCAAATGAGCATCCTATGATTTCTGTGATGCAAATAAAAACCACCTGCAAGCAATCCCAAGCCAAAGCTGTTTGACAGAGTTATGTATTCAGCAAACAGCCCCCGACTGGAGCTGGAGAGCAGCTTTTGGTGTGCAGGCTGAGATCAGCCACTTAGAGAGGCTGCAATCCCTCTGCTGCTCCAGGTCCCAGCAGCTGCCTCCTGCTTTCCACAGTTTTCACACAATGCTGTCCATACAGAACACTGGTCTGCTAAAGCATTTCAAAACACGAGCTTCCTTTATGGCTTGGACAGGGACTGGAGCAACCATGGCCTCATAAGGTTTTAGACTTGTGAATGTATTACACTTAATATACAAAAGCATGAATAATTTTCACTGCTGGAAATCATTGAAAACCAAGTATATTTTAACATGAGAGAAACCCTGTTGTCCTTTGACTTTCTATTTAAAACTAGAATAATACCAAGCAACTGCTTTAAGGGAAGGGATATTCCCTCCCTCCTGGATCTGACAAGGCTTTTCCTTGTCCAACTCATGTGCTCCAGGGGTACCTCTATTGTTACAAAAATCATATCCAAAAGCATTAGAAGAGCCCTATAACTAAAATAGAAACATGGAGATCCCTTTACTCCTGGCTTTTCTAAAACATAAATATGCATTTTAAAACGATACCATCACAGCTTCCAGGACCAGTGGTTCATCTTTTTTTTTTTCCTCCTGTCTCTTTTACTGCCACAGAATCCTTGTTTTGAATTATCAGAACAATAATTACATTCTGGGAAGGAGGAGGGGGCGGGGCAAGCATTCTTGTCCCCCTGAGAGGAAGAGATAAAAGTTTCATTTCTGAAAGCTGATGTGCCAATGGTGGATAATGGGGAATTGGGATTCCTGCTTAACTGCATGGGAGACTTCAGTGAAGTTTATTAATAAAACAATTTAGATAAACTCCATTTATGCATTATTTTTACTAGTATCTTGGCAACTGCTTATTTAGCATCTTGAACACATCAGGAATTTTAAAGAGAAATACTGAAATCTTCCCCCAGACTGTAAAATCTTTGACAGCAGTGGATCTGGGAAGTAACAAAGTTTTCTTTTTCTGCTTCTCCTTAGTTTTCTTCCTCCAACCAAAAACAATTTTCTAATATCCTTGGCATAACTACTATAATGAAGCATAATTTATTTGATCCTTACACAGCCCCCTTAGGATTACTTCTTGCAGATAGCCAATTATAAACTCTTACATACTTTATAGCCCTCATTACGTCTGACAGAGGCACACTAATAAATAATTCAAAACCCCTTTTGTACCCAGTCTACCTTGAGAGAATACCGGGGGCTGCTGTGGAGGGAAAAAGTGCATTGTAATGCATTCCTATTTCCAAATGGACTGAAAAACTTTCTAGCTTCAGCTTGCTTCCTTGGGACACTTTTTTTCCCAGACTGGACTCCTGTGGCTTGATTCATTACTAGATAAAAATCAAGTTCAAATAGAAGTGGACCATGACACATGGAGTGTCACTGCTGTGTCACTTCCTCGTGACATCCTGTCAGCTGCAGACAAGAAAGGGGGTCTGAAAGCAGAACAGCCAGGTTGAATACAAATGAATGAATATTCGTCTGTAGGCTTTTCACAGTAACCAAGCAGAAAGGGTCAAGGCTCAAGGAGCACATTACACCCTGCCTGTGCTGCCTTTCTGGTGCAACTTCCAGACACTGCTAGTGCTCAGGTCAAGGCTCTGGAGGACAGCAAAACAGCTCTGACCATCTCTCTGCTGTTAGGATTTAAAGAGCAGTGTGAGTAACTCAGCAGAGACATGGGGTTGAATATACGTAGATAAGGTCCTGGTGATCTACTTTATTTTTGCCTTTAACTGACATGGTACTACTTTTTAAAGAAAAAAGCTGCAACTATAATGACTGAGAAACATTACCAAGATCACTACAGAAACCTGGGGGGGGGGGGGGGGTGTCCCAGAGGTTACAGCCAATTTCTGTCCCTACCAGGGACTTCTGTGCAACCCCTGTGTTACTCATATTGCCTCTTGAAGCCTTCTCTTCCCTACGTAAGGAAGATGGATAATAGTTCCAAAAGGCAGGAATTTCTTGCCTCTGTGTGTTGCTTTGAGACCTTGAGAGAAGGTGTTAAAAAGATTTACAAATCGCAACAGCAAGCAAATAAACAAACCCAACCTTTTCATGGGTATAGCTCACCACAGCCCTTGCTCACAGAGAAGCTACTTTGACAGACTGTGATATGGGCTGCAGAACCTGAAGGTTCAGCTCCTGGCACCAACACTAAGCAATATTCACTATATGACACATCTCCTTAGCTAATGTCTTAATGGCTACAGCAAATTACACAGTCTGAGATTCCAGCAGACTTCTAGGTCTGCAGCATCTTCAGTTATCCCCATGTGGCTCAACACAAATGGGGAATGACCTAGAATAAAAGTCTGTGTAGTATGAATTCCTTAGTTACAGTTAAGTTAGAGCCCTGCCACTGAGCCCTGTAGATTATGCAATTAAATCAGCAGCCCTTCGTAGCTGGCTGTGGGGATGGAAACGAGCAAGAGAAACAGAGGCATTTGCCTTTGCATGCAGCTACGAGGAAATTATCTGCCATTTTAACTACAGGGTTTGACTAATGCACACTGAAGCACTCACCTTCAATTAGCCATTTAACCCAGCAGATCCAGCTGTGATCTGAAGAGGCTGAGATACCGCTAAGTGTTTCTCTCACAGAAGCCATAGGGAATGGCCAGAGGATGTGATAAGCAGGTATAATCCAACTTGCTGACAAATCCTGTGTTTCCAGGAATGAGCAAAATCCACAATATCTTTTCCATTTTGTGCACCCCTCCACTTATGATAATCTCAGCACCTACATACCTCATTTGGGAGCAACATGCTCCTGGGAAACCATGCCAAAGTGTCACTTGAAGATTCAATGCTCTAACTCATTATTTATGATTTGTTTCCTTTTAAAAAATGAAATAAGCATAAATAATAGATGAGAAACTTTTTCCAGTTTGTAGGCAGAAACAGTAACTAAATTTTAAAGTGCAAATACCTGCTACTTTTGGTTAAGATGATTGTGGAAACAGCCTTTACATAAAATCTGTTCATGACGAGATTGGGGTGCCCACAGTCTGGATATTCCCACCTGAAAAACCTGTTGGCAGTGACAGGGCAACTTCAACAGGATCAACAACAGGAACCAGAATAAGGCCATCTTCCCACCTGGCTGTCACTGAGGGATGGTTTGAAAGGCTTCCTCCTCCTTGTCTGCGCCCTTCTGCTCACAACACTCCCATCATCACTTCTTCCTCACCTGTCCCAACAGGATATTGCCTCAAGCATTTACACGGCATTTTCTGCTTTGTAGAAAATAAGCATTTTATGCTTCCTGAAGACAAGGAACAACACAGAGTCAGAAATGAGAGTTTGGAAATGATACTTAATCCAACTTACAGTAACAAAAACCAAAGATTGTGCCACAGTACTCTGCAGCAGATGATTGTTGTTTCAGGTCTCTGAGTCTAACACGCAGCAGATTTGCAGAAACTGGAGATGGAAATGTACAATTTGCATCCAGCCCCCTGCTCCCAAGGGGTAGCTCATTCCCTGAGGTAGTCTGCTGTGCTTTGCCCCCTGAAGCACATTGCTTTAATCTGTGCTGAACACCATGGTGTGTCCAGTCCAATTTCAAAGGTCTCCAAGTAATAAAGGTTTATGGCTTTCCTGGGGCAACTGTTCCACAGCCAAATGGCTTGCTCTGGTGTGATTTCAGGGGTGCAGTTAAATGGAGGCTTGTATCTCTGGCTCACCAGGAAAATACATCTGCACTTAAGAGCTCTCCTAGAAGATTCTTTTCGTGTATATATACACACTAAAGCAAGGTTGCTTCCCAACACAGTCTTGTGTCCTGTCACATTGACCTTTCACTTCCACTGAGGAGAAAAAGACTCAGCTTGCCTCTCGTTCCCCACCACACAAACACCACACTGTGAGAACAAGCAGCACAACAAACACCAGTGGCATCCCCAGGCACAGCAGCCTCCTCTGGAGCATGACAGCTCGCCACTGCCTTCAGGAATTGCTCAGTGCCACTTGCTGTGGCCACGTGGAGAGCTGAGCAGCCAGGATTCTCTCTCTCTGGGTTGAACTCCAGGTGCTCCAGCTCACCACATGCACTGCACCACTAACAGGCACAGCTGGCAACACAGGGGGCACCCAACAGGACTGCTGCTCCTCCTCCCCACAGCAGCCTGCTCCTGTACTGGTTAATGGGCCACAAAATATGACTTTGGGATAAATTTCCTATCACAGAGGATCTTACATCATGCCATTTCTGAAAAGAATAGCTAGATACGCTTACACAATCCTAGCTATATCTTCTTATTCCCTTTCTCCCCTTTCCCCCACGCAATTTCAAACTAACATCAACCAGCTCAGGGAGCCACACCAGCCAGAAACTTTTTACAGGTTTATTATTATTATAACTTTTTACAGGGTTATTATTCTGCTGGTATTAACTCTCCAAGTTGGCATACTGATGGATAATGTAAGTGCCACGCCAAGGGCAAAGGGCCACTCCCTCTAAAGTACCAGTAAATCACCTTAAGCAAATTATCAAACCTGTTTGGAACCCTCCATGCAACCACATACACAGGTTGGGAGCCTAATGTGGACACATCAAGGGAACGAAGAGTGTCTGAACAGAGCTCTGGCAGCTGACCAAGTCCTGGAGAGGTGAGCAGAGCTGAGGGGACCTGCAGTGCTGCCCACAGCTGAGAGCGGCTGTGGAGAAACACAGTAAGTGGGGCTGAGAAAAAGCCTTGGAGACAACTGCGTGGAAATGAGACAAAAGAGGGAACTGAGTGCTGAAAATGTGACATTGAGGGATATTCAGAAATGTACAAAATAGGAGCAGGATGAAAGCTGAAAGCTGAAGGAGCACAAACTTTTGAGAAGATGGGAATAGCTTCTATATTCAAGGCAGTTAAAAGGCCAAGGAGGAAAAGATTGTGACAGGAGCCATAAACTTAGATTACTTGCATCAATAAGGAAGAATAAACTGTTGTGTTATAAGAAGGGGCCCTGCAGTCAAAAGGCAATTGGTGTTGGAAAGGGGTTTCTTAAGAGATAATCCTGTCTCAGTTCCCTGATGTATTGCCCTGCTCCCGCACTTCTCCCGTTTGCTGGTTACAATGATCTGCCTAACTGCCTAATAAGCACCATCCCGTCTGTCAGCCCACAAGGAGCTCACGCTGCAATAAAAAGCTTGGATGCAATTCAGCAATCCCAAACGCCAGGGCTCTAATTTATTCATTCATTTAGTTTTCAGTGGTGCAATGACACCGGCCACAATAGTATTACATGAGGCTGGTTTAAGTATCCAGGAGAGCTCAGAGAGTGGAAAATTCAATTCCCATTGCCATGGTGAGCGATGTATGCCACTGAAGAGAGCTTAACTCCCGGGGTAAGAAGGGTGTTCTCCTTGCAATATTCCTTTTGAGCATGGCCACTGTACTCACAAAGAGCATTATCAAAACTCAGAACTCATTTACTCTGACCGGGGGGGAGGGGCGTGACAATTCCTCCAAATCTCATTTTTGTGGAAACTCCTTCCAGCAAGCAGTAGTACTGAAAATATGCTGCTGAAAAGAATCAAATAGATCTACTACATCAGGCACTAAAAAAGTCCTCTGCAAATTTGGGCAAGGGAAATGTTTTCTAATTCCTTACAAACTATCCCAAGAAATGTCTTCTGAGGACTCTCTATCATTACCTGCCACTCAAGTGACACTAATTCAGCTGGTTTGGGGTATTTTCCATAGGCAGAAGGGTGTAGGAACATAAACAACTTATTTTATTGACCCTTCACATCATAAAAAGGAGTTGGGCAGACAGTTGACAACAGAAAGTCCTTGCAGTAGGTACAGCTCCTTTTTGCTCCACAGAGCCGTGGCCAAAGGTGCCTTTGACACCCCCTTTGTAGTGATGCACCCCCCTTGCTCTGATGCAGTACCTCGAGGCAGGGGTGCACCAAACACCAGCAGTGACACACTGCATGCCTAGAGCCTGTGGTGCACTGAATCAGGGGCAGCTGCTTTGTACCCAGCTTTACATAACTCCTGACAGGCCTATGAGCACAAGTCAAGGGAAATGTTATTCATACAATTGTAAAAAATAACAGTGGTTTGCAAATGTTTACATGTTCAATTATATATAAGCCTTCCCCAGTGAGTACATCTGTCTCTTTTTGCTTTTCTCTGTCAGTCAAAATGCCTCTCAAATGCAGAAGCTGAATGCTGCAAATAAACATCAATGGAATTCTCCTTCCAGCAGGGCCCATGAAAAGTGGGGACAGAGAAATATGTGTTTATATTCTTTTCTGAAGGGTTCTCTGGGCTGGAATTGCCTAAGTTGGAAGCTTGCTAGTTTTAAGAAGCCATTTTGCTTCAGAGAATGCTATGCATGAATTTTTTCCTCCAGCATTTGAAATCAGGGGCAGCCCTTTATGTGTTATCTGATCCTGGTACAGGTTACAGATCCTGCAGCCACACCTCTTTCCTCTGACAGATGATGATTTTACAGGTAGACCCAGAATACTGATGCCTTTTGATGGGAGGAGAGAAAGGTGGCATGGTGTATTACTAAAAGACCACTTTAAATCAGAAGGTAGGAGCAAGCTGCCTGCAGGAACAATGGGAGAGAGACAAGAGAAGGTCAGGGCAAGTCAAAATGTGTTGTATTTGTGACAGACTAAGTGCCTTCCATGGGGTTACTACAGCTCAGTTTTCATGGGGCAAATAAAGCCCTTATATTTAACAGCCAACATTATTTCTGCATTTCATAGATATCTCCATGTCTAAGGACATTGGAGAGCGGCTGACTATATGCAGAACCTGTGGAGTCAAGAGGGATTTCTATGTCCCCTTGTACTCACTCAGTTTTTGCTTGTCTTTCCCAGATGTTACAGGGGACATGGGAGATTAGATGGCTATGACATTCCAAGGTGGAGGTGTCCAGAGGCAGGCTGGCTCAGCCCCTGAATGGGGAGGTGGCATCAGCCACAGGGGCTCTTCAGCAAGAAATGAAATGCTTAAGACATTCCCTTAGCAGAGTCATGAAAACTCTCTTTTCCCCTCAGTAAAAGAAAATCATCACAAGGTTGCTTGCCTTAACCTTTCTTTTTTATTTTAATAAATCTATTTTACCTCAGTTTCTGTGCAGAAATATCTTAGGTGACCCAGTACAGGTTGGCCAGTGTGACTGATTTAATACAGATGGAAGAAGCTAGAGACAGAGAGTAGCAAAAGTGTGACATCATTATAAAGTAAAATTTATTTCAGCTTCTAGGGAGAATATTGCATTCATTGGGGAGCAAATGAAATGCTTATATCAGGAGAGAAAGATTCAAAAAGTTTATTTGTGGGTCTCCTTCCTCACCTTACCAGAAAAAGAAGAGTTAATGCTGCTGCTTGGTATCAACTTTATAGTCAAGGAGATTATCACAATCCACTTATGGATGTGGAGCACAGCAGCACCTTTCCTAAAAGGCAGCACTCTGTGGGCTGTGCCAGGATGGGGCGTGCCTGGTGGGCAGCCCTGCTCCCTGCCTTGTGAAACCAAGGTAGCCATTTGACACTCAGAGAAAAATTGGGTCAAACCACTGCATTAAAGGCAGATCAGAGAAAACAGAGCCGATGAGGAACAATGGCTGTGTGACCAATTACAGCAAATGCTGTGATGTGTGCAGGGGCTGCGTTACATTTTCAGCTAAACTCCTGGGAGAAATGCATTATTTATTGGCATTACTTTGCCAATTATTTTAATGCAATATTTATTACTGCATTAAACAATAAGCCTTAGATCTTTGTAATGGAAGAGGAAGACACTTGCTTGGTCTCAAAGCAGAACACCAATGCACAGCCAGGTCCCGCTTGTCCTCCCCCAGAAGTTTATTAATGAATGAACTGCTCCTAACAACCCACTCTCTTTTTCTTCCCTGCCCTCCCCCTTTTCTGTCTTGAGCTTCCAGCAGAGAATTGAGTCTTTGTTATCACTCAGGCTGTTGGTGAACTTTAACCCCCTGCAGCAGCCTCATGCTGCCCCAAGGACCATGTACCAGTCCAGAGATGGGTGAAAACATTCCCTCTTCGCCCTGCCAGCAGGATCAAGACCCAGGACTGTCCAGTGGCTGCGTCTGGATATGTTTCAGGGTTCTTCAGCACAGAAATGGGCTGGGTTTTTGCAGCTATTGAGATGGCATCAGAAGATTTAAAGCATTACAGGGGGAAGAATGGGTTTAATGGATGTTCCTTCATTTCTATGCTCTCTCTCCATCATATGCAGCCCACACTAAGTAATATATTGGCAACAATGATGTGGGAAGAAGCAGAAGAAGCCTTGGGAACACTAAAGTGTTTCATTAATGGATCTTGGTTTTCTTCCCTTTGAACTTCTTCAGGACATTAAAAATTGCATTGTACCATACTTTCCTTTTCTAGACGTGAAAAATGCTGTGAGGGGTTCTTGCTATGCAACTTAATTAATTAGAGCTATAAGGGGAAATACTGCGGGGCCACTATTTATACTGCAGTGGCTTTGAGGGTTCAGTGGGAATAAGCTGGACTCCGAGGACATTTTAATGTGCATTGGATCATGCCTGCATTAAGAAAGAGATCACAATGGTTCTTATCAATGGTTGTGGAAACCAGATGGCAGGGTCTGGTTATTGAGGTTTTATTTCCAGGAAGTATGTAAATCCTCTATTTTATAAACACATCTCCTTTTTGTAGTATGAATGACAGATGGAATAAGAGGAAATTGCATAATAAAATGGGTAAAAGCTGATATCAGTTTGAATTTGTTCAGACACTGATGATTATCTCATGCTTTGAGCAACAGACATCTGCATTCCTCTCATTAAAGCAGGAGCCTCTGAGCTACCATGTCACAGCTGCAAGTTTTTCTAAGTTTTTCAAATAAAATAACTGGTTTAACCACCAAAACCACCATGTTGTGATATCTCAAAAAAATTAAACAGCCTTGACTTTTCAGGACGTGCTGGCTCGTTTGCATTAACATCAAAGTTCCACAAAAGGAAAACCCCCTGTGGGATTTATAGCATGTAAACAGTCAAATTAATCCAGAGCTTGGTGAGAGATTGACACAAAAGAGTAGAAAGGTGCAAAGCACAGCTTAATTAGACCATTATATTCCACAATGACCAGCGCAAGGATTATGGAAATCCAGCTTTATTAAAGTCCTGGATATGCTTATTTTGGTAGAGAGCTGATATTCCCATTTAATATTAAGTTCAGAGAGCAATAAAAAAAATAATTATTATTACATGGGCTGGATCCAGTATGAGTACCTTACACAGGGAAGCACCCATGTTTTACCTTTTCAGCATTTAAAAGCACTGAGTAAAATATTTTAGCTAAAGCAAGAGCTAGTGTTTTGAGACAGGGGAGAGGGAGAAACACACCTGAATTTCGCCAGAGCAATCCAGTCCTAAATCAGATTTGCTTGGACTGAGCCCAGGCCTAAGTCATCTTTAATTATCACAGCTGGGGTTGTGATCAGTGACTGAGGGACAATGAGCTTCACCTTATTTTTTCCATTTCCTGAGAGTTACAGGCTGCTGGGACTGGTCAGTCAGGCCAGCTCACAAGCTAGGTGGGCTTGCTGGGCAATTTTAGGAAGAAAGCTGTTCTTCAGAATAGCCTTAACCAGGTATGAAAATTCACAGAAAACTGGTACAGTTTGAGGAGGAGTGATAGGGACAAGAGCCAAAAAGATGCTTGTAAATAGGAATGTTTGTGAACTAGGAAATGTAGGGTTTGTGATCTGAATAGCAACTCTGACAGAAGCATTTGGCCAATACTCTCAGGCACGTGGTGTGACTCTTTGGAATTGTGCTGTGCAAGGCCATGAGTTGAACTCGATCATCCTTATAGGTCCCTTCCAGCTCAGCTTATTCCATGATTCCATGATTCTGTGAGATGTGAGATAACTGGCGTGAGCTAGCAAAGACAAGACATGATGGAGAGGAGAGGTTGTGAGGGAACTTCCAGTGGGTGCATGGGAACAAGAGATGAGCACAAACAGAAGTGTCTATTTAGTAGATTAATGCAGAGTCAAGAAACCCAAAGGAAATTATGGGGACTTTTTTTTCTCTGAAGGTTAAGCAAAACACACTTGTCCCATAGGAGTACTCACAGGATTAATCATGCTGTTAAATAAACCCCACATCAGGATGCAGGAGTGCTGCATTTTGGATGCCCACACCACCCACCCTTCCGAAGCCTGAAACCTTTCCATATGGGCCATGCTGCTCCCTCCAGCACCAACTCTGCATGGTCCTGGTGGAACCAGCTGTCCAGAAGCCTGCTCAACAACTCCTTACAACTCTGCTAATTCAGGAGTACTTTTCACTGATAATAGAAGATCAATTATGCCTAACTCACTGCTCTTTAACTCCATCAAAATGGAGGAAAATATTTCTAATGCACGCAAAAATTCAAGCCATGAGCTTCTTCAAAGACCCCAACAGCTTAGTTGCTATGCGTTGCTCAATTATGAGTCATTATGAAATCTGTAGGGCTGGCTGCTTTTTATCCAGGAACAATCAAAACCTTCATCACAGGACTCTCTTTGCGCAAGATCTCCTGGTGTATTGAGCAGTTGCATATTGTTGCACATAAAAAAATTCTGAGAATGTTTTTTCTTGTAATGGAGTATTAACTGCATTTGTACAATACAGAATTATATTATATTCAGCGTGATTTTATTTCCAGCCACACTACCAGGCAGAAAAAAATGCTTATCATTTAGAAATGTCAGCTGAGAAAAATAAATCTAAGGCACATTAAATCATACAACAAAAATGCTGTAAGAAAGCCCCTTACTGCTCCATTCATGCCCTGGAGCTTGCTGATCATTACATATAAAACACACGCTTATTCTCATAAAATGCATTAAGATTTTATGGCACAGTGTCTTGAAATCAGTCAGAAACAACCTAGAAATGTCATTAGTGGGTGACTGTGCTATGTGAATTATAGCTTTTGCCCAGTGTATTATTTCATACCCTGAGAAATTTGATCTACTCAAATCATAATTATTTTCATTTTCATCTGAACATTAACCCTGCTCCATCTATGGGTGAGTAACTCGCCTGGCTCAAAGTCCATTCCCCTTTGAAAGCAAAGCGTACACCAGCACATTAGGAAAACAAAGAGCCAGTCTCTGTTTCATGTTAAGCTGAACACATCTGGAAAAACAGGTCTTGTTATATTTGGTGCACACTGCATGGCTGCTCTGAGATAGCAAGGCAAGCACCACTATTTCAGATTTAAAAAAAGAGTAATAATGTGCTGTTTTCTGACTTGGCAAAGAAGATGCTAAATAAATCATGTGAATTATTCAGTGTTGAGAGACAGGTTATATTTTCTATTTCTGCTCTTTGCTCAGTCTCACATGACTTTAATACATGCAGAGGTGAGAAAAAAGGCCTTTCTTAATCTCTGAAGTATGGCTTCCTCAGTATTGACTGTAAATTGGGTTTTTCTAGGTGAATGGTCCAAATCTGGGTCTGCTGAAGCGACTGCCAGGAATGACAACACAAGGTTAGATTGGCATCTCCATCCTCCTAAAACTTCTACAGTTGGGCAAATCTTCTCCATTTTCCTCCTTTTCCTTCCTGCATCTTTCCAAATGGTGTGCTGAGACGAACACTCATGTTGGCAAATCTCTCTGTGTCCTCACATCACCCCAGAAGTCCTGCGGGAGAAGATGCCCATCAATGCTATGCACACGTGCTGCCAAATCCTGCTGAAGAGGATACAGCAGGAACAGCCTGTTCAGCAGGAACAGCCTTCTCCTGGATATTTATGCCTCCCTGCTCAGAGCTCAGGTCTGACACAAGTTATGATACCTGAAAGTACTCCATCAGAGTAGCAATAAACATTCCCTAATGCAACAGAGTGCCTGACTTACATGAAGCCTTTCTTCACAAGCGCTTTAAACAGAGGATTACGGTTCCCTTGACACAGTATAAATCCTGGGTGACATGCTGGATGCCATGAATCAAATCAACACTCCAAGGGCTGCACCAGACAGTGGCTGGCCCCTGAAGGCAAGGGGAGAGAAGAGCCAGAGGAACGCCCCTTCCCTGCTCTGCTGTGCTCATTCTGCACAAGAGCTACAAGGCCATTGAGCTAATCACCACCATAAAAACATTATTTCAATGGCTCGTACATGTGACAGCATTCTTTACTACTCTGCCCTGCTAATTTGTCTCAGCTCTCCCCTTTGGTTTTCCTCACTTTGAGAGATACTCTATCAGCACTGGGCCTTTTGGGTAATTAAACCTGCCAGCATGCCTGACTTTTGTCCTGGAACAGGTGTCCATCATCAGCCGAACACACCCAACAACTCCATCCGTGGCTGTCTGCAGATGCATGTTCCTGCAGATGGATATCACAGGACTGTGAGGCCTTCCAGATTTCACCTTCTGTATGTGACTTTTGCTGTGTCCTTTTGTGAAATGCTGGGACATGGATGGATGTGACCATTCTCTGGCTTAAGCCAGGCACATGTGAGGGGAGGGTTTAGATCAGGACCCCACAGGGCACTGCAAACACTGCTGGTCTCCTCATCAGAAAGGCTCATCCCAAGAACTGGAAGACAGGAAGGGGAGATTTTTATTGTTTCACTGGCCTTCACTGTTCTCTCAAATTTTCCCATCTCATTCATAAATGCATCCAGGCTTACACTTGGGGAAGGGAAAAGACTCAGGTCTCTTTTTAAAGGTAAGGATTTTGCCATATGTGTTTCAGATAAATTGTTGTTGTTTTAAATCACAAGGTTAGACCAGATGTAAATTTGGAGGAGGGATTACAAGTTCAGCTAAGAAATACATGCTTTTCATGTGCTCTCACTACACCTTATTTGGCTTGCCGTAAACTACTTCTTTGGCAATTCTTACAAAGTAGAGTTTTTGTCATTCCGTATTACACAAATATAAATCAGTGAAGCAGATCAAATATAAACAGCTGTAAAAATGGCAATAGACTGTATTTTGACTGCTTGCCTTTAAAAAAAAAGGGTGGTTACAGTATCATCCCTATTAATATCTTTTCTTTGAAAGACATGAATAATGGCTTAAATGTTATGGAATCAGATTTATAGAATCATAGAATAGTTTGGGTTGAAAGTGACCTTTAAAGGTCATCTGATCCAACCCCCTGCAATAAGCAGAGACATTCTCAACTAGATCAGGGTTGTCAGAGCCCTATTCCACTCAGCCTTGAATATTCCATATACATCTGGTGTGAAGCCAGAAAACTTGTTTAATCAGTGTGGATATTTGTAATGCATTAATTGTCACATCTCATAGGTATATAGCCTTCCTTGTACATGATGTTACAAAGGCATAAAAAAGAGTGCCTTGTAATGTAAAAAAAAGGGAAGAGTCTAAGAACTACGTAAATGGCAGAAATTATACAAAGACATTGAAGGAAATAAGTAGTCTAAACAGAGGTAGTATCACAAACATAAAATACCATTTCAGACCAAAGAGAATATAAGAGACATAAGTGATAGCTGTACAGCTGTGTAGATACAAAGATGTAGAGATATGGAATTCATATTATAATATCCTTTCCACCGAGAAAGTTGCAGTCAACTTGAGTCATATTTCTTTCTTTAGAATAATGCAATTGAAACCTCCAAAAATGTCTCTAAGGAAGATAAGTACGTCAACATTATCATCTATGGTGACATGTAAATAAGGAAAAAGTTAAAGAAGTGGTGGGGAAGGACAGAAAAGATGCTGGAAGAGTACCCTGTTTAGTTCAAAAATACCAGAAGATTCATATTGATCTGGAAATAAGAAATCCATCATCTAATCCTTCTGTGCTGATGGTACTCATGCTGCTATAATAACCTTGGAACTGAGATGTGAAATGCAATTATAGATGGTAGAATAAAATAGATTTAATTAAATTATTTTATACTGGAATCTGTCAATTGCCAAAAAATAAACTTTCCCTCTTTTCATTCTAAAATGTACCTTAGAATGAAGATCAAACCACTGCCCTAAAATAAGGGTGAAAGTTCCCCCTCTGCAAGGCCATGCCTCAAGTAAGTTTACAGGACACGAGAATTCCAGGATCTCATAACAAAGGCTTAAATTTTCTTTTCCAGGGGTAAGTGTCCCTTCAGTCATATTAGCACCTCTTACCTGACTGATTCCTCTCTTCTTAGCATCAATTGATCTCTCTCATGTACAGCACAAAAGTGTCACAACCACTACCACCGAATGCTCACCTTTCATTTAACCCATGCTCCTTTTTTTTTTTTTTTTTTTTTTTGCAAATATAGAGACAAAATCTTATCATTCAAAGTACGAGAATATTTTGAATTCCAAGAAATGAAAATAAGGAAACCATGTTGCAAAACAGGATGTTTCCTCCCCTAGTATCTTCAACACATAAGCAAGTCCCTACAGACTAAAGTAAATTTAACCACCTTTTGCATTTTAATCAGACATTTCTTTCTAGGTTTTTTAAAAAAAATATTGCTTAATGCGCCTAGTTTCTCCTTCTAGGCTGACACCGGAGCTAATGTGCTGAAAATCTTGTGGACTCCTCACTAGGTAGAATTAGCTCATTTTTTTCTTTTTACTGAATTAGCTACATAAAAGAAAGAAGATCTTTTACACTCTACAATCTGCAGCCAAATGCAGTGAGACAGCTGCAGTTTTAGAGAGCATCCTGCACTAAATGAAATCCTAACAAATGAAAGTTCAGCGCTTAGAAATGTGTCTTTTCAAACTGTCACGTAAAATTTTTTGCCTTTAACTTGTGTTATATCAAAGTTTCCACTTATATCTAGAGCTACAAACTAGATTGATTGCCAGTGTTAGAAATGGACGAGTCCTTTAAAAGCTTCTCCTTTAAAATCATTTTATGCAGTCTTCAAAGCTATAACATCAGAGATATTAACAGCCCCAGAGGCTTTATTTTAAAGACCACATAGAAAAAAGGAAATATTTTAATATTAAAAAGTCTTTTATATAACCCCCTCAGACAGGGGGAGGGGGGAGAACCTCTGCTGAACCTTTTCAAAATATGTGAGCCAGTTTTTGCAGCAGATGCTGGAGTTTCTCAGCCTGGATGTCAAATTGTATTAGTTACCCTTCTGTTGCTCCATCCACAAGGAGGGAAGCTGAGGGTGTTACTGCTGTTGGCATATGGACTGTGACAGCATCAGTATAGGAAGGTGTATCCTGGAAAGTGAAGCACTCAATATGCAAAATATAAATCAATTACACTTCTTTGTAGCTTTAATAGCTGCTGTCTGCCAGACTGAAGCTGCTCAGACTTGGTTACACATCCTGATGGTGCCTGGATGATATAGCAGGACTTGCTTTCAATAGACATTACCTATCTTCTGTCAAATCTTCCTCCTGTCAAATCTTTTAACCTGTCTGTGAAGCTTCACTTCCAGTAACCATGAGAATTGAAGGGGCACTACCTTGCTGCAGGCTAAATTCCATGGAGAATATTTCTCTATGACCAAACAGTTATGTAGTAACCAATGCAATGTCAACAACTGAGGACAATGAAAGATTCCCAGAATGCTCCTTAGACCTCTCTGATGCTTGACAACTCACTATTGGGTGAGGTTTGCATTTTTTAAGCTTGTGCATCAGAAATGTTCAGGGGCTTCGCATTCTGAATCTGAGCTAAGCTTTAATTCAGCCACATTTTTTTTTTTTTTTTTGAGGAATTTGAGTTGTGATGTGTTGGGAGTTGCTTCAGCACTCAAATATTTTCAAGAAAAGGAGTGATCTAATAAAAATCAATGCAAACAATAGCTTCCATCACTACAAATGGACTGAGAAAAATAAAAGGAACATTAGAGATTTCACAGCCAAATCCTACCAATTCCTATTTTTCAGTAGGAAAGACACCCTCAGCAAGCTTTCTGTCTAATACTCATAAATACTATTGTGTACAAGCAAGTATGCAGTATGAGGTACTGTTAAGGAAACGCTTCTCTGAAGAAGTAGATGTCAAGTCACTCATGTCAGTCTGTGTCCTTACTTGACACAGGTCAAGTCAATTGACCTGCAGAGTCCTTGATCTGCAGCAGAACTGAGGACAGAGCCATGCAATGACTGCTTCAACATCCACATTGAAGGGCCTTGTCACAGGCTGAGTGACTGCATGCAAACCAGCTCTCTGCTGGTCTGTAGCCCCTCAGTCAGGTGTCTCTAACACAGAGCAATGGAACAGGAAGGCACCATTTCACTTTGCTGCAAAGCTCCTGTAGTTCTATCCTGCTATTCATGGCTGAAGCCACCCATTCTGACTGAAACACAGGTTTATTTCTCCCATCCTTATTTATTGTTGCTTCACCTTTCTTGAAAAATGACCACTTTCCTTCTTTGAAAGACGTCTGGTGTTTTCTAACATTGGCTAAGGGACATTCTTATCAATGGCTGTAATGTATTTGGCATCTCCATAAAGCAGCACACCACTAGAGGAAACTGCAAGCCAGTAAATATGCCTGTCTTCTTGTCATTCTGCTCTCCAAGGATGACTCTGAGAGACAAGAAGCCTGACAGAGTCTGGACTGTGCTGGGAGGCAGAGCAAGGAGTGAGGAAAACCCACTGTGCTATCTCAAGGGTCTCCTCACCAGAGCTGTCATACAAGCAATCCATAATTCCAAATAAACATTCAAGAGAAAAATGTGAATGCTTAGTTGTGTTCCTTAAGCAAGCCATGTGCCACGTGGGTTTGCTCTGAACTGGAAGAGAAAAAATAGGGCACTAGAAACCCGGGACTTTCCCATTCAGGTAGCAATGCATCACCAGGATCTCCCCAACTCATTTATTTTAATCCTGCTGCAAAATCTGAAAGACAAGTTACAGTAAATTTCTGACAATCCAGCTGCAAAGGGGATCACAATTCTACCCGCTAATCATCAGGCAGGATTCTAAGAAGCTTTCCATTTCCCTCTCCTTTCCAAGGCTTGTGCCACAAAATGTCACAAAAGACACACAAATGAGACACGGCAAACAGATTTATAGAAATGCTCAGCTAAAAGATCTTCTCTAGCACGTTAACAGTCTCTGCTGAAGAAAGAAGGAAAGCACTTCTACCCCACAGTGTTAAACAGATGTGCTAGGAGCTGATGCCTCCAAAATGGTAGGAGATGTGGCCAGAGTGAGTAAAATTCTTTGTCATGGACACTCCCAAAAAGGAGAGAAAATACAGTTCACAGTCATCTGACAGAAAACATGCAGACCTCCATACACTTTTAAAGTTTGTTCTAGATGCATATAGTACTATCAAATTCATACTCTAAAAAGAAGGTCTTGAAATATAATAAGCTTCTACGAAGCTTTAAACTTAGGATCTACATTTATCACACTTTAAATACAACAGATGGGTCCACATAATTAGCAGCTTATCTGCATATATTTGTAGATAAGAAAAGAAAATGCTTAATGAGCAAGTAAGAAGCCTGTATTTTTCTCAAACTTCCAAGCCTTTGGGCCACAGCTCTATCTTTGCCCCAAATATAGTAATTCTACTGGCATCACAAGGAGCATTGCAAGTGGAGGATTCTTTAATCTTTTAAAAGTGAAGAAGGCTTTCAGATGCCCTGCCTCCCCATCCCCACAATTTCTGCAATTCAAAACATGAAAGGAAAAGAAAGAACAACTTTAGGAAAGAATTAGCCTTACTTAAAAAACTGTTAGACCATCTAGTTTTAACTTTTTTAAGCCCCCACTAATTACACAGAGCTTTACATAGCTCCTGCTATAAACCTGACATACACTAGGTTTCTGTTGTAGCCAGTAGATTTCAGAAGAGACAAATCATTTTTGCCAGTATGCCATGATGGATGTGCCAGGCACAAGAAATACCAATGACAGATCATTTTACTTCTTTGCTCAGAGATCAAAATTAATCTTATCCAAAAAAAGGAAGAGAAGTCAAGAGATTATATGGGCTTATAAAAAAATGTATGAAGGAGAATTTAACCTTGATTCCTGAGCATTCAACTTTCTGTGCTTTAAACCAACCACGATTTCAGCTCTGGTATCACCAATATTCATACACTGACTGAAACAAGCCTTTAGTTTGTTGACTTTCATTTATGCTGCCTTGAACTATTTAGGCAACGGAACCAAAAATCACACACCAATGAACAAGCCAGGTGAGAGATAAGAAAATAAAGCTGTCTTACCCTTGCTCAGATGGGAATAATACCCACCTGAATGTCACTATTGCTGAACTGTGGCCCCAAGAGCACTGAGAAACAAGTAAGCATTTAGGAGAAACTAGAGGAGCCAAAAGCTTGTGGGCTGTTTAGAAAATTCCATGGGTGTGAGAAGTGAAGGAAACACCCCTGGGTAGCTGGGGAAAGAGGCAGGGACACATGAGTGGAAGCAATTAATAAATGAGGCCAATCACTCTTGCAGATCTTTCTAATTTTGTTCTTCTTGTAATGGCTCTAAATAGAGCAAAAAAGTGAACACTTCATATTTTAACTTGGAAATTGGGCCAGTCTTCTTAATCAACATTTTAGTAAAAAAAAAATTATACTTGAAATTCTGAATGTGATCGTTTCTGACAAACTTTGGAAGGAAAGTCAGACATAAAGTTCAGATTTGAATAATGCAATTACTGAGCAGCAGGTACAAGCAGTTACAGGCATAATGTGCTGAAGATGATTGAAGTCAAAAAGATGTGTCCTCAGCTTCAGCATAGCAATTCTTCTACCATTTTTTTTATTTGAAGAAAATTAAACCAGGCACTGTAGGCCAACAAGGGAAACTGGAATAGTTATGGCTGGAATACCTTTTTCTTTTCTTTTCTTTTCTTTTCTTTTCTTTTCTTTTCTTTTCTTTTCTTTTCTTTTCTTTTCTTTTCTTTTCTTTTCTTTTCTTTTCTTTTCTTTTCTTTTCTTTTCTTTTCTTTTTTCTTCCTCTCTTACTCCCCCACCTTCCTCCCTCATCCTCTTTTGTTCTCTCCCCCTCTCAAAAATCTCTTTCTAAGAAATCATACAAAAAGAGCAACTGAACAAAAGAACTATCATGTCAAACTATATCAATAACAAGTTCAATAGTTTTTTGTCACTTATTCAGAAGAATTTGAATCTATTAAAAATCTGTGACTTTCAATGTAATGAAATTTTATAGGATTAAAAAATCTGAAATTTTGCATTGTTTTATTTCAGTATTTTTCATCCCTGATTTTATTTCAAGAAATAAATGATAAAGACTATCTTTTGCACATTAAATGGTTTGATTTTTCAGAGAAACTAAACATATTGACAATGATATACTCTTTCTAAAGAAGAGATGAAACTTCAGCTAATCCACCACAAGAACCCACTAGAGAACTAGATGGGGTATTAGCCAAGACATGACAGTGCAGAGAGCAATGCTTTTGCTGAAATATCATTATGACAATTATCTCTTTTGAATGAGAACCTTTTGACAAAGCCATGCACGAGGAGAAGTGCAGACTTATTTCAGACCTGTGTTGTGCTGCATCTCTCCCTTGGTGCAGGGCAGACTCAGCTGAGTGATGATGATGGGGGATCCCAGAGGCAGCTCCCACCCTGTGCCAGTGATTACACACCTGTGTGGCCTTGCCTGTATCTCACTGTGCAGCAACCAGCTCTCACGTGAGCATCCTCTCTCTGTTTGGCACTGGAAATGATGAATGGAGTTGTTTTCTTGTAAGAACACCCTGGAAGAGCTGAAATTACTAAAACGGGGCGAGCACTGCAGAGACAGGGTTTGCCTGGAGCTCCACACTGCACACACAGCTCAGCATCCCTGGCATCTCACAGCAGACAGGGTTATTTATGCTACTGCCTTTGTCCTGTTGGATCCACCAAATGGCACCTGAAGTGATTCAAAGCCTGAGCACCTTTCTTACCAGGGTCATAACAAACCAGCAGCTCCCAGCACAGCACAGGGGCCTATGCCTGTGCATCAAAGGCCTCTCTCCAAGGCAGCCTTGTCTTTAAAAACCTGGATTTGAAAGGAGCCATAGTGGGTCAGTGCCAAAGAACAGAAAGGACAAAATCATTCATTGTTCTTCTGTACACATGGATGCTGGTAACGTTACAAACCATATTTCAAAGTGAGTTGCAGCTAGTGAAAATACTTCATCTACCACTTCACCCTCTGCTCTAAATTCCTATCAGCTCTTCTTTTCTTTTCACTAACAAAAGGAAAACATGGGCAATGAAAACTAATATAAAGAAAATAAAGAGAAAACTTCCCTTTTCAGGAAAAAAAAAAAAAAAAAAAAAGCAGGGATCAAACTGCTGGGGAAAAAAAACATCTGCTGCTGGGTCTCATGTCTCCCCACAGGAAAAGTTAAACTCATTTCTCCAGGACTCAGTGAGACACAAATAATGGTTAGAGGAAGGCAGAGACTCACTGTGTTATTTCACTTGGCAGAAACAGTTGTGTGACCCTCCCCAGTGACAGTAAGACACCTGGATGGAGGGAGGCTTGAGCAGCAGAACAGCCTCAGCTGAGCCAGCCTGCAGCTGTATGAATGGGGTTTTAGGGTCACAGAGGGGGTGGATTTAGTGGTAATTCCTCAGGATTGGGTTACAGCCTCTGCAACTTCACTCACCCCAGGGGCTCTCAAATCCACAAATGCCATTTTAATGTCAGGCTTGCCAGAGTAGGCAAACACACATTATAAAACCTTGTAAGGTGGCTCATTCTGCTGGCAGATATTCAAGTAAGTCTCCAGAGCAGACACCTCAAGCCCAGGCAGCTGCCACCTCTATGCCTTGGACCTCTTTTTTACCCCTGAAGGTTGCCATTCTCTTAGGCACGTACAGAGCATCACTCAGAAGGTAAAATAACATCGTGTGAACTTCCCAGCTGATGGCTGCCTGCTTCAACTAGGTCTTACTGTGAGTCTCTGTAGCTCTTGGCTTCTTGGTCTGCTGCCATGTGAAAGTGAGATGATTATTTGGGGACAGTTTCAGGAGAGCTCAGTCCCAGCACTGCCAAAGGCTGCAGAGGATAATCTAATCCTCATGAGGGCTATGGACACCTTCAGACACTGCCAAGTCTCTTAAAGAAGTGACATAATCAACCAGGCTCAAAATTATTTATAATCGGAGTTCATCCAAAACCATCCCTTTACTTTGCTGACAACTGTCTGCCTTAACAGTGACTAAGTGACACTACAACATTCACACAAAATCTCCACAGATCATGAAAAATGTACTTGAGAAAAGTTTCCCATTGAAACAGGAAATCAGTTAGAACCACTTGATATGTCAAGTACAACAGAAATTAACTGCATCTATGAAGGAGAACTCATAGGAGACACAGGAAGCAGTTTCCAGAACTTCAGTTTTTCATTCTCTTTTCCAGGCTGAGTCAAGTTCAAGAGGCATAAATGACTTATTGAAAGGGATCAGACATGAAGGACAGGACAGGCTGAGAAACAGCTTGTGGAAAATCAGAGTATTTTACTCTGGTCAGTAAAGAACTAGCTAGTGAAATATTGATGTGGGACTCAAAAAGCCAAAACCAACCAAACAAACAAACAAACAAGGTGTTTAAAAAAATAATGGATAGGAAAGATTTGGAGGCTATAAAGAATATTGTCCAGAATACTTAGCATGTATAAACCCTCAAAATCCAGAGATGCTGACAATGATGTTTGAACGAATACAGAGAAAGTTTTAGCATTCCCTTGCTGACTGATGTATTTTCCTTTCAGCATTCAGTTTCAACACAGACTGGAGAGTCATTAAACGTCAGGAGAGATCCTGTTTTGGAAATGAAGATGTCTGTGTGGGTGTAAGATTAAATGTTCTCCCATCTTTCAAATGACTCAGTGTCTGAAAGACCCAAATGCAATATTTTGGTTGAAATGCTATTTAATCCAAACCTAGCCATAATGTTAAGCATTCATAAAGATCTGCAAGAGGACAAAGCCTGCTATCTGTCATTCTACTGACTTAGGTGATTTTACATCCCTTCTGTTCCGTGCTTGGTTCCCTTGGCTGTGTCGTCAAGATTAAGCAAAATAGCACAGAGAGCAGGATTTTATAATATCCTTGACATGGCTGCTACCACGTCTAGTTATTGTTGGAAAGCTATTTGTCTGAAGCCTCAATCTGTTCAGCAAATGACAAAAACATGAAGCTGGGAAAAGGAGAGCAGAAGGAAAATTTCTGCAAAGAGCATGAATTGTGGTTACGGGGTGCTGCTGGTGTATTCAGGATTTGAAGTACTGTGCGGGATTACACGTGGGCATGGGTCTACAAGACTCTTTATACAGTTTTAAGGTGCCTGGTATCAGAGCAAGAATTGAAACAGTCACACACTATAAAAAAGCAGGTAAAATTCATTTATTCTAATTGGACTAAAATTTTGAAAGCATTACTTTTTACTTGAAGACTTTGTGTCAAAGGACCTAAAGCAATTTCATGCTGGACCACATGCCATCTGTCACCCAACAGCCAGCACAAAGCTCAGTGTGCACCTTGGCAAATTCAGTGGGAATATGATCATCCTGTCCTGGATCCCCCTGGTACAGCCAGGTGATTTTGCTGTGCAAAGATCCAGAATTAATGAACATGGAATGGTGGCCTGGTTTCTGTTCCAATGACTAATTGGTGAGGAGCAGAGCTGCTCCCCCAGAGCCTGTCTGGACACACATGCTGCATCAGGCATCACTAATGAAATGAGGGGGGCTTAACACGCTTCAGCTGAAGCCAGGCCTGGCATTAAGTGCTCAGACTCTGAAATCAGCCTTTCCTGAGGAGATCCCACCAGCCGTGAGGCACCATAATCGCTGCTTACTTTTGAAATTACTGGCCATGGGTTATGACCTCTGGATTTCAGAAAAAACCACCTGTGACTGTGATTTGTGGTGAGTGTCCTTTACCCAAACCACTGCAGGCTGTGGGGACAGCATGCCTCACAAACTCAGCAATTCCCCCTCGAGGTATTTGATGGATGGAGTGTGTTCTTGTGTCTATAACGTGTTGTTAGGTCAAATCCACCAAACTCCAGCAGCTACTAATACTCAGAGTAGCAGAGAAGGGACTACAGGCATGAGGCCAGAGGGGAGGGAAGCCAGTCCCAAAGCCCCGATGTTCACAGCTCTGCATGAACTGCTGCAGGCATACAAGGCAACGCTGCTGCCCCAAAGAGAAACTGGGGGAGCTGCCACCACCCACCTGTAAACTCCCAGCCCTTCCCCAGGCAGCAGCTCCAGGGCTGAGCTCTCTTTCCCAGCTGGAGACAGGGGTTGTGCCACAGACCTTCCCCAGGCTGAACTCAGCCTGCTCAGGAAGGCAGTGGAGAGTGGGAGCTCAGTCCCACGGACAGTGAAGCTCAAAAGTCATGGGGCAAGCGCATTCTGGAAACAATTACAGTTTCCTTTCTCCAGGGAACAAGGCTCTCAAATACTGTATTACCTTTCCTCCAGCAAACCCCATGAAATTTATTTGCTGTTACACAGTGTATACATTATCTACATTAATCTAGTGCTGAACAGTGTTACAAAATGAAAAAGCAGATGATAGTGTTGTCCAACAGCATTAAGCTATAAAATGAAGGTGGTTTTGTCAAGTAAGTAAAGCACCAAAATAGAAAATGAAAGAGTTCTGCAATCAAAGTGCAGCAAGAGAGAAAAAATTATTGAGCAATTATTTCTAGCAGGGTTATGTGATAATTGGCCCCTGAATCAAAAATGAAAACATCATTGACTTGTTAAAAAATTACAATAAATCTAGTGAAGTAAAATATATGGTTTGTTGGGGTATTTTTAGTATTTGTCAATAAAACTAAAAATCACAAACAAATTTATTTCTGTGTCAACACTCTGAATAAAAAAAAAGCTAATTTTTTGGCAGATTCACACAAGAGTAGGGCCAACAGCCAATCACTTCACACATTCAACAAGGGGCACCTCAGCAGCAGATTCTGTTCCCTCCTCGCCTCTTCTGTTCTGTGTTGGGGTCATCCCTTGTGAGTCCCTGGGCTTGGCTTGCATGGAAGAAATAACTATTCAGTGAGACAAAGAGTGAGAGAGACTGCTTGGGAGGGGAAACTCATATTTTTCTATCTAGTGCAACAGCTATTTAAGTATTGCATATTTAATAAAAGTTTCCACAAGTAGGACAGAAACCAGCCCCCCAGGGAATGGTTTAGCTTTCCCAGGGAACAGAAGAGCTTGCACCCCTCTGGCATTGAGGGTAACTCCTGGTCTGGGCTCTCACCATCCCCCCCTTGGTGACCCTCATCCTGAAAACGTCTTCAGCAGTCCCAGGGCAAGCTCCCAAATACTTTAAGGATGACTAAAAGGCATGCTTTTCAACACAGCAGCTACTCGGTGGGGGGAAGGGGTAGGAGGGACGCTGCTTGGGGCAGAGGCTTGCACAAACTGGACTGAGTGCTGCATGGACCTAACTTTGTCATCATCTGGTTCACTGGCTGCTGGGCTTTCATTAATCAACAAGAAACATCATGCTCAAGTAATTTGGAAAAGTCAATTTGTTTTGAGCTTTCACTTGCTTAGAAACAACCCTGGATGAAGAGAGCAGCATGGCTACAGTGAGTCTTAAAAACAGGCTTTCAGCAGCAACCCCTGCTGTCAGGTGTCAGACAGCAGGGGAGTCCCTGCTAATGCCTTGTACAAGCAAATCCTCTCCCCTCACTGCAATATCTATCTGCATCACTGTTCTTGCTTTCCCGACAATTCCTCTGTCTCTCCAAAGAGATAATTGAAATGTCCTGCTGTTTTCCTGAGTTTGTCCTTTGAAGCCCATTAAATCTTACTTCAGCTATGTATACCTTAGAGAAAATAAACTGCTATGCCATGATTAATCACCTCAGATCCTGGCTTATTTGGGAGGTGGAGGTATACTGAGAATGACTGAGGATGTTGAAGGGTATTAAAGCAAATTGAACAAGAAGGAGAAAAATGAAAGCACTAACTAGAAGAGGAGGAATAAACAACCAAAAACAAGGATTAGAAAAAAAGGAACCACTACCCAAACAGAATCTCTTCCTACTACTTGCACAATGATGTCACTGAATAGCCCGCTGATCTTAGGGAGAAGGTGGAAAGGAAAACACATGGAAATGATTAGTCACATGAAGGAAGACACTTGGATAAACAGTGATGAATACTGTGTCAGCAAGGGAAGGCAGTCTATACGGGAAAGCAGAGCTTCTATGTAAAATAGGAAAGGAGAAAATTATATTATTAAATTCTTATACTTAAAATTAACAGAGAATAATAGGTTTAAGGATTAGAATCCTCTCCTTTAAATAAATTCCCAAAAATCTGAAAAGGATATTGGTCTAATTGTGCCTTACTTTTAAATATCCTGGGTCCAAGCAACTATCATCCTAATTGACTCTGAAATTACATTTTCAAGCAAAACCCACTGTTGTAACAGCTGCTTCTGGAAAATGTATGTGCCTGAAATGGTATATACCTGCTATGCTGTTCCAGTGGCAGTGATCTAGCAGGAAAGCCACTGTGGAGTTAGACCAGATGGCAAGACAGAAATAGGAAGTCTCTGCAATTTCTTTAAATAAAGAACAACTAGGGGAAAGCAGAGAAAGCTAAGAAAAGCAAAGCGCAGAGAAAAAAAAAAAAAAAAAGAAAAAACAAAAGAGTCAAGTAGCAAAGTTTCATGGATAATATGGATAATGAAAGGAAGTACAACTTGCAATCAATGTGAGACAATCACTCCTTATCTGTACACAATTAACAGATAACATGGACATCAAAGGCAAACTCTGCTTTGTGCAGTTTGCATATACTTGTTAACACAGATTTCTTCATTCAGTAACGTTTCCTCAGTTTGACTTTTCAGATAACATCCTGTGGCTTTTCAGCCAGTTATTGCAAATGAGAAACCACTAAATCCTATTTTTTGTTTGCAAGGTTTCTCTCGCCCTGCTTTCCTCGTTAGGCAGTTTTCACACAAAACTTTCAGTCTCACCAAAAGTGCTGCTGCCCAATAATGTAAAAGATTTCCTAAAGGACCAAGGTCTGAATACCTTATCCCATGCACACTTGTGGTGCCCTGGTGTTGCCACAGAAGGAGATGCAGTCCATGTCAGACCAAAGTATCAAGAAGGTGTTCAAAAGTCCAACACAAACCTCCTCTGAGGTGCCGTGACCCTGTCTTCTTAAATCTTCTTGTTTAACCTCTTTTTTATGGAGAGACCACCACAGTCTCTTGTTTTTGTAGTTACTTTTTAAACAGTGCCCAGTGGCCCCGAGAAATCTCAGCTCCAACCAAAACTGTGCCTCTGCTGCTCCCAGTGCAGATCAGAGCAGCGAGGGTCACTGTCAGCCCCTGACCATGCCGTGTCTGGCACAGGGCCAGCACCTTCTGCCTTGTTCTGCTGCCTTCACAAAGGGCCTGGGTCAGAAAATAGGATCATATTAACTCAGGACTGGTGCCAAAATGATACTTGAACTATTCTGAATCCCTGCAATCAGCTTAAATATCATAAAGAGCAAGCTGCATCCTAATCTACATACCCTCTCCCTCTTAATTTATTTTACATTAAGCAATACATTCCTGAAGTTACTGTGGAAATCCTTTCTCTGAGCACCATAACTAATTAATCCCTCTGCAAATGGATAGTGTTGGTCCAGAGAAACTGCAAATATGGTGCTTGTCAGTTCACTTGATAGTGCCTGATATATATGGCAAAACCTCAACTTCTTGGTCACAGTTGCATCAACACTTAGACAAATTAAAGTCCTCTTGGAGTTACAGGGAAATATGTCCAAGGCCATAAGCAAGCATATAAAAATTATTTTGATTTTATTGATTCCCTGAGCTGGCACTTAGTCCCGTGCCTTTCAGAGATGTGCTGCCATTGCATATTACAAACACTCCTCTTGTTTGGTTTCACCTTCCCCTCAGCACCAGCTGCCTTGGCAGTAAACAGAGGATGTAAAACATGAATCCTATCCTGCAATGAGCACACATCAGAAAAAAGGCATTGTCTCCACCAGCCGTCATGTCACAGCTTTCAAGAAGTCCCAGGAACAGCAGCATTTTGAGGCCAAGAATTGCTAAATGATTAAAACTCAACCAGATGCACTGAGCAGCAGAAGCAGCAGCCTCTGTGGAAAATTCACGAAGGTTATCCTTTGAAAATGCTAATCAAAAGAAAAATGATTCGCTTTGGTACCAGCCACTCTTTAAAATAACAAAGAGTGTGCTCATTTGGATTGCAAGACTATTTGTGTAAAGACAGGAAGAACATGGGTTTAGCATAATGATGAGGTCATGTTGTCAGAAGCCAGCCCAGACAAACGTGTCCCCAGGGGCCACCGGTTTAAGGCAGCAGAAAGCATCACCATGCTGGACTGCAGGGATTATATTTTTGTTCTGCAAACAGCACGCTCCACTCTGCATCAGTGAAAACTTTTTCACCATTCAGCAACACGTGGGCTTTGGCACTGCAAATTCTGTGACTCTCTAGAAACACCAATGAATAATAGATGTTGTTGATAGGCATTACAAGAAGCATGTGTTCAGTGTTTCAACCAAATATGGTTGGCCTTGACATCCAGGACTCTAGCTGTGGGCACTTGCCAAAACAGAGAGAAGACATTATCTTTGTTTTCTAGTAGTTCATCATGGAATTCCCAGCTTTCTCCATGCTTGTCATTCTTAAAGCTGCTACCAATGAGTAGAAGAGAAAGAAAACCTTACTTGCAGATCAGAACTGGACCAGTATTTGGAAACTACTTTTAATACTGAGCTTCTACAGAGAGCATGCATTTCTCAGAATGTGCACAGCCAAAGCCTGACTTCACCAATTGACCAAGGAGACAAAGCAGGTTTAACTGCAAAACTATTAAAATATATTACTGTACAAATGAGTATTGCTGGGAGAGTACAGCAGAAATACATCTCTGCAGAGGTGAGGCAGTGTCATGCTAAGGGCTGCCCTGGGGCTATGAGATCTCCATTCCTGAAGGTATTTAAAACTCACCTGGACACAGCCTGAACAACCTGCAGGAATTGTTTTGAGCAGGGGCTTGGGCTAGAGACCTCCAGAGGTCCCTTCTCATCCCTGCAAGCCCATGCCTCTCTTAAGCCAGGCAGAACTGAGCACCTGCACCTCTGCAGAAGTATCTGTTTAACAGCAGAAGAAATAGAGAAGAAGGTGCCATTTCAAACAGGAAAACCACTTAAACATTCTGATTCCATATGAGCACAGAGTAAGTGCTAGCTACATCTTACAATTTAAGGAAGCACATTGCCAAGGGCTGGAGCAATATACCCAAACCCATACAGTAAATACAATGTATAGTCCTGAATCTCGGGGCTTTTCAGTTGATGACCTTGACCTTAATCCCTTATTCCATGCCATATCAGAAGAATCAGGGATTATCAGAACATGACAGTTAAACAGGCAACAGTTCATATTTTGATCTCATTCAAAAGAGTTGTTTGAAGTGATTAACTTAATTCTGCACTGCAATTTCATTCACATACAGTGGAAAGGTGGAGCGTTCTATAAAATGGAAGCAATTAGAGCCTGTGCTTTTTTCCAACTAAGTCACCCTCATCTCCTTCTAAGGGAATGTAAACCAGAATTAAGATGATTCTAGGCAGAAAAAAATCAAAACACCAACACTAAACTATAATGGTAATTCATACTAGTTGGCTCTAGATGAGGTACTGAATTCAGATGATGAAGTCAATTCCTCTATCAAAGGGTCTTATTAAACTGGAGTGTGGGAATACCCTCCTGTGATAAAAGCATATATTAGTCAAGAAATAACTTCCAAGGATGGCTGCTGCCAATGAGAATAAATCAAAACCTGCAATTGATTAACTAATTTAAACACTAAAGACAGCTTTGGTTGCTATGGCAATGAAAGAAAGGTCAAAACCCTGATGACCTTGGAGGCTCATGATCCTCTGGGGATTTCAGAACCTAGTCTGGAAATATATTAAAAGGTATAATGCTAGCCAGATTGCCTTGTAATAGCTTGGCTGTTTTTTCAGCTGGAAGACAGACTTTGCAGCATGTTTCACACCAGTCTCCAGTGTGCAGCTAGCTCCAACTACCTGATATCTTTTCAGCATCAAAAATCAGCTGGGACATCTGAAAGCCTCAAACATTTCCTTTGTGCTCCATTGTTGGCGTGTTACTACTCTCAAATTTCAGTTCCCTTTCTCATTGAGCACTTCATTATCAAGTTCTTATTGCTAAGTTAGCTTCCTGGGTAGCTGCTCCTAAATTCATTGTACTTTTCATCCTCCATACTACTTAGAGGTCTGATTCAGAGCCTTTTGATGCATAAAAAGCCACTGTAGACAGTGGAAGAAAAGCAGCACCTGAACATCCTAGGAGAAGCCAACACAGGCCGCTGAGCTCAGTGATTTGCTGTATTTGCAGCACCTGAGGATGTGGCCTGTGACACTCAGGAAACCTCCTGGCCAAATGTTACACCTGACTGCTGTTTGACCCCCACTGTCTCCAGCAGGACTTTGTTAGGCTCCTCCTGTCTTCACTCAGCCAACCCAGAGAGCAGCAAGGAACTCAGAAACTCTGCCTGTATTGTGTCCAAATTCACCTATCACTGAATAACAGGTATCTGTGAGAAGCAAGCAAAAATTAAATGACTGTGTGACCACAACAGCCTTTTTGGGTAAAGCATTTGCCAAATTTCAATAATTAGACAGACAAGCCTATTAGCCTTCTTTTAGAAAACACAATCTTCATTTCAGGGCATACTAAACAATGATGTCTTGTGTTTCGGTACAGGTACATACTAAACAATCGTATGTCTTGTGTTTGAGTACAAACACTGATTTCTCTTGTCAAGATGGTAGGCAGTTTTTCTGAAGACAGAACTACTGTGCAGAAGGGCTCTGCTGTTTCAAAATAAATGCTGTTTCTACGAGGAATTTGTCAGAACATCAAGATTAGCTGTTATTCCCTATTGCATTTGTAAAGACTCAGATTACATTCCAATCCTACTTTTTAGAAGCATGCTTCAAAGCATGCTTTCCTCAGTTTTTAATTAAGATGTTTATCTGTAATTGGTATTACATTAGTATTATATTGTATGTTAACCAAGGCAGAATCCACATTTGTTCTGTCTAAAACCACAGCCACCAAAATTGCCAGCTGCAAACTGGCAAAAACCTTCAGACAAATGCATTCTTGATCATTTGTCTTTAGACTAGTCCCTTAAGCTTATTTATTTGTTATTGGGTTTCAAATATTTTAAAAGCTGATCAATTAATTGTAGGTGTGTTCTTCTTACCTACCACAGGGTTAGTACAGATTTTACAAAGAGTATAGGAAAAGTCATATTTGATGGGCATCACAGAGCAAAGCAGGACAAGAGGGAATCAGTCAATTCATTGGCTAGAGGAAGTTGAAAAGACTCATGGTTTGAAGCTTTGTGTTACAATGACACTCTAGACATTGCCTGATTCACCTTCAGCATGCAGGCACAGGGCAACAGAGAGCATCAGTTCAGCAGAAGTTACTTAGTTGGTTGAAAGGAAAGCATCCAGTTGGCTGGCTTTACTCTTCCTAACAAGAAAACACTCTGGGTCAGCTCCACAGGACATCAGGCTCACTTGAAAATTATGTATTTTAATGGCCACATATCTTCATCCTCTCTTTTTCTGCCCTGAATCCATGAAAGCTTTTGTGACAGCTGCATACTATTTATTTACGTGAGAGCAGATTATGGCCCACTTGGGAATGTCAGTCTTGATGCACAGAGCTCACTCTGCAATGCTCCAGCAAAAGCAGCAGTATTGAGCTTTCCACCATAAAACTGGAGGGTGCTGGGAAAAATTCTCCCATAAAATTTATAGCTATCAACATATCTACAACCTTTGACCTTGCTGCACAGTATTCATATGCTATAAACCTCATCTCCATCCACAGGAGAGCTGCTGGCCCTGAGGGAATGAAGTTTTCCCTGATCACCACACTGGTATCCACTTCTTTTTCTTTCTTCAGAGGAAGGTGCAGTGGTCTGACCCTGGCTGGATGTCAGGCCACTCATCAAAGCCACTCTATCACTCCCCTCCACAAGCAGACAGGGGAGAGAAACTACAACAAAGGGTTGTGGGTTGTTCAGGAGAGATCCCTCACCAAATACCATCACAGGTAAAAGAGGCTCCAAATGGGAATATTAATTGAATTTATTACTTACAAATAGAGCAGGATAATGAGAAGTAAAATAAATCTTAGAAACACCCTTCCCCTACTCCTCCTCCATCTCAGCTCTACCTCCCACCCCAGCTGCACAAGGAGAAGGGGAATGGGGATGGTCAGTTCATCACATGTTGTTCCTGCCAGAGGGGAGAGCCCTGTGCCTGCCCACACACCTGTGGTGCTCCTTATGGGGCTGTTCCTAAAGCCTTTGGCCCTTCTCTCTGGTCTCCCTCAGGCCACAGCACCAGGGTGGGGTTCAGTGTATGATCCTTATGAGTAACGGTGTCCAGAGGTGGCAAGGGTGAGGAACAGAGATAGAAAACATACAAGATACCTGTGGGCTCTATATCCCTAGCTTTCCCTCTTCCCTGACTTCACCTTCCCCCTGCGCCTGATTTCCTCCCCTTGCCTTTGCTCCCGTCCTCTGCCAGCAGCAGCAGAGGATGTCCCTGCCACCAGGGGACATCCTGTTGTCCCAGATTACTGCTGTCTCATCACAAAAGCAATGTCTGGGCTCCCCCTTCCCCTCTTCCCACCTCTCAGGATCTCTAGCTGGTCAGAGTGACCCCGAGATACGTCAGAAAGTCTCTTTTCCCAGCCCCGATCTCGAAGAAGGAGTCAGAGCTCTTCAGTTCTTTGTCTCAAGGTTGTTTATTGTATTTTATCTATAAAATTCTTTCTCCTGCCCTGCCGAGGTCTGCTCAGCAGGACAGTCCAGGCACTCTGCCCACCTCAGAGGTGGTGTTATCTTTTTATACTAAAAACTACGTATACAATGTTTACAATTACTTTCCAATACCTATCACCTATGTTAGACAGTGAGCTTCTACTCTAAACCAATCTAAAAGTGCTAACATCACAGCAGAAGATGGAGGTCAAGAAGAAGAAGAAGAAGGAGAAAGGCTGTACACGCCCAGATTCCTCCTCTTGTCCCCTGAACCTGCATTCTAAAAACCCCAAAAATCTATTTTTCACCCTATGATAAATTCACTATCATTCTACTTAAACTGTCATGGCCTGTAATTCTTCATATAAGGTTGGTAATTATTTTTCCCAAGGGCTAAATCAAAGGCACAGGGGTCTTGGGCTCTGTGCCAAGGTCTCTGAGCCCCCTGGGCAGGGGCTCAAGTCCTCCAGGACAGCCAAAGGAATGTCCTGGGTTCCATCACTCACCCACCCCCAGCTCCGTGGCACTTGACGGGGTCTGTGCTGGAGGAATGTTAATAGGAAAAGCCGGTTGAGCCAGGCAGGCATTCAGCAGATTTTCCACTCTGTGCTGCTGGTAGGCAGGATGTGGAGCTCTTGGAACGTGGGCTGGTGACTGGGGCTCCTGGAGTGCCAGGCAGCCCAAAGACTGTGGGTTTATCGGGGCAGTGTCCTTCCCCAGGGACACTGGGGACACTGGGGCAGGGAGCCATCACTGCCACCACAGGTCACAGTCACTGTGTGTGTGTCACAGGAGACTCTTCCAGCAGCCCATGGCTGGGCACTCTGCATCTTGTGGCCATAGAAGTGCTAGAACAAGTTTAAACAGTGTGGTTTTACCAAGTAAAGGGTGAGCTTGTGTAACATTTAATAGTCTGATTTTCTTCAGACTTCTTCTTAAAATATATTTGGTCACTATAACTGTTAAGCTGCAGCTCACTGAGTTTCATGAAGAGGTTTTGGTTGTCATTAAATAATTTTACCTAATTTCACATTCCAGAGGCATTCCTTCAGCCAAAGTTTGCAGCCAGTTCAATGAGCACATGGCCAGAGGGTTGAAGCCCACCTGCAATCCCACCTGGCCCAGCATCCCAGCTGTGGTGGCCTCAGTGGGGACAGGCATTCAATGCCACTGCACCCGGGCAGGTGCTTAAATACATAAGGAAGGAAGTCCAGCCCAGATCCCACACACCTTTGTCTGTCTAGGATGGGTTGAGAGCCAACCCACTGTCTCTCACCTCCCCTAAGCTTGAGCCAAACAGGATGCTTTCCACAGAGCCCAAGAGGAAAGCTGCAGATGAACTGTAAGCTGATTCTTGTGGTGAACTGGGAGACAAGGGAAATGACAGGGGATGATGAGGCCAGCTTGCATTTTTAGCCTGGGCACCAACTAATTTTTCTCTAAACATTTTATGTTTTGCAGTGCTCTTTGCATCTGGTTCTATTGTATCCAGTATGGAAAAGTTACATACACTATTTATTACCATGGACCTCCCAATCACTTTTATTTGACAAATACGGCCTTCTCAAGAAGTCAGACCCAGCAGGGAGTAATTCTTAGTTGTTTGCAAGTTTTAAAAGAGTTTCTGGTTTGATAAAGGAAATAGCAGTGCTACAAACCTGCTTTTGTCTAGAACATTGCCTCAGTCCCACCAGCGAAACTGGCTCATGCATATTATCCTTAACTCCATAATTCCTTGACATGATTCAGTAACCCTAACCAAAGGCAACATGTTACAATCCATTGCTGGACCTTATCCCATCAGCTCCAAATTGTTATAATTTATCACTAACCCCAGGCAGTCCAAGTTTGTTCCATTCGATATGCAGACTGACATTCACAGTCATGGAATATTTGATGGTTTTTGCCAGAGTTTCCCATTTTCAGAATATGTTTGAGCTATACATTCAGCTAGCAAATCATGGTAATAATATTAAGACAAAAGTCATCTTATGCAGTTTGGGCACAGGCCAGTTTATACAGCAGAATCTTATGTGTCTTAGCCTTGATTGATGCCCGCAACATAAATTCCCCTAGTAATTAACCTGGGCTAATAACTCCCAGCCATGCTTAGGAGACCACCCTCTTGCCCTCCCCGGCTACAGACTCGTCATTTAAATGCTTTAGTGGCTGTTCCTGGCAGGCTGGGGAGGAATGAAAGCATAAACATTTCTGAGAGTGAGGGAGAAGGTGGTGAGGAAGGAAATCACATATCAGTCAGTCCCCAGTTGATATCTTATTTTTGTAAACATGGTATATCTTGTTCATTTTGCCGATGTGAAATAGAATAGAGGATGTGGGATACAGAGAATGATTTGTTGATGGTGAGAATGGAGGAATTCCAAATGACAAGACAAAGCAGCTCTGGAAATCTCCCTGACCAATCTGCCTGCAGCAGTCTAGCAGGCTTGATTCTCTATTATGCTTGAAATTTCATCCTACTCTGACAAAATAAGTGAGTTTGCTAACCACTAAGATGCTGCATTTTTAGAAATATGAAAATCCAAGAAGAAAGAAAAATCCCAAAGGTATTTAAAACCAGGAGAAATCACCCTTCTGCTACCTATGTAGGGCTCCCCTCCCTTCTTCCCTCTCTCCCTTTTGCTGTGCCTTCTTAAGGAGCAGACACGAGGAGCAAAGAGAATAAAGGCTGTCATGCTTATGGTCCTCAGGATAAGGAGTGCATCAAGGGCATAATTGGAGTGTGCTGCTCTCCTGGTACTTGTTTTCCAAAGCCTGAAGAAAGATAAGCATAAATTAGAGCAGCTCTGAGGTGGCTATCTTCATATCAGGGGCTGACAGTCCTTGCAATGCTCTCTGGAAAACACTGGACCCAAGAATTTCCCATGGCAGCTTATGCTATCTTTACCTTTCCATGGCTTCCCATAGCACAAACACAGACAATTAAACCCAGTGCACTCAGCTCACTGTGTACGGCTCTGGGTTTGTGACTGGGACGGAAAAAAAGAGACAATAAAGAAAAAATGTGCTTTAAAACGACTCCAAACATACTTTAAAAGCATAAACATTGGATTCTGTTCCTTTGTGCTCACCAGCCTTCCAGGCCACAGCCACAGCAGTGTGCAATCCATATGGTCAAACCAGCAAGCAGCAACGTGCATGTGAAGAAGAGGAAGAATATTTGGAAAGGTTTTGAGATGACCCTCCTACAGATGGGTCTTTGAAACAGATGCAGTGGGATAGAAGATCCTCCTGATCTGTAAGACCAAAATGAGGGATTTATTGGGTCACGTCAAAGACCCCCCTAGTTTCCCATCTGTCCATCGGAGAAGAACAGAGCAAGTCTGTTACAGACCCCTCTCCAGATCATTCCTCCAGGCTTGCAGACTCTGCAGCTCAAGGACTTTCTGAGCCAGAGGCAATCCCTTATACTCAGCAGCCCTTGGGGGATTTTCCTGCCATGAATTACTCTCATAAAAGAGACAGTTCAGCATTTTAAGCAATGCTATGCACGTTTCTCACTACCTGGGTATAGAAACACCTCCTTTTGTTTGTTTTGAACTCACTGCCTGCTAAAACTTTTTGATGCCCTTCAGTTTTTCTAATGAATAGGAGAGCCTGTTATTCACTTTTCTTTCTTTTACTTTTTTTAAATCTTTCACATAACCTTTTCAGTAACCTCTTTTCCAGGCTGAAAAGTCCTACCTACTTAGCCTTCTACTTATATAGAAGCTATTCAGTAAATTTTAGCACATATTACAAATTTTATTAAACTCTACTTTTTTTTTTTCTTTCACATTCTGGGCCATGTTGTTAGGGAAGGAGGGGAAAGAGAGCCAACATAAAACACAATATCCACAACCTGTGGAAGCCACAGTCCAAGTGAGAGTGTATATGACCTGGCATCTTTCTCCCACACAGAATCTGGATTGAGCCATCCCAGCCCCTGCATTGCAATTATGCTTCCAAGACTGAACAGTCAACCATTTTTAATGAAAAAAACAATATACCAGTTCTTGAAGAGGTTTAACCCATCTCCCTCTTAGCTCCAAAAAACTTTCTGGTACTCTTTGATTCTTCCAGTGGCTGTGGCATTCTTAGTAAAGCTCTGAAGGAGCTCCAGGAAGCCTTAATACTTCTTCAGGCTTAGCATCTTCTGGGTTCCCTCTGTGGTACAGTTGGTCTGTCTCTCTTCCAGCCATCAGCCACACAGATCATGCCGCCTCCACACTTGTCGAGTATTATACTATATTATACCTATATTCCATTTCAATATGCTTCATAACCAGCAACATGAAAGCTTCCATGAAATATTTTCTTTCTCTTCCCAAAAAATCTACTTGGCTACAGAGGTTCCCATTGCTGCCCACACCTTGCCCTCCTCTCCTCTCCTCTCCTCTCCTCTCCTCTCCTCTCCTCTCCTCTCCTCTCCTCTCCTCTCCTCTCCTCTCCTCTCCTCTCCTCTCCTCTCCTCTCCTCTCCTCTCCTCTCCTCTCCTCTCCTCTCCTCTCCTCTCCTCTCCTCTCCTCTCCTCTCCTCTCCTCTCCTCTCCTCTCCTCTCCTCTCCTCTCCTTCCCATGAAGGTGCAATCACTGAGGCAATCTTCCTTAAAAATGAGTGAATGTCTGCTGAAGGTGTTCCAAAGCATTATGGAGAGCTGGGAATTAACAAAAACAGAGAGTGCAATAAAACAGTATACATAATATATGAAAACTATTGATTGTGCAGCTGACATTAAAATATTTAAAACTATGCTTTTTCTATGCTTGGAATTGCCTATTGTTGAATATCTTCGTTGAACTTTCTTTTTGCTGTTTGTGATCAGCTACGTATGCTTGTGTTTGCCTTAGTGCTGTCTTTCAACAGCACTAAGTCAGATGAAAGTCTGTCAGAGCATTAAATATTATCAATTATCTCCGTGGCTGTATAAAGAGATTTGAGGGCCCTGGGTCTGTTAGGATTTTTACATTTAATTGTGTTCACCTTGAGAAGGAGAGTTACACAACTACTCCACTTCCATGCAGATAGGATTCCTTGTGAGCAGGAACTAGCACTTTGGGGGTTCATTTGCATAAAACCTTATTAATAAAAGCAAAATCATTTGATCAGAATACTAGCATTCTAATGAAAGAGAGTTTGGATGTTGTAAGGAATGTGGATTCCACCTTGACAAATCACCTACGTTCTTTCTTGTTGATATAGCATTTTAATAAAAGGCAATGGTCTAGGGTTTTGTTTTGGTTTTTTTTTCTTTTTTCCACTGAGTTGCAATAATTTACAACTGATTTTTTATTTCCTTTCACATAGTGCCCTGGAGCTGCCTCCAACCTTTTCCCCAGAAGCAGTAAGAATTTGGATCCTTTGTTACACAGAAATAAATGTAATATTCACCGTCCAGTGGTGTGATTGGTGTGAGGCCATTCAGACTCAAGGCAGCCTCTGCATTCCCTCCTCACGCTGAAGATTGGTTTCCTCTCCCGTATCACCAGCAGTTTGCACTGTCCTCTGTGAGACTGGGAATGAAAGCATCACTGCCTGCAAGGGACTGCTCTCTTCTCTGTCACAGAGAAACCAGGCCGTTCTGGGAAGTGTGGAACCTGTAGCAAGACGGGCACAAGCACCTGGAACACACAAGTTCTCTTCTTTGCAGCAGCTGAAAGGCAACATGTTCCCCAAGGGCCTCTTTGGAGATACAAGGCTAAGAATGACCTCTGGCTGCCATGGATTCACAGCAGTGTGGCTGGTAAAGGCACATGGATCCAAACCACAGACGCCTTTGGAAGCTGGCTTCTGCAGGACCTCTAACTGCTGGAGGTGAGTTCTGACCCCAGTGCATCAAGATTGTAGTGAAATTTTCCTTGTTCCTTTTCACCTGCACCTGCCCCTACCTCACTTTTAAGAAGTCTCCATGGAATCTCCTTATGCACTGAACAAAGCCAAGTCTACATCATGACTCCACACCAGACAAGGCAGAATAATTGATCACTTTAATTTGCATCACTCCCTTGTCCCATCTCTCCATCCGGTCATTGCAGGTAACAAGCCTATCACCATTTAAAGCCAAAGGGTTAACAATATCATGCATTTCAATCCATATTTGACACTCAAATAAACAGACTTCACAGTAGGGGCAAGGATCAGAGGAGATTAAAAAGACTCCACACCTCCAAATACCAAAAGCCTTTGATTTAGGGTTTTATGACATTTATGACATTATGGCAATGTCAGGTTTTGGATTAAAGGTGCCCGAGTCCATAAACTCTGCAGAGGAAATATTCTCACTGGCAAACAAAATAGAGCCAAGGGAAGAGAGCAAAGAGAGCATGAACCTACTTCCATAGTGAAAAGATGTTGCCTCCCCCTATATTTAGGCTTGATACACCATTTCAGTAGTAAATAACAACTGTAAAATCTAGAAAGTATACTGCTCAGGACAGGAACTTGCATTCTACATGAGGAAAAATGATATTCAGCTCTTAAACGACTGAGTATGGAATTGTTCCCTAACATTGAATTCACAATGTTGAAAACAAGTTAATCTCATAAACAAAAGACAAGGCTAAAGCATCTCATCCCTGTGCTGTTACTAATGATAAATGTATGTGCTCTCAGCCTTGGCAGTACAGTGCACTCTCCCCAGATGAGTAATATGCTCAAACAATCAGCCTTGGAGACAGGAAATGGACAATTTATTTCATCTTTATTTAATGGTCAGCAAACAACACATTACAATTAAACCAGGTCCCATCTTTCATGCCATGCACAAGGACTTTAATCTCATGGGTCTACACTGGAAAGCAAGAAGGAAATTTCTGAGGAAGTTCATTAGTAGAAATGACCTTTTAAAATGAATTAAAATATATGTGCATTGGCTGACACTACAGCTTGGAACACAAGCTCTTGCAAGGGATTAAGAAACCCCTCTGCTCCTTATTTTCCTCCTGTAGGTTATGAAGATGCAGAATTAAAGATGTCCCCTCCCTTTACAGATCTTGTACAGTCAAGAATGGGAACAGGTGAAGAAGCCTTCAGACCCAATGGCCTGTAACATGAGATTCTTTACTGTTCATTCACAGCATCAGCAAATTGCTTCCCAGGTGCCTAAATATAATAATTACTTTTTCTGGGGGATGCTGCTGAAGGCCATAGATGCATGCTCACAAGACTACAGATGATGTCCATACAAAGGGTTGAAAAGAGAAGAGAGGCACCGGATCGTGAGACCCTCTGACTACTCACTAACTGCTCCTTTCTGCAGAATTTGCAGATTCATCATTTTTAAAATGTTTCCTACAGGCCAAACTTTAGGAAGGTCCAAGGCACTCCTCATAGGAATCTCTGACTGGGGGGGGGAATTGGGTCATCAGCTCCACTTTGATGGGAAAAGTTAGGAAATAAAGATCCTCTTGTGCTTCCAGAACAGACAGTAAAAGCATTTGGAGAAATGCTAAACATATTCATTTGTTTGTTATGGGTGAAAAATACCCAGGTTTTGTGAAAGTAGTAAAAAAGCCAAAACCATATTCAAAAATCCCACAACAGTTAGTTCATTTTTTTTTTTTTTTGTGCCAATAGAAACCAGATACTTTCTGAGAGTGATTGTTTTTTGTATTGATACACATTAAGTCAAACTGAAGCATTTCCAGAGCTGGTGCAGAACAACTGGTCCTTCAAAATCACACAGAAACTAAAAAGGTACCTCAGGTTTATGTCCTTTGATTTCCTGTTTGTTACAAGTTTCCAGTTTTAGTCAGGTACTAATACTGCATAACAATGAAGACTGCCTTTACAAAGCAGAGTTAGTGATATTTACAGCAGGAAAGAATCCAGTAGCAAAATTCCAATCTCCTCTAAGGATTTCAGTTCTTCATTGAAGACTTCAGTGCTGGGCCACAACTTTACAGAGAAAGCAGACCTCATCCACTCCAGTGACTGTTTTCATTTAGTTCTTTTGCACAACACTCAGCAACAGCCAAAAAAAAAAAAAAAACAGTCTTTGATATCACTCAGACATTCCTCAGTCCAACAGAGTACATGCTTAACTTTCTGATGTCTCCATCTCTCCAAGCCAGTCAGATGCAATCTGGAAGCTATGTAGTCCTATTAGTCTGGCACCATGCTTGAACTAATTATGTAGAGACACAGCAGTTCTGTGATTTCCAAATACAGATGGAGAATCTTCAGCTGGCTCAAGGCTGCACGTACTGACCCTTCTGCACATTGGTAGGACACTTAGAAAAAGTGGGAAGCATTGCAACATATACAAATAGCAGACTAGAATATGAGCTTGAACGGCTCCATATTGTGCAGAAACTTAAAAGCAAATATCTCACCTGGCAAGGGGTTTGCATTCTTTAGTGAAATACTCATAGGAACAGCAGACTGGACCTATTTTCCAGAAGTCTAAAGAACAGGCCAGCAGTTATATTTAGTCTTGGTGCTATTAAACCAGTAATGTCTCCTTCATGTTTTTCCTCTAGTCACACACTGACTTTCTCATTTCCTGAAGTCCAGCTGAATTCAAGTTTTTATTACATATGTTGTGCTGCAACAATCTGATTTTTACGGAAAACTTTTCACACACAGAGAGAAAGGTAGAATACACACACACACACACACACACACACACATATGCTGCAGTTGCTGTACACCAGGAGAGGACTCAGTTCCATATGGATGTGCTCACCTGTCAGTCAACTGACAGAAACTTTTTGGTGCACAAACCAGAGTTTCTGCACCAAAGCAAGATGATTAAAATCAGCCAGATGAATTAGAGCCCAGGAGCACCTTCTTCTTCTTCTTCTAGAGTGTATCGAGACATCATATTTCAGACATAATCATAATGCTGCGAGCATTCAAAGCTAGGAAAATGAGTCCCTAACCTAATATTTTAGCCTAAGTATCTTTGTAACTTAGACTGTTTCTAGGGCCATTGGTTATCAGTTTGACATCATGTCATAAATACATGATACATTCCACCTCCCTCTGATATTAAGTATCCTAAGTATAAGAAAGGAAATTTGTGAGTAGGTTTTTGTCATTAGACAATAACACATGGTCAGATTCTAATAAGCCTCTGGTTTGGCAAGAAGGTGAGAAAAGTTGGGATTGAGATTTCTGCATATAGATAAGGAAAGGGTACCTCTTCTGGGATCCCTCCTCCACTCTGACTCACCACACCTGCAGCCTCCCTGAGCAGGTTCTGCTTTTAGGAAGTCCCTGGTGATCAGCAAGTCACAAAGATGGTAGGAGGTAAGGCAATAGGTTCTGCCACTGAATCAGGGACACAGTTCATCCCTGAAGGCTGCATGACAGCTAGGTTATGTACCAGGTGGGTTACCATCCTTCTGGCCTTCCTCATTTAAGAAGGATGTACAACATCGGGGCACCTTAGGATGTAGAGGAATTTATGTGGTTTTTTTTGTGCCATCTGAAAATACCATTTCATATTTAGAAAGAGTTTCCAAAGCAATCTTTTCAAGGCTGTCAAAGCTTGGAAAGGTTTTGTTCAGAAAGACTGAAACAATTTTCAGAAACTGTCACCCACAGACTTTAATTTTTCAATCACATGATATGTCTGTTTGCAACAGCATCTACCATAGTGCTTTCTTAAGAGCTACCAATAAATAATGGATGGCTTACTCATTGCCTTAATTATCTTTAAATAAGTAAAGAGGCTCTGAGCACACCAAATTACCACATCACTTCTGATGTCCTAATGGAGTCCCCACTTAAATCAGTTTGAGACATGAAATCAGGAAAGTGCAGTGATCAGACAAGTTTTCCAAGCATTACATTAACATCCAAAAAAAACCAAGCTCAGGAGTGAAATTATTTTACCATTTTATGAAAGGCTTTTCCTGAGCCCTCTGAGGCTATTCCAGGCAACCCTTCACAACTGCTGCATTCTGGGTCTCGAGTAGCAATAACAGCAGCAGCTTACAGTGACACTCATCTTGACAAACTTTAGTCATCTGAAAGTTAGCCACTCCATCTAAGCTACTCATCAAGCCTCCTGCTTCAATCAGTGAAGTGAAATAGGTGCCTGGAGTGAACAAAATTTCTCCAGACTATTATAAAGGTTGCTCAACTTTATAATATAATATAACAAGGATGCTGACTGCAACAGCCAAAACTGTTTAAAAGATTTTCCATTTCCTCTAAAGCAAATTTTTCACACTTTTGTGGTCCAGTTTGCCACTTCTTAATCCTTCCATTGCAGCTATTTATGGGACCATGCTTTTAAACAACTGATGTGACAAGTGTAAAAAGACCCTTTTTTGTGGAGCAGTCCCTAATCAAGGAATAATTGCACAGTTGATGTTGGAAAGCACTTCTTGAAATTATTTAGCCCAAATGCCCTGCTGAATAAGGGCCAACTAGACCAAGTAGTCCAGGACAGTGTCCAATCAGGTTTTGAATATCTGTCTACAGCCTTGGGCAACCTGCTGCAAAGCATGATATAACGTTGACTGTCATCCAGTGACTATGAAGGATCTGGCTCCATGAGTCATTTTGAATCCATGAAAACACACACTACTCCATGCTCTCTTCTGTGACCACCAGTGCTGTCATTCTGGTGGGTGCAACAACAACAAAATCAAGGTCACCAGTGCATCTAAAGAAATTATGAAGTTTGGTAGTGCCCATATTCCATTTGATGGTTTCCCTGGCAAGTTCATCATGCAAGTACAGGAGCTTTATGCTGACATAGAGAGACGATGGAAACAAACTGGACATGTAAGGGAGGACCAGACCATTCTGTCAGAGAGGCAGAGGGAAGATGACCCAGACCTTCACCTTTCAGCGTCAATCAGATATTAAATCAGCTCAGCAGGCTTGCAAAACCATATCCTTAATTTCCACAAGAGTCTCTTGTGAGGTTAAAAATGAAAAAAATCCATTCCGTTTCCCTCTTCTAGCATGGTCTCAGCAACACGTGTACCAGCACATCCAAAGGGATGGAAATTGCAAATTCAGGAGCAGAAACTATTTAAACCGGGTCTGTCATTGAATACAGCATCTTGTCAAATGAAACCTCTAAAGACACCTCTTTAGGAGGAAATTAACTGCCCTTTGGAGGTTCTTTTTTCTCTCTACAGTGACTGAAGACATAGCCTAGGTAGCTAACTCAGCTTAGGCAGCTAGCAGGTAGAAGTTCAAGGCAGCTGAGATTAATGCCCCTCCTGCAGATGGGGGGCTAAGAAAGCTTGGTCTGCAAATACTCTTGCATTTTGCACTTTTCATCAGGAGAGCTGAAACACCCTGTCCCCTAGCAACCAACCAGAGGCCATTTATTGAAACTTGCAAAAGCTTTTGACCAAGCCCCTCTCTAGAGACTTATTAAAAATGAGTAGTCATGGGATGAGAGGTAAAATTTCATCACACATTGGAAAGTGTCTAAGAGACCAGGATCAAAGATAGTCAGCTTGCTTTTACTGTAGCAAAAGATTAACAGCAGGATGCCCAAAATTTCTGTGCTGGAGATGTTGGTTATTGAATTTATTAATGATACAGAGGCAAGAGCAACAGCTAGCACTGAAGAAATTATTTATGCTAGCCTTTCAGCAACATCCAAGGTATGGGAAGAAAAAGCATGAGATATTTTGTACGACACACATGCTCCCAACTGATAAAGATTTGAAGTGATCTTCCCTTCAGCACCAATATGAAGCATCCAGAAGTATTTTCAGATGCACTGACCATTATGGTGAGAGGATATTAGATGAAATTCACTTACAGCATCAGAACAGACTCCTGTGTAATATTGAAGTGGGCCAGTACACAAAGACATAAGGCTTTGGGATGGAGAAGACAAGAAGAAACACCCCACAGACTCTTATTCTAGCATTTATGGTTTAGGGGAATACCATTAAATTAAACAACATTGTGAAGTCTCCTGTGAAAGCCAAACTGCTTCACCTTCTGCAGATTTGCCATCTAACCTAGATGATTATCATCCAAGTCTCCCACTAAAGTCAGCACCTTATTTTTCTTTTAGTGTCTCATAAGCTTAATCTGCTTGAATTAAGTGTGGCATGTCATGGTGTTCATTGGCTGGAATGCTCTTTAGGCTCCCAATATACCTGTACATAGGACCCCAGTAATACAATTTTGAGAGAAAAAACAGCCCATCACAAGGAGAAGTTCACATCCAATTCCTGAAGCTGCAGAACCATTACAACACAGCAAAGGCCAGTCTATTGCTAAAGAATGGCAAAGTAATAATGTAGAGAATGTTTCCTCCCTGCTTCATGTGGCTGGACACCTCTAAAACATTCTTTTCAGACACAAAGACAAAAGCTGCAGAGTCACCCATAGGGTATAATTAATCCCACATCATATTAAACCACAGGAAGTAACACAGTTGTCCCAGAACCCCGAACAAAAAATTGCCAGGCTTTTTAAAATACAGTCTGCAGGTGGGTACATGAAAGTTTTGCACTAAAATGATGGGGCTTTGCCATCTGAAATGCATAAACCTATACAAAATCTAACTACCTGCTGTAAATTGAAGCACCATAAAAATAAAATTGAACAATTACCTTTTGTGGGCAGTGTAGATTGAGCTATATATCAGATTTAACATGACTCCAAAGCAGTAAAATTCCACCAAACACAGCTGAAAGAGTTGCAGTCAGCACATGATTTAAACTTTGGACTGAGGGTACAGAGGGGGTTCAGGAGACAAAATTGTCAGAGGGATCATGGCAGTGGCAGGGGGCATGGAAAGCCATTGTGTAACCACATCAATTCAAGAGCTTAAAAGAACTGGAGGAGTTCAAAGTGAGAAAAAGAAATAACACAACAGAGAAGCCACAAATGATGAGGTACAATTCTGCTGCCAGATACATACACAATATTCCCACAGATTTCAGTGTTCTGAATGAAGGGCAATGAAAGTGCTCATGCTATAATAGCTTGTCTTTTTTTCACTCCTTCCTTTGATATCTCTCCTTAAGCAAAACTGGGACTGGACAAAATAATTCTTCTCAGGAACAATGGCAGGACTTTATAGAGAGTTCTCTATTCACTAATTCAGAAGGTGCCTCCATTTGTTCTTTATCTTGTTTTAAAATTATGCTGACAATCCTGCTTAAGCAGAGACAGTTGTGGCTGAGAGTTTAGAGGGGTTGGGTTTCTGGTTTTGGGCTCTGTGAGGATTCTCTGTGAGACCTCACCTGTCTGAGTAAGAGTATTTTGTCACTGCAGGGGCACAAATCCTTCAAGGCAATGATGTTAGATGCAATCTTACCCCATCTTGTAACATAGAGAGATGTTTAAAGGATATCTAACACACTGGTATGCATATTGCTGAGCTCTTCTACTTGCAGTATGGGCTGAGCAGACTACAGGTCTGCTCTGATCTGGGAGCCCTTACAGCCACATCACTGAAGCAATGTCCTTAAGCTCAGTAATGCTGCAGGCCTTTGAGTTAGTTAGAAAGAAGGCATGTCAAACTCAAACACAACCTGGCACTAGAGCAGTTTTACGGGTCCTGAAGCCATGATGCTATTCTGTGTCTGGGCAAAACGGAGAGAAGGCACAAGAAACCTCACCTTAGCCTGCTCTCACCTGCCTGAAAATGTCCTTCCTTGAAATCCAATGAAACAATCAGTTGAAAGAAGGCTTATTTGTGGGAGGAAGACTTGGCAGAAACAGCCCTTGTGAAGCTGAGCTGGAAGCATCTGTATCACATGCCACTGTGTAATAATTCCCATCTGAGCCCTGACAGCCTCCCTCCAGCTGGGAAAGCCCCTGATCCCCAAAGGACTTTGTCTAGGACAACGACCACAAGACACACACAAGCTACCACCCATAGTCACCTGCAGGCAACTTCAGCTTCTGCCCACATGTACACAAATATTTCCATGCCAAAGTATGCAGTAAGTTTTTTTGTTATATCTCCTGGCCAAAGATGATCCGACGGGGAAAACAAAACCTTTGTGTATGTGTTAACACTTATTATCACTTATATCCCTCACTGCACTTAAAATTCCTATCCCTCCCCAAGCTTTTGGCTGCTCAGAGTTATGATCTAGAAACAAGTTTGCCCATCCTCAAAAATTCCTGGGATTTCAAAACTGTTTCCTGTCCTCCTTTAGAATTATCTCAGTACTGACTCTTGAAAAATCATGAAATGCCAACACCAAACCTCTAAGCACTCCTTCTCTACAGCAGACAGCAGACAGGTTGGTTAGAGTTTGTTGGTTTGAAGGTTGCAACTGATGTCCCAAAGTCAAGTGATTCAGATCAAAGACCTGAGAAAAAGCTTCTCACATCTGATTCTGATGAAATGAATTTGCTTCCTCAGAAAGCCCCCAGCCACCATTGCTTGCTATGCCTGTGATATTGGAGGCAGGCAAATGTTTTTACATCTGTTTTACGAACAAATCAGCTAAAATGCAAGATAAAAGGCTGAACTTCTCTAGGGTCATCTTGGAGATAATGGTCAGGTGTCTTCTCAGCTAGAAAGATGTTAAATGCGACTTAAGTGACCCTTTTAGAGACAATTGCTGTTGGTGAGCACTGCAACAGTGACCTCCAGCTGACCTGCCATGGAACACAGCTTGACCACGTCTCCGTGAGTGCAGAAGCTCTGCTCCAGGCCATTTTAGCAAGTTTAGATCAGGGAATGTATGTTCTAAGATGTCCAATGAAACTGTGTCATCACTGAAGGGCTGCACCCTGAGGCTGAGGTTAGACAGCTTGCAGCAATTGTCATTTAAGCCAAAGGGCAGTTTGTTTCCTCTACCTCCAGTGATTTGTGTGCCACATAGATGGCAAATGCAGGGAATCCCGTGGGCTTTATTTTTTTCCTCCTTCCTGGTTTTGGTTTGGTTTTTTTTTTTTGGGTTGTTTTTTTTTTTTTTTTCTTCAGCCAGGCCAGTTCCCTGGCTCAGTTTGCTCTGTAGTTTCACAAACACCAGCACTATCACAAGGCTGGGGCAACAGCTGTAGATGGGGACTCTCTGAATCCAGTTAAAAAGATTGTGTGAAACAGTTTGGGCTGGAGAGCACTTAGCCCAAAAAGGGCATGTTCAAACCTGATAAGAAAAACTTTCTGTGGCCTGTATTTTCAAACATATTTGAGGCACTTAGAGATTCAAGACTGATTATTTCTGAATAACAGGGTAGAATCTACAATAGAGTAGGCTCTTATAGCATGTTTGGCTTTGGGAGTTAGCTTGGAAGTTTTTGCCAGTATACTTTCCCAAAAGCTATTCAATCTAGTAAATGGTAGTACAGTCTATGACCTGCCCCTCAAATAATAGGGTACTTAATAAAGATTTTCTGAGGTGCTATCTTGCTTGTTATGTGTTTAGATAGCAATTCAGAGACCTAGAAGAAATATATTCCAGTGATTGCATCATACCACAGTTCCCTTTGAAGATACTTTTATAAGAATTAGTAGGTTTCAATACAATCATGGCTATTTAAGATTGTGTTTAAATGCCTCAAGGTCAGGTCTGACCTTTTTCTCCCACATAGGAATGTAAGACCTCAATCACACCCCAGTGAGAGAATGCACATTTTTTCCCCTACTTAAAAATCCACAATGCCATTAAAAATGTATATGTTGTTGTTAAATAAATGTATGATGCTAAGATTAACTCTGTTTGCATTTCCTGCCCTCTGTCAATTATTAATATTGCCCATAACAGAGAGACTAATACCTACACAGTGGGTCTAAACATCCAGAAAATAATATCAGCTTTTCCTTTTGAAAGAGAATTATTTGCTCAGGTTTCACACCTAACAGGAAGCAATTCTGAAATAAGGAGCCTGGTTTTCCACCTGTCAGCACATGACTGAGCAGAACAAGCTGCTGTTCAAATCTGGTTCACAGGAGCTGGCAAGGGCACGGTCCAGCAGTGGATAAAACCCTTGTGTTTGCATTCACAGAGTCAATATGGGAGAAATGTGTATCTGAGGACAAGAACTGGAGTCAGAAACTAAACAATTAACATTGTTTTCATGCCCCTCTGTAATTAAAACAGATCAAAGAGGACCTGAAACCATCGATTTCACCAGAAAGACAGCAGAGTAAGCACCAGCACTAACAACTCCACAGCAGACACAAAAGCACCTATTGCAGCCACGGGCACAGGGCTGCAACACAAAGCAGCTAGGGAAAAAACTGTGAAATGAAAGAACAGAATTTTAACACTCCAAGGTCTGTCAACACAAGGACAGTGTATGAGAAAAGTTGTTGTTTTGCAAAGCCAGCAAATAGGGTTTACACTAATACAACTTGTATTGGTTATTCAAAGATGTGATGAGGGAGAAAAGCAAGAAATGCTCATGCTATTGGTAAAGACATTAAAGAGAAAAAGTATATATTAATAGAGAGAAGAAGGGGGAAAGGAAAATGTGTCATAGTTCTTTTAATTTTGTTTTTACAAGCTGATTTTCCTTGCATGCATCAGCTGTATGGTAGCAGCATTTTCTTTCTGTAAAGAGCATTACATTTAAATCCAGCAGTGAAGCGTCCCGTGCTTGGCACCACCTCATGAATGTGTTTTCACTTTCCATCTGTTTGCCCGTGAGAAACCAACAAATACATGGTGCTTTGCAATTAAGAAGCATAAAGCTCAGATATTACCTGGAAAAGAAAGCAGGAGACATTGCATGGAATGCAAATAAAAGGAGAGAAAGAATAACTCAAAACCATGAAGGTGACATGCAACAGCCACAGCTCTTCAAAGTGGAGAATAAGCACTTGTCCACTGCATTATTCCATTTCCACAAGTGTGTTTGTTTGGGAAGTGATGCCTGCGTGAGCTTCACTCAAGGGTGTTGTTAAGGGTAATAAAAGTGCCACAACTACAAATCAGCAAATCAGTACAGCATGTGTGAAATACAGAAGAGAAGGGAACTACAAAGTAGGAAAAATTTCCAGCAGGAGATAAGGGACAATGAAACAGAAAGTGCTTTTGCCTGCATCTTGTTTTTTGTTGATAGCACTGCCTGGTGTCACTTTTCTGCCCTTTTGATCTGCCAGGTGAAGTGCTCATCTGCTCCATTATATTTTACACTGACTCCACAGAATCATAACCTTTAGTTGGAAGGTATCAAACATGCAATGACCAGACCTTGTTCTGAGGCAGGATCAAACATATTTTATAATTTGTGCTAATTCCAGGAAACCTTGGATTGGCGAGTAACTTCTAGAGTGAACTTTTATTTCATCCTTTTAAGTACGGTGGGTCCCACATGTGCTTTTACTTAAGTACAAATAATCATAACAGATGTCAATCCTTACTGGGATCATTCCATTTCAAAGATTGTTATGATGGTCCACTATTACAAAGCTGCATTAGCTGCTGTATACTTCATGCTGATGAAGCAGTGGTTTTTGGTGGTTTATACTGATTCCTGAGGGTCGGCCCTTTGGCTATGCACACCAGAAGATTATTAATGGAGCCTATATTCACTAAAAAATATGTTGTTTGGCACATCCATGGACTTTTGTGTAGAATAAATTAACATCATAGCGGAAAGTGATAAATTGGTCAGATTAATCCTGTGCTTTGCTTGAGCATCTTGCCACAGAAAATATTAATAAACAAGATAAGAAATAAAAATATGTTTAAAGCCTTTAAAATAATTCCCATTCATCTGGCTTTACAAAGGACCATGATCAGTTACAAACTGAATCTTTTATATTTAGATGCCAATAGCAGTTTACTTTTGATCAGTCTGCCTACAGATGAATTCAGACCCACTGAGCAGCTTTAATGGTAAAGCTTCTGAAGTTTCCATTGAAGGCTGCTACTGAATATTTGCGTGTATCTGATCAAAAATTACCATGAAATATTTCTGATAAGTGTTTATTAAAAGCTGGAGTATGGCTAATTGCGAACTGTACTAGCTTAAAGCAGTTTAAGCAGAATATGGCTTCTTGTTATGGATATATCTTCACAGCTATTCCAGAAGAAGAGATCTTTATAATCAGAGAACTTCAGAGAATAACTTCTTCACTCCTCTCTCCTGCCCGGGCCAAAGACAAATGTGCAGCATCCAGCAAGTGCCTGCCCACACCAATAGCTGTCACTTTAACTATCAAGTGCTCAGCCTTTATTTTTCCCATTAAACTGTGCTTCTCTTTCACTCAGAACAATGCTGCCTACTTCTATGAAAAGCATGAAAAAGGCTTCATCAGATAGAGCATAGTGAAGTGCAGCTGGTTCATTCTTGCCTCTTGTGAAGGCAAGCAAAAGAGGCAATTTTAAGGCTGCAGAGGAGAGTCACTTTAACCTGGCATAAATCCAGACTGCTTAGAAGAGGTATTCTGGAACTCTCCTGGCTCTTCTCTCCAGCTTTGCAAGATTCTGGCTCTAGAATTAATATTGCTGCATGGTGGGGCTCATCATATTAAGTCAGAAAATATTCCTCTTTTTCTTGTCGGGGTTTTTTTTTTCCTGTCCAAGTTAACTTCCAGCTGCAGGATGTACGTAGGATGTCTGGCAATGCAACTCTATGAAAGCTTATGCTGCCCAACAGAGGGGCTGAGAATGAGCCCGCTGAGGCAAAGAAGAATGTGGGCCCACCACTCTCAGAGCTAGCAGTGATGTCTCTGGGATGAGAGATTCTTTATAATCACAGTTTCATGTTCAAAAGGCGAAATCCTGTCCTGAATGCAACATTCTCTGTGATGTACTTTCCCAGTTTAAGAAGCCAAACTGCTATCTCAAACTAAAGCACCTCAAACTAAAACACCTACCCTTCTAGGTAAAGTTGTGTATAATGTGATGACCTGTGGTTAAAGACTAAATTCAGTAACACAGGAGTTTCATTTAGGTTTTACAGTTTCATTATTGCCACTTAACAATACACTGATACTAGCTTCAGGATTGGTGTTCAATTCTAGTAATGACTGTAACAGCCTCCTGAAGACCAAATATAGTTGCAATCCTATAAGAGAAAGGGGTAGGGATGGAACTGAAGCTCTGGGCCACTGGTTGTCCCCACTGCTCTATTTTTCACAGCTGCAAAAATAAGCTTTCTCAAAAATCACCCTAGGACCTACTCTAGGGGTCCTAAGTATCACTGATGCAACCAAGCAACACCATTTAGCCCGAGGTCCAGGGATTTAGCAGACACAAGAATTTAGAGACAAAAAATCCCTGCCTGAAGAAACTATAGTCTTAGGTCCTCATTATCCAAATCCATGCCAATGGGTGCATGGAGCCTCTCTGAAATCCTGGGAGCCCTATGGATGTTCTATAAAGTTTGGTTTGGACCAAAAGTGTCATTAGGAATTCAGGGAAGGCCAAGGAAATGAATGTCCTTTGGGGATCAACTGGCTTGATCCCAAGGAAGATATTAAGGAAAAAGGAATTAACAAGTATGGGAAAGAACATATGTGGAAGAACTGCCTAAAGCAAAAAATTTAGAATTAGAAAAAAAGGGCATAGGATACAAGAATGAAAAAAAGAAAATGTTTAGGGGTAATAAAAAGAAGGATTTGGGCCAAAATGTTTGTCAAGCACTCTAAGGAGAAGCAAGACTTGACATTAGTTTGTAAGAGCATAATGCAGCAATGTGACAGGATGGGTCTGAGAGCAGCAATAAGATCCCAAAGAGGGTGAGCATCTGTCAGAGTCAGTCTCTGTCCAATTTCACGCTCCAGGGAGAGTGGGGAAGCTCAGGCCACCTCATTTTCCACCCAACCACATCAGGCTGACACCCTGAGGCACGAAGCTTTCCATGTTGTAGGTATTTCTTCCTTAAGCGTGTCACCCCATAATGAACAAGGACCAGAGCTAGTCATCTGCTCATTTGAGAGGGTGCTGGGATCCTGACAGCCTGCTAAGAAAGCAGCAAAGCTAGGGAGGAGTGGAAAAAGGTGTGGAAAGAAATGTGAGAGATCTCACAGTTAATATGGAGTGGAGGCAGTGATGTAGTTATAGCCCTACTTTTATTTTCACTCGATGGCACAAAAAGGAAGGTGATGAGAATCTTTTAAATGAAACATGGCATTCCCTTATTAAAGTCTGATTTAGACTTCAGCAGTCTTTCTGCTCTGTATGCGTTCCAGTGCTCCCACACCATGGTCAGCCAAACAGAAGAGACTTAATAAAATAAATTTCAATGGTAATTTCCTGAACAATGAGGGCTTGTTTTCTAAGCAAATAGTCCTTTTGGTGTTGTTATCAAAGATGACAGGGCTAGCCATGCTGTAAATATGAAAAGAAGAGACACGGTCTCATTTACAGACTTAAAAGTCCTGCTAGGCATCTTTGTTTCCTGAGCAAACAAATTTCTTGTGGGGCCTGCCTGGAAAAAAAAATCTCATTATCCAGTTTTGTGGGGGCTGCTGTTGCTGGAAACAATTGCCTTGCTGCCGGTTTGTCAAAAGCATCATTGTCCAGCAGTGGGCTGCTGTGGCCCCACCAAGGTTCCAGCATCCTTTGTTGCAGTTTGATGCAAGCAACTTCCACTCACATCAAAAGTGGAGCAGAGCAGAGTCAGCATTCTCCGCCCCATGTTGGAGTGACCATAGGTAACAAATCTGCTGCATTCCTGGCCTGTGATCCCTGGAGTCACAGGCTTTGTTTGGGCCCAGAGACAGAAGTAACCCCTTCCAATCATTTACAGTAATCTCTCTTATCTGCTATGAAGGACATCCCAAGCAGAGTATTTATATTAAATACATATAGCAGGTGGCCTTACATCTGAGAAAAACTAGAAAATAACTGAACCACCCTCAGAAACATTATTAATAATGCTTCCAGACAAGGAAGTGTGGGTTTCTCTATCTCATCAGCCTGCCACTGCAGCCACAGTTTGCCATAATAGGATTCAAAGCTCTTCCTGAGATTGTATCTGCCCTCAAGGGTAAATAAAGTCAGAGCTGGAACTTTCTGACACAACTTTGTCACTGCCTTATTAATACTGTCAGGCAGTGACCGGAGAATGGGCGACACCAGCAGCATAGCAATTTTAAGGAAACATTTCCTATAATGAAAGTAGCAGCAGTGGACTGTTGAGAGGCTTTACCTCACTTACTTTTCTATGGAGCCCACCTTTCTCCAATAAGCAGTGGGAGACCTCTCTGTTGTTGCTGAGATCAATGGAAAATGCACAGTTGCCACATAATTCAATATTATAAGCATTTAGGGCCAGACCCAAAGCCAGCTGACATCAATGGCACAACTGCCATTAAAACTAGGAAGGACTGTGGTTTGGGCTCTCACAGAGAAGTGTTCCCAAGCATAAAGCTTTACAGAAGATTATCAACTAGTGAACAACAGCACTGGAGGGAATGCTGTTTGGAAGGTAACATTAAGTTTTCAGAATTACTCAATCTAAAAACTGTAGTTTGGTTCAGATTTGAAAGTCGGTGTCTACCTAAGGAGAGCTATGAGCATTCATTAATCCTTATAATCTCTTCCAATTCACATGTGTTTATAAGGATGCTATTCTGGTCTTGCCTCAGAGAGATTTTTGGGCCAACTCCCAAAACTGCAAAGTGGTAAGCACATTGCTTAAAAAAAACCTCTCAGAGGTCATGAGTTTATGCTTAGGTATTTTTAATTGCTGCAGTAAAACAGCCTGATGCTTTCCAGCCTTAGAACATAGCTCAGGGTTTATAATGGCTACCTGGGGTATAGATTAAATAAATGGTTCTGCAGCTCCCAAGCCACCTCTCCCACCCTAGCCAGCTCTGCATGTGCTCTTCTCTCCACGGCAATGCCCTGGAGTGCATCAGAGTATCACGGTCCTCCGGGGGCAGAAAAAGGTACCTGAATGCCGTGAGCAGGTACAGAAGTAAACACAGGCTGCAGCTGGGACCAGCTTTCCTTTCTGGCTGACGGGCCATGGGGATGAGCAAGCAGGACAGTACTGCTGTGGAAGTGACTCTGTGCCCCTGGCTCCTGCTCAGAAGAGCTCTATCTTTAAAACTACTGGCTCTTGCAGATATGCTATTCTCTTCACAACTGCCTGCCTGATAAGGTGTAGGCTACTAAAGGCAAAAGCTAACTCACCCCAGCATCATCCAAAAGCTCATAAAAGCTCTTTCACTACTAGGGCCCCTTGCTTCTAAGTTGAGGAAGAAGTAAGTCCCTTCATCCAGTGGGATTAGACCACAATACCTTCCACCAACTCTGCTGCAACAAACAAGCCCTTTTCAGAGCAAATGCATTGAGAATCAGGAAAGTAAAGAATTCAGTATGCTGAGATATGATAGCTTATGTACTGGTACCCTGATAAGAAAATGATTTAATACAGATATGCAGTTGCATCCTTTGAATTCCTATACACTCTTCAGGCAACTCATGTCACACAAAAGGCCAGCTCAACTCAAAGCCTAAATGCAATAAAGACATTGAATGGTTCTTACCTGATGTCTATCTGGGTCTTGGCCATGTGTTTGGAATTTAAGGTGTGTTTGTGGGACTTGAAAGATATGCTGGTTTTGTGCTGGCTTGCATGCTGAATTACTTGCAGGGAGGAACCCTTTCTGAATGTCCAAAATATCAACACTTAGCATGGTTGCTATTGAAAGAAACCAAAGATTTCCTGGAAGATTTCTTTACTAATGCATATATCATCATTGCATAAAAGGGTCATGAAAAGGGTTTCCTTTTGTGACCTTTGTCACAAAACCCTCTGGGCAAAGCAGTTTGCAAAGGGCTGTGTAGGGGACTTGGACTGAACCAGTCATGTAGCAGCGGTCTTCCTTAGAAAGCACAATTCAAACTCCAATAAGCTTCTCTGTAAGCTCATTCCTCCACTGTACCCACAAGATTTGGGGGCTACAGAGACAGAGACCTTTCCCAGAAAAGTTTGCAGGGGAGTTTGCAAAGACACCAATGACAGAGCTGCAGACAAAAGATCTGCTGCAGCCTCTCCTGCAGGTTCAGGTGCCCAGCAGCCCCACAAGCTGCATCCCCCCTGAACTGCTGTGTCCTCTTTTAAAGAGACCAGGCTGTTTTGCTTTCCTAGAGACACAGGGGAAGGAGCTATATGCCCTGCACTGAATGATCTAATGTAATCTGGGGACAAAGCAGCTATTAATCACTTCTATTGATATACAGTAGCTTTATTAATAGAAAAACTGCCGGCAGCATCAATTACTCATACACGTATGTATGCATATTCAATACAAAGAATGGAAACAGACTTCCGCCTTCTATTGGAACTGTAAGTGGTAGAATGACTTCTGAAATGTGGGATCAGGTTTTAATAATGTTAAGATATGGTTTTATATCACTTGCAAGCCCTAATTTATCTCTGCCAAACAGCAAGGCAGGCCCAGAGCCTTCTGAATGCTGTGATTAACTAGCTTGCTGACTATTTGTGTATTAACATCAGATCTGTGATCGTTTCCCAGTGCCACACTACGTACAGAAGAGGATAAAAAATGAGTTGATCACAGGTTATTAAGGGCAGATGGTATATCTGATGGCAAGAGCAAGCTCTTTCCCTACCTCTCCCTTGCACGGAAATGGGAGCATGTGGTGTGATTCAGCAATTTAAACTCTTTTCCTCCTCCAGCTGTGCGTGGTTACCATGCTCCAGGGCTCTCCCCAGACTCCTGCACTACCTGGCAGCGTAAGTGGGCTGGAGAGGGCAGCAGGGATGCATCTGGGTCCCACTGAGCAGCTGTCCTGCCCCAGAAAGCCCTATGAAAGCATACTGAGAGCTTTCTCCTCCTTTGCCATGCTGAGGAACCAGTGCTGTCAAGGAATGCTGGAGGGATGGTAAGAGAACAGGTTCCACTGGGGCCAGTGCTGCTGGCACACCGTAGGGCTGCTTTTGAGGTCAGAGGGCTGGATTCGGTGATCCACGTGTCCCTTGTCCTTCATATAAGAGATGAATGGCATTTAGCTATGGAAGATGTTCAAGAGCAAAGCCATCTTCTCCATGAATGCTGAATGCCGTCACTGACTGAGAAGCCCGTCTCACCTGACAAACCTTTGATTTCAAAACACATGAATAAAACTAAAAATCTCCACAATGCAGAGATTTCTGATGAACCAATTACAAGTTTTTCTTTGTTCACCATAGGTATTTTTCCATTAAAGTCAAACCAGGTTTTCCCTGTGTTAACTTACATGCCCCAGAAGCCCAAATTCTGTGGAGGCTTAATTACAGTTTCACACTGCCAACCCCCTTTGGTGCATCTCCTTGTAAGTCGAATTTAACATATGTTATCAGCAAACTTAAGGCCCTGCAGCAACAACTACAACAACAACCAGGCCCCTGCACAGCTATCCTGCACATCTAGGAGCCTCCAGGAAAGGAATACAAAGCATTTTCAGCCAGCTTTCATACCATGCAAGTGATGTAATTTATTTACAAGCCACCTTGCATTCCTGTGCCCCTGCCACAGACAGCAGGCTGCAGACACTCAGGTACCAGCCCAGGAACAAGGAGCTTGCTGCAAAGACTCCTCCCCAGCACAAGGTCACCCATACCTTGGCCATACATCTGCCATGTCATGAGCCATGTGACTCATAAATATCTCTCACCTATGGATAAAACAAAGGAGAAGGCTGCAGCATGTTGAGACAGAGTTTTTGTACAGGCAATCCTGCCTTCTCAGCACAGAGAGGCAGCTCAGCTGCTCTTTCACAGCCTGAAGCATCCATAACACCTCTACACCCACCAGGACCAGAGAGCTCATCAAAGCTGACACATTAGGGCCCTGTGTGCTCTTGGCAAAGTCATCTCACCGCCTTAAAACTTAGTAAACTGAGCCACAAAATGAGCTGAAAGAAGGTCTTTTGTATGTATGATTTCTAAATTAATCCAAACAAGCTTTCTTATGTAACTTTATTTTTTTTACACAGGAGACAGAATAACATAGCTGTGTGGAAAAATCCCTAGACTAAATAGAGGACACCTTTTTGAGCTGTCCATCCCTTTAGAAGAGACTTGGAAAATCAATTTGATGCTAGATCACACTTCATTTTTGTTATCAAGTCAAAAACTAGAAAAACTTGATGGTTATCATAGAATGTTAGGAAATTGATCCCAGTCCCCACTGTCATGAGCAGGGACACGTCCCACTAGATCAGGTTGCACAGATAATCGATTTAAAAGCTCCTTTAGAGCAGGTGAAGATGGATACTGATCAGCTGGAGCACTAATCTTATCCCACATGACCATATGACAACACCCTTATATGATTTTTGACTATTGTTAACACAAATACCTGTCTCAAGTTTTAAACAGCATCCATTATGGAGATATGAAAGCAGTATGGCTCAAGGGAGTAATTCTGAAGTCTCAACATGCAGTAAGAAGTAAGATTCTTCTCCTCTCTAGAAAGTTAACTTCAGAAATCCTACAGTGAGGTTAACAGGATTAGTTTTCCAGTTGCCACTGACTTTTCAAGCATAATACCAGATGAAGACTGGAGAGAGAGGAGGGGGGGAACCGACTCTTCAAAATGCTGTTTAATTGCAAAATATCTGTATTGCTTAAGATGTGACTTGCTGACAGGGAGAAAAATATATCAAAGCAGAGGAGATACATCAAAATAGAAAAATTTAGCTGAATAAATCTCAAGGGATGACAGAGGATCCACTGCTTAGAACTCATATAGAGGGATTTCTTGTCCTGCTTGCATCTTGCATTAACCAGACTTTTCTTTTTTTTTCCTTTTTCTTTCAAGACCAGACAGAAATTACACAGATCAGGAGTTTGGGATTTAGAGCTAACTGTTGGTGCAGATATAATATCCATGAAAATCAGTTTGAATGGGAGGTGGCTGCCTGCCTACCCTTGGAGGTGCACTACATTATCCATGTAAATACTATTCTGAAGGCAGATGAACTTCCAACAGATCAGAAGCAGCTGCTTTAAAAATACAAATATGTCACGTAGTTTCATATTCTGATGTAGGGCTGATCCCCTCCTTTGAATTCCCTGCCCTAGGCTAGGGTGAGGTACCAGTCTCATGCAAACCTGCTTCAGAGACCAAGGCAAAGAGAGGGTGAGACATTTTCCCTAGGGAATTGCCTGTCCCAAAGAAGCTCACAGCCAAATGCTAGCTAGGAAATTTCCAACGGCCTGAGTAACACTTCCAATTTCCTGAATCAGCTCAATTTCTCCAGGCAAAGTTACGGTCCCACCTACTCATTAGCAATCAGCAGAAATCAATACTCTGCATTGGCAACTGGCATCCTCCATCTAAAGGATGAACTGTCATTGCTGTGGGGGCTCAGTGGCATCTGAGGTGAGCACAAAAAAGAAGCTGAAGGCTGAGGAAAAACTTGTCCACCTAAAATTGATGCCAAAAAGCCTCTTTTAAAATAAAGACAAGGGGAATTCTGAGCTCAGGCTTTCAGCAAAGGACATTTGCTGTCTGTCCCCCACCCACTTACCCCCATGTCTGGGTAAAAATCTATCTGAAAGCCATCTAGCCCTCAGGAGGAAGCGATACAGAAAAAGGCAGCAGCGGAGAGCTATTTCTGGCACAGTGGTTTATCAGAGGAGCTGGTTTTCATCCCAACAGCCTCACTCTGTTTCTCCAGAGCAGTAAACCCTATGTCCCCTCAAGCCTCTATCTGTACATCACTCTGGTGGCTTCTGCATATTCTGTATCCATGCGGTCCCTCTTGTCCTAAACCTCTCTACCAGAGAACACCTGGGGAGGGTAGTTTGTCACCATCACTTTAGGCTCCAGTAATCAGAGCCTAAGTGACAATTCAGAGAAAGAGCAGAGCATTCAGATCTACTCTGAAAGACACAAAATGAGCCACCTGGTGCAATTAATAAAAAATGATGGAACAAGCCTAGGCCATTTGGTTCATCGGAGTTCACTTAGCTTTTCTATTTAACGCTCTATTTCTTCCAAGAAGGCAACTTATGATTTACTGAGTAACACCAGTGTGTTTCTACCTCGATGGCTTTAGCTTGGAATGCCAGCTGAAAATACGTTTTATTCTGTTTGTATGTGCACAGAGACCTAGTTTTGTGGTGAAGACACCCAGTACACAGCACCTCTCCTTCTTTCCCTACCTGCTGGGGGCTGCCTTCACTTTAGGTCATACAGATTGTGACTTTTAACACCCTCACCACCCTGTAGCCCAACACTACATCCCACCCCAGCAGTCCTCTGGCACCGGACTAAAGAAGAGGAATGTGCAGGTGTGTTCCAAACTCATCCTCCCCATTACTGCTGAAACTTGGCATGCAGTGTCCCACCCACTTGGAAGAAATGTCCTGGAGTTACTCCTGAACTTAAATGCCATGATCTGGAAATAACAAGGACAAAAAGTAAGTTTCCACAGTTTTCCATTTAAAATTGATCTCCCCAGTTTTCCATCTGGCATTCGTCAGTCAAATCCCAAAGAACTTTTTGACCTGCAACTGCCTATTCGTATCAAGGAGTGAATGCAGCATCCCCAAACCTCCCACTGTGTACCAGGGAAATCTGCCTGCTCCAGATCTGCCATATTTCCTCCTCCCGGTCCCCTGGAGCAGCTGACAGCTTTTAACAAGGAGCACTTTGTTAGATCAAGTACTACATTGGATATTACCAGAACTTTTAAAACGGATGCTTTAAAATTCTCCACTGCCTTTGTAACGGGATTTCTCCCAAGGCCTCACAGGGTCCTCTCCCTTTGCCTTGATGGACACAAGCACTCACCAGAAAAAGGACTAAATTCAGTTTTCTTCAGCTTTGGAAGATCAGCTACATCAGCTGAAAACTAGGAAATCTGAGGAAATCCAAGGAAATCTGAGCAGGTGCCATATAGTCCTTATCCACCCCCTGACCATAGCCTATATGATGAAAACAATGCTCCTGTACTGAAGAGTAGTCAGATATCTTAGCAGTGTCTCAAGATTTGATTTATTTCCTGGAAACTGACTTCTCAAATGTTCAGCTCTTTTGGTAAACCAAGCAACTGCTACTCCAAAGGCTTTGCTTTGTGAGCTGTTCTCATTAGGTTAATGTGTTTCATGTTTTTACCCATCATTTTCTTCATATTTTCACATAAAATTCCATTTGCTGTGCAGTGACCCAGTTTCACAGCACATCTGACATGCCTTTGATTTTTTTTTTTTTTTTTTTTTGCTGCCTGCTCTTCACTCACAGGTAAGAGCAAACATAAGAAGTCTGCAGCTGGCTTCTTTGTGCAGGTCATTTAGACAGATTAGAAACACTGAAGGAAGCACTAACTCTGCTTCTGGCTTCAATCAATACTTCCTCCGAGTCTGACACAAGTCCTCTCTATTTTTTAGCAATCCTTTGCTATGTGATACACTGACTGCCTGATCTCTTCAGGCTGAATAGCAACCTGGCAAGTGGCACTTCAGTAGGTTGCTGCAGAACCCAAATAACACGTCCTGCCAAGTCCTATCATTACCCAGCCTTTTTTTATGTACGTGTCTAAGTGCTTGTTATGGCAGAAGCACTAGAAGGGAGAATAAAGCTAACAGAAGGGAGAGGACATGTCAGCCTTAACCGTGCTTTCCCTGATGGTAACAATTGAACAGCTTCCAGCAAAAATATTTAGTTATGTTCATTGTGTGCAGGCTTCAGTATCTTACTGTCAGAATGCATTTGCTAAGTCACCCCAGTAAGTGGATGCATGTGCATATTTATTCATTTCAGCTGCAATGTTCAGGTGTCTCACGCATTACTGATGACTCTGGGGATGCATAAGTCACTTCCTTCATTTCCTTCCCACTGCCTGGGGAGAGGTGAGAGTCTTGGAGGCAGCAGTGGCAGCATATGACCCAGTGATTCCCCTCTAATCCGCCTCGCAGCAGAGGGAGGTCATCCATTTGCTCAGCCACCTGAGGGTAAAGCTGCAGCTGGTTCAAAGTGGTTGACACTGGAAACAGAAGGTGCCTTGGTGATGATGGGTCAGGTAACCTCCCCTGTCTGCTTCCCTTGGTGTGAAGTCCCAGCCTGGAGGTCTCTGCCTTCGCCGCTGACGTGGCTGCAGTTCTGTCACCTGTGGGCTGCCCCAGTCAGAGGGGCTGTGCACCACAGCTGCCTCGTGTGACTTTGCACCCTGGCCAGTCCGAGCCCCCTCCACCTCCAGCTCTGCACGCTGGCACAGGCAGCAAGCACAGAGATGGCCCAGGAGACAGCTGTTCTTGGAGGCGACCTCCTTCTCTAGGAGCAAAGCCGTGCTCGTAAGGGGGCTTTACATTCTGCCCCAGCCCTGGCTGTTTCCAAGCCCCACACAAGTTATCTGTCTCTTCAGGTCCCTTTTGATCCGCTGCATTTCTGGAGCGTCTCCTCCTGTGCTTTGCAGATCAGCATTCACTGGAATGTGGATGGGGATCCTACAACACACGGGGATAACAACACACTATAGCAAAAGACAGCCCTGCCTTTTCGAGCATTTCCTCCAGAGCATTTCTCTCCCTGCTTTCAAGATCTCTCATCTCCTAAAAACCCTCAGGCTTTTTTCTTTCATGGCTCTATACTCTTTTAATGTAAGCATGAATCAAATTCTGTTCTTTGTCACTCCCATCTCTAGACCCAGAGTCACAGCGGAGATTTACAAAGTTACGCTGGATTTGCACCAGGATAATGTGAGAAAAAATTGGCCCTTTGTCTTTATATTTTAACTGCTTCCCATCATATTTTTTATTTGTGGCAGTGTTATTGTTAGATTTACTTTGATGTTGCTGTTTGAAATTCATTAATCTACAGCATGCTTTAGGAAAGCTCTTTGTATTTGCTCTCTACTTGGAATATGAAATTACTTCGCTTTAGAAAGTATGTTATAATATTCTAAATTTATGACATTACTATTATCTGAGGAATCTCCAACTATTCATGCATATTCCCCCTTTGTTTCAGGCCCTTCAAAGTTAGTACAGCTAATTCTACATTTTCTTCTCTTGGCATCAGTTGCTAATTATACTGAATGCTATTAAATTACAGATCCTCACTCCTTTTCCTGGAAACTTGCTGGCTGGCAGGGTAAGATTAGATCTGGATATTATATGCAAGGTTTTTTTAACTTAGCTTTAAAATGCAGATACTATATGACGCTTCAGTGTGATGCTGTCCTTAAAAGCATTTTAAAAATTACATTAAGTAAAATGATGTCACTTCTAATCAGAATTTTTATCCCTTTCTTTCCCGATTAGTGCAGCATTTAGCAGATAGCTCCAACAGCTTCACCTCATGGTATCTTGAGTCAGCATTTCTGGCAGAAAGCACAGCCATCGAGTGAAATTCATAATGTAAATTAGCATTCAGCACTGGAAACAAGGAGGTCATTAGCAAGTGCTTCCAAATGACCTCTGGCAAACTCACTTCCTCACCAGGCCTGCTCTAGGAAAAATCTTAATTATTCCCAGAGGGAAGGGGGAAAAGCCTCCTGATGTCCAGCTGGACAGCTTGGCAGGGGTAATGGCAGCAGCTGTGCTGGGCTGTGCCAGCATGTCCCACAGAGGGTATCCGTGCCTCTCCCCATGGAGAGGTCCCTGTGACAGTAAATAACACAGTCCTGGTGGCACGGAGCCACTCTCCATGGAGGACACCTCTCACCCTTGCATCCTGACACTTCACACTTATTCTCCATCAGGAAAAACTCAGACAACCTCATGCATCTGTTGATCTTCTCAAAGTTAGGTCATTCAATATGTTTAATATAAGTAACTCAGCTATACATGCGTGACCTAGTGCATTTGTCAATTATTGGATTTTTGAGAATTTTCTCGCTGGTTTTACACATGCATGATGGCATTTATGCATGTCAAAGCTTTTACTTGTAACCTAACTGATAAAGCCAATAAAAACCCACCGATAAATTTGCAGCCTACAAATTCATTCTCTCAGAGGTCCCTGTGTAAATTCCACGCAGTTGCTTTCATAGCTTTATTTCCTTTGGAAGCAAACAGAATTATCATTTTTATATCTATAATTATAAACAAACAGAATTATTTTTAAAAATACCTTCTGAAATGTTTAATGTCAGCGGTGAGCTCATTAGCTATTATTTGCTTTGCTGGGAAATGCCAGGTGCAGAGCAAATTTCTATCCCTGGCCAAGTCAGGATGGAAAGATCATCCAGCCCAGGAACCCGTGAGATGGGCCAGAGGAGAATGCTGCAGGGTAGTATGACTCCAGACAAAACATACTGAGATATTTGTGCAGAAAACATAGCTTTACATCCTCTAACAAGAGTTGGTAGCTCAGGGATTTCCCAAGTCAGAGAGAGTGTCCACATAAAGGCTTACAGTCACTTTCTGCAGCATCTCCTTTCTACTGCCCAGGTGCTGTGCCCTCGGGGCACTCCCACACTGGTGGCAGCTGCCAAGATAAGCAGGTGCCAGGTAAGGTCAGACCCTGTGTGCCAGACCGGGTTAGAGAGAAGATAAATGGGATTGCTCCTGGGACAGACTAAGGCAGATCAGACCCTCCCTGTGCCACATCTGTGTCCCATCAAGCTGCTGACAACTTGGCCCTGCAGTGGTGTCCAGTGCTGAAGGAGATTCTCCTGAGATGACGTAAAATAAAAAATACTCTCTGCTTGCTGCTGGCTGTTTCTCCGTGGTGCCTTCACTGAAGGGCTGGGCTAGAAGCAGTGAGCTGCCAGAGGTAGTGATGGTGACAGCAAGGATGGATGGATGGATGGATGGAGGGTGGACAGACAGACAGATAGGTGGGCTGCTTGCTCATATACCCCTCCACTGCCCTCAGTGTGGGAGCTCCTCTCACCAGGGCTTCCTGCATAATGGTGATGTAGATTTAACTTTGGAGGCTTCACCCATAGCCATTGTTTGAAGCCCGTGCCAGCCATGGGGGTGGAAGTCATGCAGGGGACAGGCAGTAATTAAAGCTGAAGTTTGAAGCAGAGGGATTTCGCCTCCTCTTTCTCTCACCATTTCCTCAAGCCTAAACTCTGGAACCGTGTTTCCAGAGCAGATATTCCTTTCCCTGAGGTTATTACAGAAAATGCAAAGGTGGCAGGACAGGACTGATGGTGCTGCTGAGGTGCCAGGTGACATGGGATGGCTTCTGGACTCCAGCACACGCTGTCCCTCTGTGCCTTTCCATGAGCAGGACCCCATGCTGCGTACAGCACCAACCCAAAGCCTCTCTCCCTCCAAAGAGACATCAGAAGGACTTGGCACCCAGCTACCCATAGAGCATGTGAGAGGCTGCACACCCTCCTGAGCTACCTTCTACCTTACAGCCAGGACACACGACCCAAAAGGTTCTCAGAGTCCCAATTAGATGCACAAATCGTATGGAACAACACAAAATGTGTCTACAGCTTTGAAGGACTACGACAATTTGAGGCAGATGGCGAGATAGGAATTAGCACTTCTCTCAGCACCCAGCCAGAACAGATGCAATACATAATGAGGGTCAGGCAGCAGCACACGGCACAATTCCCTTTGCACTCCCAGCAAACACAGAAACGCTAAGTCACCGTGTCACTACAGATTTTGTTGCTGGAAACACAACGAGTGTCAATTGTCAAGGTAAATTAGTGATGCTGCATAGGTAGGAGCTGGAGGTAGAAAGGGAGCTGTGAAAGAGGCAGCTCTAGAGACACAACACTTCTTAAAGCAGTTTCTCTAAACTCTTCCTTCTCCTGTATGCATATTGCTGTTTGTGAGAGGTGCACAGTCAGTAACTCCCTCTGAAATGGTTGTTTGTTTTAAATTCCTGATGGGAAATATATTGAGTTAATTAAAATTGTTACAAGGGCAGTGATTCATGAGGCATCTGACTGCAGAAGAATAATGCACCTACCTGGCTACCTGTCTTTGTTCCATTTCTTTGTGAATTGCTGTATTTTAACTCTTGAAACAGTAAAACATCAGAGCAAAGCAATGGAAAGTTACTGTGCGCTTAACTGTGCAAGGATTATATTCAGGAAGGAAAAAAGTATAGGCCTAATTTGTCAGCAGGTATAAAAATAGATCTTGAGGCATTATCTGAACTTAGGAAAAATTTTTAATTGGCTGCCTGGGGCCCTCCAGTATTTTCATTTTTCTAAATGAATTATGGTACATTCGTTATACAATAGGTGACTACCAGTGTGGAAGTGTTTCTGTGCATTGATTTGGAGGTTCATTCACAATCTGAAAAACAAAGCCAACCAGGTGTAATGAGAAATCTCTGTTTAGGTGGTTGGGTTCCTTCTTCTTTGTTCTGCTTTTCTGCTGGTGGTATTTGAAACCCAAATTTGCATGAGTGAAAAATCTTCCTTGGGAAAGCTAACTCACACTTTGGGGTTCCACTGCCTTGCCAAATAATTTAAGCTGCTTAAACGGATTTGCAAGGTAGATGCTCAAATGCAGATTAAAATGTGAATCCACTTCTCAGGAAAATCATGTAATTTATAAACGAGAAATCTTCAGACCTTGAGGTAGCCAAAGTGACTTGGCATTTAAAGGAGATTACCTACAAAAGGCTCTGGCTACCATTCTGCTGGAGACTGGATGTGCAACTCTTAAAGCCCCAGAACAAAAGATCAAAGACTGCCTCAGTCAAGTAAAATATTCCAGGGCTGGGTAAATAACTTCTGCTCTGCAAAAGGCATTTTCCCAAATGCCGTATCACAACTTAGATCTATTGACAGGTGCAAACACAGGCTGGAAGAGTGTGAGAAAACATGTCCCATGACTTGTAAGAATGAATTGGTTACCTGAGCACATTCAGCACCTTTGAAAACTGGGGTGCAGGGGCATAATGCTTATGAGAGTACAGACATAAGCTTAGCACAAGTCAGTGCTACTTAATGGCAGCACTGTTAAGGCAGAAGCCTTTGAGGTGGAGCTTTCAGCTGTCCAACTACCACACAACCCTAAAGGGGCAGCCTCTGCAGACCTGCTGCCCATCTGTGCCCCTAAAAACTGCATCTCCCTCTTCTCACCAAGCCCCACAGCACTATGTAGGTGGTCACATCTCTGGACACAGGGGAAAGGTGAGAAGGGAACAGGCAAGGAAATGCATGGTAGGGACAACCTCATCCTTGAGAGGGGCAGCAAGTACTCCAAAGTCCCTCTTTCTGCAAAGGCTGTCACAGGGGCGTCGTTCTTTCCTGAATCACCCCACCAGCATGAAGACATCAGGGGCCAGATTCCCATCACACCGTCTGTGGTGAATTTTTGCAGTGTAAAACGAGTGCAGGAGGGTTTAAAATGTGAGTGAGGTTTTAAATAGCCCAAAAGGCACGAGGGAGACTGCAACATCTGGCTGCTCATCTTCTTCCATCTCAATCAAGTGCCAGATATAATTATGAGGACAGGCAAGAAGCAGACAGGAATAACTTGGGAGAAAGACAAATCTCTTCAAATCTGAACGTGAAATCATAACACTTTCATCCTCCAGAGGTCCAGGCAGTCCAGTAAAAGAGTCACATCTAAGAGGCTTTGAATCTGTGTCACATGTGCTATCAGCCTAGCACAGAGCATCAGCACTCAAATAATTATTTTCCCAGCAATCAGCATCAAATCATAGTAAAAGAGAACTGAAAAATTTCTACAAAAGAACATTAACCAGAGAGCTAAATGATAAACCCCACAATGTTGGCACAGACTTCTTGCAACTCCCAACAAGCATATTTTGCATTCCAGCAGACTCAGGGCATGTCATGGGTAGTGGATAAGAGCACTCAGCATGCCTCAGAGAAGCCTGACTTTGAAACAGCAAGCTCTGGAATACTCACTGGAGAGCTAACCCATCTCCAGAACAAGGAGCACAGTGGGGCCTTTCTGCACTGCTCTGCTTTCTGCCTCTTCCACTAGTGCTCACAGCAGGGCTGGAGGGAAGAAAGAGGAATAAGAACATTTGTGCAACAAATGGCAGCCAGCCCTGTAGAATCAAGATTCTGTACAATCATTGCATTTAACCACAGCATCATGAGATGTGGCTCAAAGAAAACCCCTTTGGTCCACTGTACCTGCTGGGTTTTGGCATGGTTTGTATCATAAAGACAAAAGAGAGAAGAATACTTCAAAGCAGCATGGTTTATTGCTGGGTGTACAGGAATGGGTTAAACCATAGTGAAAGACAGTGCAGTGCTTGCACATTTTATAATGATTTTTCACAGGTTTTTTTCTGCTGTCATTTGCAGTGCCTTCCCTAGGGAAATAATTTCCTCACCTCTGTGATGGTGGCACTGGTGAATGAAGACTGACCCCTGCCTAGGAAGCCACATTTAATTATGTAAGGTGATTGCATCCATAAAATAAAAGCCATTTTTTGCTAGAATTCCTGTATGTATCACTTTTATTCCCTTTTACAACTTCTCTATTTTTCTCTTCCACTATCCTAGTAAATTACACTGTATTTTACCTTTTATTTAAGTGGATGCTTTTACATAAAACTAATTCTCTAATTTTCAGGCTGTATTTTCTCTATCTCTGTGGTTATCAAAATTTTATCTTTATAATAAGTAACCTTTGGCCATTACAGGCCAAAAATCTCTTTCCAGTCACTCCTATGCTAAAATAATCCACCAGTAGCAAAACTCAGCACCTAGACTGGGGAAGTCTGAAAATGCTTTGATGTGAAATAGTTTTCTTGGATGCAGACTGATCCTCAAGTGAGTCTACAGCAGTAGGCTTAAGCAAGATATATACTTTTATATGTGCAATAAATCCCACCAGTGGAGAGGCTCTGAGGAGAGTTACCACAGAGCAGTGAGAGCACGGTAAATTTGTGCACGAGCCTTATCTTACCTGGGCAGACAAAAGGTTTTATTATAACCCCCATTCCATCAGTAAGTCTTGCCTATAAATATTAGTCATGCAGCACAGAAGAATCAATTTTTATGATGATGACAAACTAAAGCACAAAATTGAGCACTTATATGCAGGTTGCCTTTGGGCCTTTTGATGATTCACAAATTAGTCCTGACCCTCCTGGATCCAACTCTAGGTATTTCACTTCAAATGTTTCTACTCTTTCAAGTACCCCTTAACATAGCTGGAATTTGATCTGTCTACCACTAGGAAATTATTTGACACAGCCTCTGAGTACAGAAAAATAGATGTTTTCAAGAACAGACTCTTTCAGTTCCTGTATTCAGGGGAGAAAGATTGGTTTTATTTTGTTTCACAGATTTCTTCACTTCTATTCAGACTGAGTAGTCCTTTACTTTTCTCCAAGCAGTTCTGTTAAAATCAAGGTTGTTTGTCTTTACCCTGTCTTGAGCAGAAGCAGACTACATAATCTGAATTATTTTGGTTTCACATAAAGTTGTTCCTTCTAATGGCATTATCTGATTTTTCCCATTGTACTAAGCCACTTCACTTAGGCCTGTTTATGTTGTATCGGTGCTCAAGGCATAACATCTAAAGTTTTATGCTCTTTGTATAGACATGATCTGTCACTCTGGCTTAATTTTAGGATGTTCTGGTAGATCTTTGGCAGGTACAAAGCCTCTTTGGAAACAGTAACAGCTTGTCTGAGTTTCACAGTTTGGCAAGAAATAGACACATACAGGACATTTCTGTGTCTTTTAGTGGGATGAGATCTCACTTTCTCTTTCCTCCACAATGCTGTGCAAGTGCAAATATATTTTTATTGAACCTTTGCGAGGAAAAGATTACATGGGAATATTTTGTTTGGGGTTTTTTTGCTAAAATCCTTGTTTTCAGGGACACAGGCATTTAGGAAATACCAGAAAGCTTCTTCCTGCTCTTTCTGGTTAGGTATGATAATTTTGAACCTTTGGTTCATGAGTTTATTCCCTAATCAGGGCTACAGCACATGTCAAAGCTGCTCACTTTGAATGAAAGGCTTTTCCAGACTGAAAACTCAATTTACTCCTGCTAGTGACATTAAGATAAGCAGTCCCCCAAGGGGTCCCAGTCCTTATCTGATACACTGTGTTATTTGCAGGCTCTGGCAGGCATTAAGTGGAGTTTCATGCACACACACTTGGGACATGTGTACCCTATTGAACAGGCCTGTTCATTTGCACATCAAATGCAGCTTTCCAGTGGCTCAGCGGAGCCCGGCTCACTTGCTGAATATCATCCCTGTTACAAGAGGCTATGACAATGGCACACCCATATATCCTAAAGACAAAGGATTACTGCTCTGCGGGAGGTGGCTATCAACCCCATGCCCATCGTCTTGTATAATGAATTTCCTGTAACAAAGTAATACCTTTTTGTACCCTTTTCTTGAAAAATGAGTTATCCCCTAGGAAAGCTTCATCAGATATCCTTCACAGCCCTCATCACAATATCAATTACTGATGTTACCAGCCCCAAGGAAGGGTGCTGTGCAAACCCAGAACATGTGTCCATACACAACGTGCACATGCTTTACTGGGGTACGCCTCCCACCATTGCCTTTCTCCCCTGCTATCTAACCTGATCCAGTCTCTCCTTCAGCTTCATGCTACAAAGAGGCATGCTGCTAAGTCTGAACAAGGCTGTGTGCAGAATTTTTCTGCGATCACACATAGGTGAGTCCATATGAGGACAAGATTCCAAATCACGCGAAAGAATTAAGAATATTAATACAAGTATATTAAATTTAACATTGAAATTGAAGTCATTCAACTAAATTAAACATATAAGTAGGAGCTGCCCTTGAGCCTGGAAATGGCCTTCTTTCCACTTAAAGGAGAATTAGCTGTGAAACCTATCTACCACCAACACACTGAGAGAACAAAGAGTCCAGGGAACTCTGCACTTGAAAACATTTTAGAAGACTAAACAGGGAAATTGTTTAGTCAGAAACAAATTTTTTTTCTGAGCCTTAAACTCAGAAAAAAAAATCCACTGGGGAGCTGGAGTAATGAAACCCACAGAGTGTTGTTTCAATTCACCTCCTAAATATATTACCAGAAATATCAGACAATGTAATAGAAAAGAACAATATTTTCCTGGGGATTTTTTAATAATTTCCCTGCACTGAGATTGATGTCAGTCTCATGGCATGATGCAAAATGGTTCAAATTACCTTCAAAAATGGTATTTCCATTTCTTAAAATAGCTTCCCAATTTTAGAGTAATTTTTGTAGAATCATATTAGACAGCCTAAGAGAGTGTTTTAACTTCATACCTACTGAAGATTATAAACATCACCATAAGGAGCCAAGGTCAAATGCTGTGTGAAAACTGAGCTTGACTTTACATAAACATAGTGAGTATTCCTGACAGTGGTGGGGATCAATGTCCTTTTTGATGGAAGAACTGATTGCTCTAGGACTAGATAATTTGCACTCACTTGGCCATGGGAAGTCTTAGGCTCCCTCTCTAGGTGATTTGTCACCTGGAGCTCAGATTGTGCACTATAGATCATGAAAATAGTCAGCGGAAGAATTTCTAAGTACTAGAAGAAACACAATAGGTTTCCTAGGTAATTAGGAGAAAATATAAGTAGTAAAGGACTGAACCAAAGTATAAGCAACAGAGAAAATTAAATACTTGTTCAAAGTGCGCAAGGACTTCACTAGATCAGTGTCAGATTATTATATATGCTAGATCAAGCTTTATAACAACTGTGATGGGGACCAGTAACAATCATACCTCAGAGAATTTCCATGCTTCTTTTCTGGTTTTATTTCAAGTCAGATGCCACAATTTGTTGCTAGAGTTACAGAATGCAGTATTTCCTTGCTAGAGGAGAACATTTTGCATCCATCCATAGCATGATCCTGAAGCTGGGAAGGCACAGGATCTAGTTTCTCCATCAGATATCCCAGTATACTTAACAAACTGTCTTCAGTTTTTCCCAAAATCAGATGATATCAGTCTTTTCCATCACCTGTCAATGCTCATGAGAATGGATGTCAGTGTCACGACCCCCAGCTATTGAAGAGGATGCTAAAGTACCAAGCTGTGAAAAGATTTAATCACAAGCATCCAGGAGCTGATTAATAACGAAAGAAATCCTGATTTTCCGGCAATCCTTTCTCCAACACTTGGGCTTGTATCACATGCAACTGGCAAAGGCAAGGCAAGGCAAGGAAGTCTACAGGAGGTTTCTAAAGATTTCGCTTGAGCTTGTGTTCTCCTTCTCTGAGCTCACATCTAATTCAGCAAGGTCCAAAAGATGCCCAAAGTGCTACCAAATGGGTTAGCCTATGTGATGGAAGTCAAGTCAGTTGGTTTTCCACTGAGCAAGAACTAAAGGCCATACGCAGACTGCCTATAACAAACTTCAAATTTCTCTCATCTCAGTGAATTCAGCCAGAATCAGGTAGTCAAGTTAATTAGAACTTGAGTCAACTGCCTAAACATAAGCATTTGGTGCCATGCAGAATTCCCTAGGGTATCTCAGATCCCAGACTTGGCACATGTGACATAAAATCTGTGGGAAATCCATGCAATTCAGGAGTGGCAGCTGGAGGCCAGGTAAGGTTCTTTAGGGCATCTCAAATGATGCTAAACACCTGTGTTAAGGCAACAGAATGGAGAATTTTACCCCCAATTCTCTGTTGCTTGATCCCTTCTGCACTTCTCAGCTTCTCCAGATATTGCATGGAAAATCCTGCCACTGGGATTCTGAAGAACTTTGTATCCACTTTGCAGAACTATAAATAATTATGCAAGATAGGAGGGAAATCAAGCCTCTTTTCTCCCCACCTTAGAGAGATATGAGAAATATACTGTGAAGAGTTAAATACTTGAGTCGGATTAAATTTACCATGTCTGCAAAATTTTCTATCAAAGGTTACCTTTGATATAATGTTTCAGCCTGCAGACTTCTGCTTCCCAGCCATTAAATTCTGTTGTAATAAACTTTTACAATATGCTTCATTATAGGAAACTTAAATAGGCTTAGCTCTTGAGAGAGAATCACAAAGACAGTAGAAGAGAGGGAAGAAATGCAAGGTGTCTGGCTTTTTGAATATTTAAGAAAAGGTTCTTCTTTATTAAATAATGCATATGAGGAGAGGGATTTGGAATTCTGAATTTTCAAGGTCACAGTGGAAGGAGGTCTGTCTGGAGAGCCACAAATTCCTGATCTCAGCCCTTGCCATCTTTGCCACACGGCCTTGTGCAGATCAGAGGAGTACCCAACCACCGAGCCCCTTAGTTCCAGTTGCAACTGAGCCCCTGGGGCAGATGGGCTGTTAACACTCACCCCTCTCAAAGAAGAGTCATGGCAATTGCTCTTTTTATTCTTCACAGTATTGTTCTGATACCCGTGAGGACAGGCTTAGAAAATATAAATGGCTCAGCTTTTTAGCAAAATGGTTGCTGGTGGTTTAAAAGTAAAATTTAGAACGACTTTTCAGCTTATAATGAGCATTGCAATGCAGAATGGGCAGTGGAAGAAAGTCCAAATGAGAGACAGAAAGGATCAGCCTCAGGTTATTACGATGGTTTATGGAGACATTTTGCCTCAGATATATTCTCCTTCCTATTCTACTGGTAATTCATGTGTTTAAAGTGAAGTATAATTGTCCACAGAGACCATGTTACACTCATTTTCAAAGCTCTAAGCATGTTGGTCACTTAACAGACCTCCTGTCACACATGGGTGAAATGAAAATTCCCTTCCTGCAGAAGAGTTACATTTCCTCTTACATTTGTTTTAAAAGGGATTTATATCCTATTTTGTTCTTTAGGTACTCTTGGAACATCAGCTATCAGCCTTAGGATCCTAGGGAGCATTCATCAGCCAGTGTTGCATTTCATGGCCTGGTATAAACACAGAGAAAGATAGCTGATCCTCACACTGTATAATGTGGACTCAGAGGTTGACAAAGTCCACATTCTTAAAATAACAAATCCTTCATCCTGTCTATACAAAAAATGCAGCAGAGACACTGCATCACCTTCAAAGTCTTCTGAGAGGCAGAAGGAGGGAAATATTAAGACACAAAAACTGTCCTGATATACTCCTTTTCCAATTATTATTCTGCTTCCCTCCCCCCACCATCCTACAGACACTTGCCTTTACAAGCACTGCCTTACATTGATCAAATATTAGATTCCTAGGATCTTCTCTCCTCCTATTGTTCAGCAGATTTCAGCTATTCAGAATTTTGTGGGTTCACACTTGGCTTGTCTGTGTGGGTCACTTTGCATCTCTGGGAGACTTAACTCCTTCTTTGACAAAGGGAGCACACAGAGATCACTGGAGGGGGAAGAGGGGAAGAGAATAGCCTGAAGCATCACTCATGATTTGCATTGCAGTGTCATTTGCAATCAACAAGAGACTCCAGCGCCCTCCATTTAAGATGCTGGATTCCTTCCCACTAGACTCAGTAATACACTTAATTCTTACAACACCCTGACACTTTATTTTATTTCTGGCAGTGCTTATTCTAAAGGTCAAAGTCCTCACTGACTTTCTCAATTGGCAATACTATTTTAATTAATTTTTTTTAAACTGCAGAAGGCACACCTCTCATCTGCCCTGTGGCATTTTTGCAGACACAAAGGAAATACAGTCCACAGGGCAAGCTCTATAAAAGAGTGCCAACAGGGACATCCCTTTGTCCTTCAGAAAAAGCCATAGTAATTGAACAGACCTGCTGGTTGAGAAGCTCAAAATATGACACAGATGCAGAGTGACTATCAAAGCAAAGGGTCCCACAAGTTCCCATCCAGGAGGCAGAAATACAGAAACATTTAGTGTGAGTGACATTTATTGGTGTTGGTTCTGATTAAGGGTAACAAACAAAAAAAAATAAAAGAAGGAATGTTCAATAAGGTCTCCACTCTGGCTTTGCAACTTCATCTTAAATCCAAAACACTGCCTGTCAACAGACAGGGAAGGAGACTCATTGAAAGGTGAACTATGCTCTGTCCTTCGATGTATGTTAAGTGCTGCCACATTGAAGCCAGCCAAGGCCAGATTCTGGCCTTATAAATCTTGGTAGGTTCTAAGCTGGCATGTAATTTATTATGAAAGGAAAACTCAATTTCCCCCAACTTTGAGAAAGGAACAAGGGCTGGTGACCACTGCAGATCCTTTTGCCCCTGATGGTGAGATCCAGCAGACTTTGTTGAGGTCTGCAAAAAAGGACCTCAATTTTGCTGTCTTCTGATGCTGACTCACCTGAGAAAGGTAATAACTATTCAAAGAGTTTGTACCTCATAATAAAATGTAAGCCAGTGAAGTCCCTAATTTATTCACATAAGCAAATTAGAAAGCTTTGGCTTAGTATAATGTGTCAGTTCTTGCAGCATTCTCCCTACTGCAGCTAATGAAATGTTACCAAGAGTGACACTGAAATCTGAGGCTGGGGATTAAACACCCTCAGTGCAATGTTAAATACAGAGGCCCCTGTGTGGGCAGCCAGTGCTCCCCATCAAGTTTTCATTTCTTATTAAATTTTCCCAAGACTTTCGCTTCACAATTATTCATCTGGAGGTGCTGTCCCAGGCAAAGGAAAGTGAAGCTCATTTTTTAAACACATTGGGGAAAACAGCTCCTCACCCTCAGCTGGGTTTGCAAACTAGTTCAGTATTTACCTTTGGCAAGGGAGGAAGGGAAGAGTGTTTGCAAGCCTCTCTTTTAGCACATTTGCCTTCCTTGCTGCTGGGAGGTGCAGGCTTTGTTCTGACTCTGGGCTGAGCAGCAGAGTGCAGGTTTGAAGAATGCCTTTCTTATTGGCCAAATACATTGTTTGGAAGCTGCTGCTGCTGCTGCTCTTATAATTGCTGAGTTTATTGGTGCCTGAAGCAAATGAGTGAGTAGGAGGAAAAGTAGGAGGAACAGAGAGTGCATTAATCTACTTTTTGCTGAGTTTGTGGGGGAATAAAGGCAAGTATAATTCCTGTAGGCACTCAGTAGGGTGATGAGCATGCCAAAAGCAGTCAGATATCACATAATAACATATTAGCAGGATGAAGAAGGCAAAGGAGGTTTCAGATGGTCACAGCCCAGGAAGGCTCTCACCAGGGAGTTCTGTAGCATGGGTCTCACTCAGGGCTGCACTAACTCCGTGCTGCCTGGCAGGTCCTGTGGCAGGACCTGGTCCCATACTTCCTTCATCAAGTCAGGATATGGCCTTGCCTCCCTGCAAAATTAGAGCTCTCTTCTGCAAAGTACAGAGGGTCAGGTCTAAAATGTATATATTAAATAAAACCAAGACACATGAAGGTATTAACTTATCTGTAAATACTTTTGCTCCAAGACATGTCTGCTCATGAATATATTATTATCTCAAATTATTTTCTTAGACAAGGCTATCTATCAGTATTCTGTACAAGAAGGAAAATGCAAAATGTAGATATCTATCTTTTACTCTAAAGGTCACCTAAAGTTATTTCCAAATGACGCAAACTTCATAAAAATGGGAACTCATTCTGTGATCAAAACAGTTACTGTGTTTTTTAATAAACCATTGATAGCTTTCCTGCTGCACTGGCTATTTCTCAACATAGTTCTGCTATAGTAGAGACCATTGAAGGATCTCTAAAAGACAAAGTATTCAGGAAGATACAATATCTTTTGCTAAACCAACTGATTCACTTGTGAATATAGGCAGGCTCTTTAGTATCCCAGCTCTTCTTCAAGAAATTTCCAAAAGAGAAGCAAAGCGCCCTGCAGTGGAAACACTACATGGTAAAAGCTGATTCATTGGAGACTGAAAACTTGCACTGATTAATGTAGAAGGAAGCTCACAATCCTCTGTAAAGTCCACAAGGCTTGTGAATGCAAAAGCCAACGTAGGGGAGCAGTGGGAACACAAGGCATAATTTTTTGGCTTCAAGGGAAGAAAATTACAGGTAGAACCCTAATACTGCAAGTTTCAGACTGCTATCTCTGTGTAACTTGCAATTACATGATTTATTAAGGAGTTTTTCATGTTTAAGCTGACAGAAGGAGATAAGTGAGGTCATTGAAACTCTACAGCCACTTCATGCTCTTGAAACATATTGGGAATTGTGGCACAAGAGTCTGAGCAGAGATGAAGGAGCCCTATTTGTTTATGTTGTTGCTGGCTGAATCTGCTACGGGCATCACCATTTAAAATTTGAAGTGTATTTAAAGTGGAATTGACTCAACCAAAACATCCAGCAAATCCCCAGAGATACAGATCCAGAACAACAGTGGCAAACTTCCAGCTGCCATAGCAGGCACTCAAAATCCTCTGGAAATAAATGACTTAAAGGCTTTAAAAGGATAAGAAAGGACTGCCAAGCCAGACAGATCTCAGGGCCTGTTCCTGAAGGCCCCAGACATGCATGACTTCAACTGATTTCCAATACTGTCATCTTTCCAGGGCAGGCATTAAGAGATGCCTGCCTTTGTTCAGGGTGTTGCCTGCAATTGCTACCTTCCACCCCACTGCCGTGGTTTACATGAGGATGTATTTTGTTCAAACAAAGGGTCTGCCTAGCCCACTTCCAGCCTCCAGCAGAGCCATAAGCCACATCCATTGCAAATTAAGAAATGGAAGAATATTTACAACATTTCCCCACACACACCATCTCAGCTTCTTGCTCTTTTCAACTGAGCAGGTTTTCTAAACCTCATGTACTTCACCTGCTTAATGATCCTTTGTAAATCTCTCTTTCAAGTATTCCTTTTCAGTCTCTTCTTGAACTTTCACGTTCGTAACACCCTTTGGCAGGGAAACCCATGGGTTCATTGCCTGTTATACAGAGAATCACCTTCTTCTGGTGGTTTTGAACATGTCTCCCAAGCAGTCCATCTGAGGGACGTTTATCCTTCCCCAGGATGAAACACTGACTGTTTAGCCCTTATTCGCCTTCTCCATATCCAGGATTTTGTAGTTCTTCAGTGTACTGAGTGAACGATGGTGGCTATATTTCACCTTACATGATTTATGTGTGTGACACAAGTCATATAGAAATATATCCCATATATCCCATATGTCTTTACATTCCAGACTTATTCTAAATACCTTTGCCTTAGCAGAAGGTGTTTGTGTGTTTGACACATCCTATGTTTTATTTTCATCATTCTCAAGAAAATTGAACTATTTTCACTGAACAAATCAGCTTCTCACATTTAAAAAGAAGACAAGTATTTTCTATAATACAAGCTTCCAGAATTATTGTCTGTTGTTGGTGAAATAGCTGTACTTTCATTAGACAAGACAAATTATCTATAGCCCCAGGAAAAATTAATTTCATGGGATGCAAAAGATTGAAGACCTATTGATAGAGTACACTATATGCTTGGCAGATGTCCCTGGCCTAAGGCATGAAATGGCCTGACTATTATCTTGTCTACAGTTCAAAAGTAATTGTACACATTGCACACACAGAGCACCATCCACCCACAGAGCAAGCACCTAGTGATGATGGATATCACTATTGATACAATTCACACCTTAAAACTAAAAGTGCTGGGAAAAGGATTGTGAATTCTGAAAGGTAATATGAATTCATTAACTGCAAAGAACACACACAGTTGCATTTAAGGACTAGAGCTGTGACAGTAATTGCTGAATTGAATATTTTAAAAAGCCCTTTTGTTCCTATTGGCATCAAAGCTATTGTTGAACTGTGCTGTACTGTCAGCAACGTGAATATTAGGGGTTTAGATCCATGCAGGCAAAAGATCAAAAGCAGTGATGAAGGATTCTGTAATTATTAGTAATTGCTTCCCAAGTGGCCATTTTTTTATAGATTCTTCATAACAAAGTGTTCACTAAAGACTATGGGCTGAACTTATATTTTTATAGCAAGTACATGAGCCCATGAAAATTATTTCAGACATTATCATCATAACTGGAAACTACCACTAATAAGAAATACATATGCCACATAAAATCTGGATATCATTGTTATGATTATTGTAATTTTAATGCAGATTGTAATGTTACATTTTCAATTAGAAAAATTTAAACCAAAAAAGCCAATTAAACTAGTTTTAGATTGAGTAAAGTCTTAATTTCTCTAATTCAGTGTTCAAAATTGCTTCAGTCAAGTAAAATATTAATGGTGCATCACCTGTGAACTGCCATTGACTCATAAATGGTACTTTCTAGGCTCAAGTATCCATCCACTTAAATGGATGTGAATCCTTACACAGACATATAACTACAAGCACAGGTATGAAGAGAATTATAATAAACCCCACAAAGGGTTTAAAAGCTCTGTCATGCCCTCTTCTCACATACTAGTACCCATCCTCTTGCCAAATGTGTATTTTTAGAGCCTTACTTCATATTTGACCCTAAGGTTTGCCTTGGAGCTGAGATGCCCTTGCTTATTCCAGGACTGAATTTGTCTTGAATAAATAAAAATTAGAACCATGGCACTATTAAAAATAACTCACATATGACAGTAATAGTCCACTAGGTCTCACTGAAAAACACTGAAAATATTTAAGAACTTGAGATTTAAGAACTTGAGTGTTCTGCTGTCCAGATGTGGCATTGGGCAGCTTTCTCCAATCTTTTGCTGAGCAAGGAGATTGTCTTTGAATACACAACCTACACAACAGCTACATCTCAGTCAAGCCAAGCACCAGGAGGGAACAGCTCCACCACGAGCTGGTGACTCCTGTGTATTTCCTAGAGGGACATCTGGAGTGCCTAACTGCAGCTGTACAGGTCCAGCACTCCTCCCTTCCTGCATGTCAAAGCCCAAATGCAAAGCTTCAATGGACCATAGAGTAATAAAGATGCTGACAGGGGAGGGAAAAAGTTTGGGCTCTGTGAGGCAGACACCACAAGTTTGCAGAATCAGTCCATACATCTCCTCTACATCTGGTTCTAAAACCAAGATGTAATTTTCAGTGCCTGAAATGTCCTGTTAAAATCACTGCTAGGATTAATTACACTCTTTTGCTCCTCAGGGTAAAAACCTTGCTGTGTCTGTCTGCAAGTCCTGTTTGGATGCCAAGCAAATTAATAAAGAATAATAACAGTGGTGCCTGCACAAAAAGCCATCTCATTCTACTGAAACCAATGGGACAACTTATTGCCTTTCACCATGTGCAAAAAGCAATATTCAGTGGCTTGTTTATGATCTCTGAAGAAAAACACATAAAAAAACCCTTCAAGATATACTTCAGTGTGGCCAGGTTTTTTGCTTCAGTTAGGTTGCTTTGTTGAATATGTTAAAGCACACTACTAACATTGCCACATGACACTATTTCTTATATTATAATCTGCTATATCTCAGAATAGCCTTCTTTACCATGCCAAATAAATTAACTTTCTTGCAGTTTTCTTTCTGTCATGGTTCAGTCTCCCATCTCACTCATGAAACATATTAGTACCATAATAGATATATTTGCTCCAGAATAAATACTAATTTATCATAAAGGCAAAGTGTGAGTTCTGCCCTGATATATACCAGGCTGTAACAGGAGACTTTAGTCAGTCCAGTAGCTTCATTATTCTCCAACAACTCCCTCAATATCATCTCTCAAAATGAAGCCTTTTTTTTCACTTTCTTCACTGCAAATCAGGAGTAACATCACTGAACTTGATGCTTCCCTTCCAGTAAGGAAGAATGAAAACTGGTGTCTCCTATTCATGAGGTAAGTGGGGAAACAAATCATGTCACTCTTTTATTTATGTTTCATTTAATTATTCAAGGCAGAGCTTGCATTCATCCTCCTTAGTGCCTGTCTGCTTTCTGCACTTTTTCAGCATAGCTTACCCATTCTTCACTAGGGATTTTGCTATCTGCTTAATTCACCATGACTTGTGCCACATTTTTCCCTGCAAGCTGCATATTCTGTGCCAGGGGGAGAGGACAGGGGAAACCCCAAAGGGGAAGCACTGAGAAAGCCCACGAGGATGCATCCTAGATGACAGGAGACTTGAGGGCCCATTCTCCTTTCAGCACAAGGGAGATTTACACTCATAGCTCCCATTGTCATTAATGTAGTTACACACATAATTTGTCCCATACACTGAGAGGAAAATAAACTTGAGAGAGGAGAAGTAAAGGGTATTTGAGGGGAAAACTATTTAGTATGTAAAGCTTGTGGCTGCCAGTTGGTAATGAATGTGGCAGACATAATAATGGTAATAATAGGAAAAGACACCTACATATCTGAGTTAGGGTTATTGTAATATGGCATACGAACAGAGAACTGAACCATCAAGGAAACCACTAAATATCATCTTGGGGATACAGAAAGAAAATATACTTAAGACTAAAGAGAAAATTAAAAGGAGAGCAAAAGTAGAACTAGGAACAAACCAGGAAATGCAGAGAGAAATATGGGTTGTTTTCAGTGAAGGAAACAGCAGCTCTCTGAGAATACCAGCCAGCCTGGGAAGTGGCAGAAATAGATGAGATGCCAGCAGTGAGAGGCAGAAAGCACAGAGATATTTCTATCCACCAGAACACAAAAGCAAACACATTCAGAAGAGACTGGAATAAATTAGTTTACAGCATGATAAGTGACTCAGACTGTTCAATATAGGAGTGTTTAGGTAATAAGATTATGGACCAGAAATATTCACAGAGGCTAAAGCTTAGAAATCAGCACTAAAGGAGGACTCTGAAGTGGTGGAGCTTTGTGATTCAGGTACTTCACTCTCTCAGACAGTACAAAACATAGCCAGAGGTGCTGGGATAGCACTGATGATGCAGACATAGCATATAAAAGTGTATGTTATGGTGTACCACCTTCCACTTCTTCTGGTGCCAAACTCACTGGCATGTCTCCTTTATTTATATAGGGATAGCAGTATAGATAAGCACTACAGATACAGCAATACAGACAAGATGCAATTGCAGCTGTGCTAGGAATTACCTACAATAAGCCAAATATTATCAAAGATACTTACACAAAAAATGCATTTTAAAATTTCTCTATTACTTAAGAAATAATTCTCAGTGAGGAACCACCACCAAAGCTGAGTGACTTTCAGGCAAGTTTCTGGCACTCATGAAAGAGCACCATGAAGCAGAGCACCAAATACCACAGCACAGACAAATGATAAAGCCTTCATCATCTAGGACAACTATTTAGGGTATAAATAATAGCCTCTGATTGATGATCTGTTCTCTCCTTTGAGTGTAGAGACAGATCAGGTATCCAGCTATCTTGTCTTGCAGGTGGATGAATGCACCCTAGGAGTCTTGGTCAGGATCACAAAGGAAGTCTCTGGTCTGAGTCCAGGTCTCAGGAATCTCCTCAGCTGCCTTGTTCTGCCTCTGAACTGTTAAAAGACTCTTTCACATGAATGGGACTACAAGAATTTTAAGTAGGGACTGGACCCATTGTATGCAAAGCAGAACATAAATCAGGAATAATTATTCTAACATAAAATGGAGAACCTGTTTAAAATACTGCTGAATCTTGTTTCTGTAGAAGAAATATTGCTGAGTCTAAAGCCTTTAGCTGAGACAAAGCAAAGTAAATCCAGGTTTTGGGAGGTATGAATTATGAGGAAACACTGATCAGATGTTGCTTCTATAAATAATAACAGCTCATTAATTTTCATTTTGCAAATCCACACATTTAAAGAACTCAACAACCCCTTTACCCTCAAGGGTAGTACTCATCCCACTTCTCAGCAGAGTTTTAATTTATGTTAGTAACAAGATCTCATATTTGTAGGAATTCATTACTTTTCAAAAACCTATTACACTATTTTATTGGCAGGCTAGAAGATATTATCATAAATAATTGAAACTCGACTACACTTGTTCAGACATTAACAAACTACATTGGCAAGGCATCACACTTGAGTCCTTTTTTCAAGCATTCTTTCATTCATGGCATAATTTTATGCCTATGGAGTGAGACTCAAAGAAAGATCTACTGAATCCAGAACATGGGGCTTACATGCCACACGTGTGCTTGAATAATTTGTTGTGCAGACACAAGTTTCACAATTAATTGCCAAGCCTTATTAGTGAACAAAGGATGCTGTCACTATCCATGAGAGCAAGTTCACAGTTTCCTATCATTTAAATGTACAGACACGGGGCCATCCAGTGAAGATCTTAAACTGACGTAAGAAAATTAGTAATGTGAGCCGGATGTTAAATAAGGCACAACCTGTAATGCCAATATTAGCATTCATCAGGCAGAGCTCTCTTATGCAGGGATGATCTGAAGTGTGAAAAGCAGAAGGATAATCAATCAGGGGAACAGACCTTCCACATGGACAGTAGGCAAGCACCTCTGTCTAGAGTTGTCCTATGGGATGTACTCAGTGCAGTGGAGCATAACAGATGATAAACCATTATGCCATGGTGTCATTGAACTGATTCTTAAAAAGATTGCAAGGTGTTTTCATGCCCTATGAAGCCAGCTTGGAGGAGGAGAATCATATCCATATGTGACATGGGTGTACTCATAGATCATCCCCTGGTCTTGCAAGAGACTGACTGCTACCAAATAAGGTTGTCCAGAAGCAGCAGGATTCATCTCATCAAACTTTAGCTAAAACTGAAGCATTTTATTTGAGCTAATTGTCCAGGCTAATTGACCAGAAGCACCCCCAAACTATGTATTCTCTCTTAATATAGATGGGATGTGACACAGGTGGGACCAAGCTCCTACTGGAGAGGCTTATCTCCCTTCACTGCATAGAGCACCCCAACCGATGGCTGAAAACATTCACCTGAAAAACCGAGGGATGCAAAAATTAATAGCAGGAGCAACAAACTTGTGCAGGATTGTCAAGGACTAACAGAGTGAGACAGACGACTGCAAACCCTGTCTCAAAAGAGGAGGTGAGACTACCCATGATTTTAAACAAAAAAGAACAGAAGGAAACAAGGGAAGTTAAATTTGAGCTGAAATTACTGTTTATATAAATACATCAGAGCAGCTTAGAGCAGAGGGGGAAAACAATATATAACCTAAGGTTCAACATTGGCCCAAGAGCAAACAAGTTTGTACTAAGAATACATAAATTCATTCTGAAGATTAGGAGAAGACTTCTAACCACCAAAGGACCAAGGGACCAAGGGTCTAGAACAGCCTTTCAGAGTAGTGAGATACTGTTTTTGGAAAGTCATTGCCTGTAAAGAAGCTGCTCTGCTATGTTTATGGCATGCTTTAAGACATTATCATGAAGTGTTTAAAGCTGCTTGTGCAACCCTTGTTGAAGTACAGGATACACAAATATCAAGTAACTATTCTGAAATAGAATATTTCAGAATGACCCACTCCAGTGTAAGAGACCCTGCATGTTTTAAAAACAACTCCACATTTAATTCTAAGTGCTAGGATAATTTATCACAGAGGTTTAAGACTGGGCTCTTTTTGTTTCACTGCCAAGTTTCAACACCAGCTTTCCTGAATGTCGGGATCTGACTCTGCATTGTTATCACTGTCACTGAGATCATGAAATTCCCCTTGTGCCCCACTGGTTCCATAGAAAAAGCAAGTGATTGTGGGCACCAGCTTCACAATGGGCAGCCATGCGGTAGAGGCTAACTTCAGCAGCCCATTGCAAATTAGAAATGGGAGGAGAAGGCTAAAATAGAGCACACTGAACTTCAGCTGTCATTTTGGTATTGTGGCTTTGATATTTTTATTCTTCTGAAAATTACATAGTTACCTGCCAGCGTCAGACATCAGACTGGACTTCAAGCAAGCAAATATAGAGCAGACTAAAGAAGAGATGTGTAAAGAAATAACACTGCAAGGCATTTTAAGGGAGAGATTTGAAATCCACTGGGTCTCTGCAAGGGGGTCCTATGTTTGCAGACACATGGAATAGTCATCTTAATTGGCAGTGCTCAAATAACATACCGCATGGATTCCATTCACTCTGGGAAAACAGTGCAATTCTTTGTAACTTGGTAAGATTTCTGGAGCTGCTGACACCTCCTGCTCCATTATTTGCAAACAGAAAGATTCCAGAGGATCAAAGTCCCTGGGAACATAGATACCCCTGCCATTCTTCCTTTTGTAAACAAAAAACGTTAGCTATTGCAATCCACAGTGAACATGTTCTTTGTGGGTTTTACACCCACAAAGAGAAGATGGTTACATTTAGAAGACCAAGTTTAAAATACAAGAAAAAACATGCAAGGCAGATTAAATAGTGAAGCTACTAACATGGCATAATGGATCATTTTGGTATAGTATGTTAGGAGGATGCTAACAGCATCATAAAGCACCCAAGCATAATAACAAAAACACTTCAGCTGATGTGGCTCTGAAAAATGCCTTTTTTATGAGAGTATACTTTGAAGAGAAAAAGCCTCAAATTTTCATAACCTGGCTGCAGGAATTAAGTAACAATCAGCTCTCAGAGAAAAGCGCAGTGATGTATTACAGCATTTGGTGTTGCTGGGGAAGCCAAACTGCATCATGATTACATGCAAAATTAATCCTGAAAAACTGCATTAGAAAGATCCATTACTTGAAATTTCAGAACTATTTGCTTCCCTCCAGAAAGTACTGTTTAAATGTTGGGTACAGGAACCCCACTGAAAAGAACTCCTGAATACAAGGTTCATACAATCCTGGAAAGAAACAATAAAATTGCTTCACCTGTGCTCATTAAATATACAGTGCATAAACTCTGACTTTGGAAATCTCATCAGCAGGAAGCTTCTTTCTTCCTTTTTTCATTTTTTTTAACCTACCCCCTGAGGATTACTGAAATCTCTGCATTAACCACTGAATAATGACAATGTTCTGCAGCCTGGAGCTGTGACTAAGGATTTGGTCACAGAGGCTACAGGGTAGGGAACCTAAAAGCTGCCATTGAAAAAATATAATGTAATAGAAGTTATTTCCTTTCTAAGCAATTAAGCACCTAACCTTGTTTATCACATGTATTTCTCACTTGCAGTGTGTACTTAGGAAAATGTGGCAATGAGAGACAACCCTGCTGTTTCTGTGATGATCATGTAAAAAAAAAAAAAGCCTCAGGTTCAGCAAGGCTCTGTTAAAACTTCTTGCTCTGTAACTCCAACCGCTGCTTCTCAAGTGTTCTGGCAGAAAACATTCACTTTCCACATTCATCATCACCTGCATTTACATATAGTGCTACATACTAGCTCTTTTAGGTCTCCACAGATGCTCCAATGAGGGTCACGCCTCAAGGTTCCAAGTGCACAGACAATATTTTGGTGGTGCGTGCAGTTCCTGGCATCCTCCTCCTCTGATCTGGGACTGCTCATTCCTACTCTCACAGCATCCTTTCAATTGTGCCAGCACAAACATTTATGCAGCCATGTTGGGAATCAAACAGGGGAATTGATCCAGCTAAAAATAACTCTTTTTTTTTCAAGTCAATTTTTAGGCAGCACAGTTCCTGATGTGGCAGGGTGGTGGAAAGCTGGTGGGCTGCAGGATCAGGATGACCTGCAGGATGCCCCCCTGCATCTGGTCATGCTGGCTCAAACTGATCAGAACATAAGGTACAAGTTTTGAGGAATTTCCTGTCTGACTACTGAGCTTGCTATTTATTGCACTGGTATTTCAAGCAATAAATGGCTTGAAAAAGAAAACAACATGAGAACTAGATGCCCATAATATTTTTCCAAAGTGTACTAGGAAGCACCAAGGGCTTACCTCTTGAAGAGGACAGAAATTACTAAAACATACATTGTAATCTGATGCACACAAGTACAAAACCAGCAGGTGACATTGCTGATCAGTGCAAAGAAAGGGATTCAAATTATGTCAAAGAAAAGATGTCTTTAGCCACTTTGGGAAAGACTGAGGTGAAACAGCAGAAGACCCAAAATTCCAGGCTGATCAATATGGTGTCATTGGGGTATCCAGGCTTCAATTACTTTCCAGAAGCTCCCTTCATCTCATAGAATCACAGAATTGGTAATGTTGGAAGGGACCACAGTGGCTCATCTGGTGTAAACTCCATGGTCAATCAGGATCATCCTTGAGCAAATTTTACTGAATTGTGTCCAGGCAGTTCTTGAATATCTCCAGTGAGGGAGACTCCACAGCCTCTCTGGACAATCTGTTCCAGTGCTCAGACACCAGCAAACTAAGGAAATTCTTCCTTATATTCAGGTTGAACCTCCTGTTCATTGGTTTCTGCCCGTTGCCTCTTGTCTCCGTGCTCAGCACCACTGAGAAGAGCCTGGTTCCATCCTCATATTTCCTTCAGGTTCTTAAATATAGATGGGGTCCTCTCTCAGCTGTCACTTGAGGCTGAACAGGCCCAGCTCCCTCAGCCTTTCCTCACAAGAGAGATGCTCCAGTTCCTTCATCATCTTTGTTGCCCTCCCCTGGACCTGCTCCAGGAGCTCCCTGTCTCCAGTGTGCCGAGGAGCCCAGAACTGGACACAGCACCCCAAATGTGGCCTCAGCAGGGCTGAGTAGAGCAGCAAGACAACCTCCTTCAACCTGCTGGCAATGCTCTTCCTAAGGTGCCCCAAGATCCAATTGACCTTCTTGGCCACAAGGAGATGCTGCTCTTGGACAGCTTGTTGTCTTTCTCCACAGAGCTGCCCTCCATCAGGTCAGCCCCCATCCTGTCCTGGTGCATGGGGTGACTCCTCCCCAGGTGTAGGACCCTGCATTTGCCTTTGCTGAACTCCAGACAGTTCATCTCTGCCCAGCTCTCCAATCTGTGGAGGGTCGCTGAAGAGCCACTCCTCCCGGCTTTGTGTCAGAACTTTCCGAAAAGGCATCTATGCATTCACCCAAGTTATTGATGAGTAGGTGAAACAATATTGGGCCCACAATTTAACCTGGGGGACACCACACGTGACAGGCCTCCAACTAGATCCTGTGCCTCAGATTATGAGCCTCGGGGACCTGCCATTTAGAATCCACCTCCCTGTCCAATCATCCAGTCCACACTTCCTGGGTTTGCCTATGAGGATGTTGTGGGGGACATGTCAAAATCCTTGCTAGAATCAAGGTAGACAATGTCCATTGCTCTCCCTTCATGCATCCAGGAAGTTGCACAAGGTCTGTGAGTAGTGGCCAGTGTGTATTTGTAGCTATGAATCTGGGCTGAAATACTCTTATTACTGGGATGAGTGAAGCAGCACTCATTTGCTAATAAAAACACCAGAAAAATGTGACCAAGAAGAAAGGAGCATTAAAAAAAAGCCATTCAAAAAAAGTTATAATTTCTTGCAAATTATTTTTAAAAAGCAAGTTTTGAAAGCAATTTTTGCTGTCTTTCCCTCTGGGAGCTGCCTTTTTTATTTCACAGTGGGTAGCTGAGTGGCATGATGAGGATTAAGGCAGAGCAGATCCAAGTCACATTAGAAACCACTGAGAAATAAGGCGTATTCATCATTGTTTTAAGGTTAAGTTCAAAAAATTTTTCCAATGTTTGGATCAAAATAAACAGATTTTATCCTACTGTTAGATTAATTACAATGTTTGCTTCTTTAAAGTACAAAATAAATGCACTTTCAGAAATCGACAGTGGCTCAAAGTCACAACACTAATTTAAAGGACATTGCTCACAGAACGAAAGGTATAATAATGAAAAGGAAAGGCAAACTATTACTTTTGTGTACACACAATGCATATATTTTTAGTGATAAAACTGTCAATTAACTTTTAATTAAACTTTTATTTTCATTGACCTTAGCAACTGTAGTTCCAAGTCACACCCATGAAGAGTTAAGATACACTCAAGGCTAAAGAGAAATCACCCACACTGGTCAAAACCATTCCTTTGCAAAGGGAACTGGGGTTGTGCCTATGTGCCCAGAAAACAGGCAGGTGCATATCTGGATTTTGGTTACATGAGGAGTGAACCTGGGGAAATCCCATGGGAATCAATGATATTGTCCTAGCAATAAACAGGTGTGGAAGAGTGTAATTTTAGCCAATGGGCATACAGAGACTCCAGTCTCTCCGCCACTCTTTACAGGATCAAAAAGGATATATTAAATAAGTAGCATGATAAGGAATATCTTTATTCTGTAACAAACCCTGCCTTAGAGGGGGAGTTGAAAGCACTCTTGAATTTTAAGCAGCAAGAAGTTCAGTAGGAGGTTCTCTCTGGCAACAGCTGAAAAGGCTGAAGAAGACATTCAAACAAAAATGTATCAAATTCCAGACATTTGACAAGACCCGGTTATGGAGCTGAACAGGGCTGTTTAAAGCAGCTGGCAACTCTCTAATTTATTTCACCTGTCCTTTTCATACTGCCAGGGAGAGTCTGCCCCACATGTGAGAACCAAGTCACATCACTGCATGCCTGATATCACGCCAACTCTCCTGAATAGCAAAAAAAAAAGTCTATTCTGTTTAATTGCCAGGTGTCAAGCAGGCTCATTACAGTGTATAGAAAGCTCTCTGTGCAACAGATCAACCTGAAGAGGCTTATCTTTGTGGCTGCTGTCTATACAGTCATAATTAAATAAAAGCAGATGGAGGAGGCACTAAATAATTATGACTGTGAGATAAATAAAATGCTGGGTAAGTAACTTCAGAAGTATAATTTAAGCATCTTACATAAATAAAAAGTATCAGCGTCTTCTGTGATATGTTTTCACACTGAGGTAGTTCAGAAAATTAAAATAATCAAGAAAACAATGAAGTGAAGTATTAAACTAAAAATATTAAATACGTGTGACACATATATAATAGGAAACAGGTACAAAGTCTTTCTGACTCACTCTTCTCACAGGCAAATGCAAATTTTCTGTGTCCTTTGCTAATGCATGTGCCAATTAATCTTGCAATCACATTATCACAAAACTCTGTTGTTTGGCACTTTTTCTTATTTCACAGAATGTAAAGAGCTTCCCCTGTTCTTTGCAGCCACAGCCCCACAGAGATCCAACCACTGGGACATGCCAGAGGGTCACTTTAGGTGTGCTAGGTCTAGCCTGGCAGGCCCAGCTACACAGGGTTTCTTGTAGTTTCTGCAGTGAGATGTATCAATGCCTTGGTCCTTCTTCAGCTATCACATGTACACTCCAAGTCACTGTGTGGCTCCGTGTATCAAGGTCCCACTCCTACAAATGGTAAATTCTCCATCAGCTTCCAAGCACTGATTTCCCATCAGGTGCCCCAGTCCACCACTGGTCTTAAATGTTTCTTTCTTTGTAGATATGATGCTGTGTAGCCTGCTGGAAAGTATTGTTTGTTCAGTGCCAGGTAATCTGCAGAGCTATTAATCGCTCCTGTGAAAGATCCAGTTAGAAAGTGGGACAAAATACCCGAACAAAGCTTTTGAAATAATGTATAATCCACATTGCCTTAACCCTCCAAATACATATCTACATAACAGAATAAAAGTGCAGGTATTGTATATTTTACAGATACATAAGACAACTACTTAAAGGCCCTACGAGATCTCTGATCCAAAATCTCCTTCCTGATCTGTTTGGCAGATCTATTCCTTGCTTGCATGTTTGCTTGTTTTTCTGGCCAGAAGTTTACAGGACTACCATTCTTTGTACACAGGGAAAATAAAATGTCCTTTAAAAAGCTACACATAACAAAGCAGCTCCAACCTACAAATATATCCATGGAAAATGTTTTATTTTCTAAAATAGTCTGTCAGTGGGAGTAAGCCAAGACCACAGAAGGTGTCACAAGGTAACTAAGCACAGCAAGTTCAGCCATGCTTTCCAGCCGTCTAGGGAGTCAACCAGACAGGAAAAGTTGAAAACCAGTCGTCTAAACAAGCATATATAATCTTTGTACATAAAAGAAGCCATGACCTCTTTTGAACCATGGGATAGTATTCATCATTGCAAGAAAAGCTTCACAAAGGAAAGAAAATTAGCTGTGTCTTTCAGACAGGATATGCCTTCTGCACAGCTGGACTACACAAAGCCATTTAATTATGGCAGCAAGGAGCTCAACGGGGTAAATTGCCTTGAGAAACAGTCTGCCTTAGCTTGTGACCAACACTGCAAAGTCACCATCAGCTCAGGCTGCACACAGTATAAATTTCCATCTGCCTCAAAAATGCCAGGCAGATAATCCTTTAGTCATGAACTACTGTAAGGAAGCAGCACATGACAGCTGGGTCAGTGGCTATGCTTGAACCTAAGCCTTGGAAGGCCTCCATTCAACACTTCTGTAAATATAACCTCCAATAAGTTTCTAGCCTCCTAACCGTAAAAGGGAAGAATATTCCTTGCATCTGTGCTGAGGCACTAAGAAGATAAAGATTTTCCAGGAAGATACTTCTATAACTTACAATATAGAATTCTGTCAATCAGCTTTGCCAGAGATTACATCAAACTGTGTACTCAAATAGTGAAGGAAAAAATAATTATGCGGTCTTAGTCCCCCTCAAATCTCTCCTATTTTTCCATCCTATTTTGCCCAACTCATCCACCTCGTAGACTGATTAGCTTCATTAAAGATGCACCTGTCTCTGTCTTTGTGAGTACTTGAAGGTAGACTGCAATAAAAAATCTGATTGCAACTTGTGAATTCACATTCAGAACTGCTGAAACCATGGTCCTGTGGCAACAGTTGCTTCCCATTCTCACTTATCCACTGTTCAAGATCTCTGAAAACCACACTACCAGTCCCTTTGTCCCAGTCTATTTCAAAGTGGACTCATATTCCCAGTTTGGAAACAGCACCTCTCACCATGTTTGAACGACAGAAGACTCTCCATTGTCCTTGTGTCCTTGTGTCTTCAGAGGTTAAGAAAAATCTCTGATATTTTAAAGAGAATCTAAGTAGTCTGGATTTAAATGGGAACAACCGCAACCATACCATCTTAGTATGTTACCACTTCCTTAGTAGCATACTAAGGAATGCTTGCTGGATATGGCATAAAGTACTTCAAAGAGTGTCCTGGGAGGAGAAGGGGGAAATGTGAAGAGGAATCAAAGAGATTTCATGAGAGAGACATGAATGGTTTCCATATGTTAGATAAAATCCAAGTTACTGTGCCAATGGGTCACTAAGTTCTGAATTCAGAGGCTAGTGAAAGTAGTGGAGATTGTTATGCTCTTGCCAAAGTCTAAATTAAGACAATTCTCACAAAGAGCAAGCAGAAAAATATAAAAAGTTAGGGGGAAAGAAACAAATTAAGTCCAACCCCCCCTCTACCCCAAACTTCATACCCTCCTGGGTCTTCTTTAGCTTTGGTTTTAGTGTTTGCAGTGGCAGCTGATTCTGTGTAGATTCTCTTTATTATTTACTTTTGCCATGTTCACTGGATATTTTTTCCAGAACAAAAGTATGGCAAAAGATTTGTAGTTTCAAAACTAATTAAACAATTATCTGAGGATTCCTCTCCACATAAAAATGATGGCCAGCTTCACAACAGACAGACAGGCTACACCATCCTTCTGTTGGGAAAGAGAGACACCCTTCTGCAGACACAGAGTCTGTCATATTTTCCTACAGGTACTTGGTGCTATTAAAGCAAAACCACTGCTAATCCCTCATTTAGGTTCTATTTCATGTAACAAATAGAAAGCATGATTTCTGAAAAGGCATCCTATTTGATCTGATGCTTTTCAAACTGGATCCTAACAGCTTTCACTGAGGCTGAATTAACATCTTTTGAAATTTGTAAAGGTTATTGCTGACCTATTTAAAACAAAGACAAACAAAACTAAAAGGGAAAAAAATTCATTCTGCTCTCTTATTTTTACTACAAAGACAGAGAGTCACAGAGCCTAAAATCACGACCAGGTATAAATTTTGACCATTCTCATGAGAGCCACTGAGATGAAAGCATTTGCTTGCTGAGCTTCATTGGCTGAAAAGCACTTGACTGAGTACATTTAAAAATGCTGCTTATCTGAACTGTTTCAAGAGATTAGTTTGCATATTTAATATGTTAATGTTTCACAAGTAAGAAGATTTGCAGTGACTTATTACAGGACATATAACTTGTCAGAGCCCTGAGTCATTTAAGCTGGTACCTTAGTCACTAAATGCCAGCAACACTATTAGACACCACCTCAGAGTCTGTCCATGGCAGTAAGCCAGTTTTGCAGATCCTCTTCCAAAATCCAGTTTAGAGTCAGGATATTTCCCAGTGGTTTATATTTATTTCAGCAGGATATTTCCCAGTGGTTTATATTTTCACTGTCACTAGCATGTCAGTAAGAGTGCATATCTTTTGAGCTCTGATTAATTTTGCCTTGACACCACTGAAATACCAAGTATAACCTAAACTCAGGTTTTGAAATGTTCATCAGTTTTGAAATATCCATAGACTGCATATATATTAAGGCCTGTAAGTACTCAGAGACATCTGTCAGGATCCACGTGGCATTGGCACTCTTGTTTCTCTCTAGGCCCACAGGGTCAAGTGATCATCAGCACTGATAATGAAATGCATCATCTTGAAGCAAAAGGATGTGGCCTTCTATTAAAGTCCTCTAAGACAAAAACATGAAGATATAACTCTTCTAAGATATGCATTAACTTTAATTCTCAAATAATATTTCTGCTATTTACTCCTTCAGAGCTGCCACTGGCCACATTGGTAAAAAAAAATCTCTCAAAATATTGATGTCCAAAAAAAAAAACCAATCACAGAATCACAGAATAACAACCATTTGCTAAGTTGGAAGGTACACACAAGGATCATTGAGTCCCCTCTTAAGTGAATGGCCCATACAGGGATCAAAAATCCTGTGTCTTGCATAATTAGATCATAATCATAATGCGATTTCTGTGGTTTAAACCTCTACCATTATGCTAGGTATAAAATTTATAGGAATCTCCAGACTTCAGGATATGAAATGCTCATTAATTTTGAGGAAGAGGAAGAAACTTCCCCCAGAGCAATTTAATTGCTGAACAGTCTGCTACACTGTACTAGGTCTGCTACTTACACTGCCACATTTCGTGCTGGAAACACCAAGATTCTGTACTTCAAGGCTTCATGCTAAAACAAAGAATAATTTGTATTCTTATATTCAGCTTAGTAGGAAAAAAAGCTCACAGAAACTATGAGCTACACCTTCATCCATAAACCAGCCAACCAATGTACTCAGCCAACCTGGAAAAACCAAAATGAGCTTTCAGTCCGTAGCCAGAGGTTCATGCACTGAAAACTGTGCTCTGGAAAGGCCATTCCCAGAAGAAAGGGTGAGGCCATCTTTTCCAGCCAGACCCAAGTCAGGGCTGATTTCAATGGCACTGTGACAATTTGCACTGGCTGGGTACACGGCTCATGGTTCCGAAGGGGCAGCTGGAGCAGACAGACCCTGCAGCAGCCACTGCCCTTCAGAGACACAGGGGATGCTTGGAGTCACTGCCACAAAGATCCCCTTGCTTTCTTGGAACAGCCAAGCCTCCTCCTCCTCAGGGAACTCAAGACACTGACTGAGATGTGAACTACAGTCAGCCTATCCACCAAAAAGTGTTGTGCCAGTGGGATTGACCAGTCCCATCACATGGGGAACTGCCACGGAAGGGGGGTACCTTGAGGAAAATTCCCAGCAGATATTCTCCCACCAGAAGTACAGAGCACAAAGGTCTCTCCTACAAAGAAGGTGGGGAGCTGTCCATAATCCCCAGTTTTCCTGAGGTGTTTAAGAAAAAACTGACTTGTTTCAGGATGCTCAAGACTGTGTACATTTGGAAACCCTTTGCCTACAGGGGCACTGCAGAGACCTTAGGGTCTCCAGGAGGAAAGCAAGACATTCCATTAGTAAAACTGAAAGGACAAGAACCAACACCTTCTAAAGGGCATAAGGAAAAGTTTCCTCAATTGGAAGTCTCATTCTGAAAATAATTTATGGTTTCCCAAGCTTGGCTGCCCTTGCCTTGGCAGTGAGGTGCAGATCTGTTGGTCTCTGAGTCATCTCAGAATGCAGAGCTCACTTTTAAGAACTTTTAAGCTTCACTTTGAATTAATTTTTAATTAGGTACTTTTTAAAATTTTACTGAGAAACCATAACACATTATATTTGGAAGTTCAGCTTGGCAAAATGAAAAAGGGCTAGCATTACACTCTGCAAATAAAGACCTTTTAGAGTGCACCTGAAAACCACTTATACTTTGGCAAAACCACTCATAGCTGTAAAAATCTGCCCAGTATCTGTCTGGAGAAAGCGTCGCTCTGCATGGGAGACAAGAGATGCCAGGCCCGTGCTGGGGTGCTTGTCTTGCCTCACCCCACCTACCAAAAACTGAGCATCCAACACTAAAAGGGAAAAAATGCTGCACTTGCTGTCTGTATTCCTATGCTCATATACACACACACCTTCCTACCATACCAACCTCTTCATCTGTTTTTGATAAGGAAACTCACATAGACTTGCTAAGCAGTCTGGATTGCAGGTTTGTCTAACAACCTTGGGTCATCAATCCAGCAACAGTCCACTAGGTTTGCTTTTAAAATGAAGCTGTGATTGGTCTGAAGGAAATAAAATTTGCCTCTTACAGCAAGCTCTTTAACTGCACTTTGACAGTCTTCAATGATACAGAAAGGGAAGCAGCTCATTTTTGCTGTCATACATGAAAAACACTTGCAAGCTGACCTGGCTTCTCATATATTACTTTTGTACAGAGATTTGCAACAGTGTCTGAATTGTCTTCCCCCACCTGCTCTGCCAAATTATTATGGTACAAGCACTTCAGAAAAAAAAAGCACAATTGCTTGAAATTACACTAGAGTCAAATGTTGATAAAAAGGTGTCACAGAGGGAATGAAAACTAACTGCTGTGAAATTTAATGAAACCCACTGTGTGCCAAGGGCACAGGCAGCCAAATTGAATTTAAAAAAGTGCCAAGCAGAGAAGCTTGTAATCAGACTAGCCACTATGTTAGATGAGATAAGCAGAATGACTTTTTTCTATCACTAGATCAAAACAGACTGCAATTCTTATGCATGAGATGAAAAGTTACAGTATTTATTTTCCCAGCTTCCTGTGTTCTTAGCACCAGATCTCTGGCTTAGTGGCATGAAATGGAATTTGCCATCTCCACTATATGGCTTGTCCCAGCCCTTGCACAGTTCTTTCCTGACAGTTTTTATTGCAAATTGTTATGGAAAAGAGGAACAAGCTAATCAGAGCTGTTACTGGCTCAGCATAAACTATCTTCAGTCATGGTGTCCCTTTCCACAGCCTGGGCGATGAAGTCAATAGAGGGGAATAGGAAATAGAAGATGATGCCAGCAAAGGAGAGGGACTCTGTTCCACGGTGCTCACATGGGGAACAGTTGCCAAAGCATCACTCCACTGCAGCCTGTGAAGGAATCATTTTACTTCTTAATTATTATAACAACATTATTCTGAAATTGTAATAAGAAAAGCCCAATCTCCCAAACAGAACTACTTGCATTCATTGTGGGAGTAATCCCTCAAACTCTGGGTTAAGGATATGGGACAAAAAAGCTCTACAGCCCATCTTTGTTGGAAAAAGTAATAGTGTAGCTTCACTACACTCATTACTTCAGTTTTTCAGGGGCTTATCAGTAGTCTTAGCTCTGGACAACACAGAGAGGCCCAGAGTCTGCGCCTTTACCTCACTGATGAATTTTAACATTGCAACCTGCTTGAACTTGTAGCCTGGCCCAATTGGCCAGATTCTCCTTTAAACGGTCTGCTGGTGAAGGTGGAATACTTTCTGGAGAGAAAGTTTCTAGCAAGAGAGATTTCCAGTACTGAACAAAGCTCTCCAAAGCCAGCCATTGTGTTTCTTTTAAAAGGATTTCTCATAAAAATGCCATGACTTTTACCATGACCTCTTGATTTTTCAGAATGTGCCTGCAATAGTTTCAGGGCTTGTCTTGGCTGTAAAGAGTTTTATGCCAGTATTTAGTACCATTCATCATGTTTTCACTGCTGTGCCAGAAAAAGAACTTGAAAACTAACAGAATTCCTTGAAATCTAAAACACACTATAGCACAGAAGCCTTAAGTTTCTGATTTTCTTGTGCAGAACCCTTGCCACATCTGAAATACCCTCTGGAAGTCAACAGTACCGAAAGAATCCATCTGCCTGCAGGTATGGCAAACGGAGTTTTACAAGGAGGTGAAGCTCCTCTCCTCTCACAACCCCTTCCATTCCCTGCTTCCCTACCTGCACATGCCCCGGCCTCTGACTGCTCCGTCCTCTGCTCATACCTTTCTGAGGATACAGCTGAAGTAAAAGAGCTTTTAAGGGAATAAAGGTCATCTGAACTTTACCCCTGAAAGTAATACATTTGTCACTTGTTACTAAGCCAACATTTAGAGGTCTCCCTTTACTTACTCCTCCACAAAGCACACAAGAAATGGGTCGGCATCAGTTCTTATAATAGTAAAAATAAAATTAACCCATATCTCCCTAATTTCCCCATTTGACTTTGTTTCAGTGAGGACTTTTTTGGAGCAGCACCTGCCTCTGCCTTTTCCCCTATCACAAAGGATTTCAAGAGTTTCATGCATTATAACAAAAACCATAACAGAAGCAACATGGTACACGTGGGAATGTTTGTACAAATTTGCCAGACAGATTGTACTAATCTCCAAATGACATTCAAAGCTCGTAGTGATGTAGCAGCACCTGGGCCAAATCAGAGCAAATTTTGAAACAAATAAATTTCCTCTCACAGATACACTCAAAAGGTCCCTCAACATCACTCTACCCTGGTTTCTATAAATTCCCCAACACAAAGCACTTTTTAGTACATCCTAGTAACCATTCTCAGTGACTGGCATTCAGCTGTATTGTGCCTGACCTGAATGACTTGTGATGCTCTGAATATCAAGTTTGCTCTCAATTAAAAAAAAAAAATTAAAAGTATTCATAAATAGGCTTTCATTTGTCTGCAGACTTGGACAAAACCCTGGACTTGTGAAGAAGTCAGGCAGTGCACTCCTCAGAAGTTGTAAGGCCATTTCTCATACATTGCTATGTTAGCAGGTTTCATATCCTTTCACAAGGTGCTGTATTTCAGAAGCAGCTTCTGTTATTCCAGATTGACCATTCATGGCTTTATCTCAGTACTTTCTCACTTTGCATTTATTAGAAAACTGTTCTTCTCAAATTAACAATACAAATTTATATTACAAAGGCATCTTTATTGGGAAACAATGCAAGACAACTGAACTGACAGCTTACAAAAAAAAGGGTCGCATCTTTACATTACTATAGGAACTATATTGTGTTTATCAAAATTCTGTATTTTCTGTATTGGTTTGGCTACAACTTCCTGAAAAACTCACTTGCTTGTCAACCTAGGACATCTGCTTAATTCTCTCTGAAGCTCTTTGGATTCTGCTACAAGACAAAATAACAATGATTTCTAATCAGTTATTGTTTAGGTTTTCATTCATTATAATTCTTCTTCATATTCCTACAAACTACTGCCAAGCTTACACAAGTCTGTTCTCCTAGTAAAGAACTGTACCTGAAAATCAATTCAACGTGGTCAGTCCTCATGAAAGATTGGGGCTTATCAGGCTTATGCGAGAAAATGTGGACTCAGCTCATGGTACAGCAATCCTCTCAAGAAGGAGTTTTGTGCTAAGGTGTTAGTCCTGATGCAATTAATATTCTATACCTGGGGAATTAGGTAGAATATGGTATCCCAGGAAGGTCTCTGCACTGTCACACAGCAGCAACCTCCTCCAAATCCCTCTAGTCACAACAAGTAGCAACGGCACTGAGCTCCAGATCCTCTCTTCCCCTGGGCTCCATTGCGGAATACTGCTGCTGATTTCAACAGGTCAGGCTCTAAGGAAAAGCCAGTCTGGAGGGGGGAAAAAGTCTGCCTCTGTTCTCAGATGTACCTGTGACATCAGGGGACTGACAGGGGAACAAGCAAAAGAGGAGATCTAATCAAGCCCAGTGAATCAGCCTTATCACCAGCATTGTCAGGGTGCAGTGACCATGCCCAATTTTTCATGCCTGAGGAGATGCAGGACAGCTTCTTCTTGACATCTGTCAAATGCAATATTGCCCCTCTGTCCTGTGATGTCTTGTGGTAGCAGAGTCATCCCAAAAACAAGGAGAGGATCCTTTCTTGGTTCTCTGTGACTTAAGGCCCTCTTCATATGATCTGAATGTCACTTAGGACCTCACACTTGCACAGCATAAAAAGCTTAACATCACTGAAGTCAACAAAGGTGTTCCACAGAGACAAAGGAAATCCTTGAGCAGGAACCCAGCCAACATGATGGTCACCACAAGCTAAGCAGCTGTGGTTGCAGTTTTGGTTGTACAAATACACCCTGTGTTTATTAATTACCCCACATTCCTTCCTAATTGCTCGCTGCATGGAATCAATACATTGGCTGCTCTCGAGTTCTACTCCTCACTTCCTTGAAATGATGGAGTTTGAAAACTGCCTTATTTTACTTTGTGAAGCCAAAGTCCTTAGAAGGCAAAAATGTGTATTGGAGAAATAAAAGGATGTGAGCAAGGAAGAGAAAACACAGGTTGAATACTGTGGGAAAAAAAAATCCATGTGGAATGCATGGTAAACTGAGTTTCCTAAGAGAAATAAGAAAAAAAATACAAATTACATAAACATTTAACACCAGGCTGGACAAAATCCTGGAAACTACACCATTGAGAACAATTCTGTCCTGTCTGTAGGCCCTATGACTTCACTTGCACTGGAAAATATTGAAACATTTTGATGCCTAAATGCAGTTGCCAGCAATATTCAAATATCCATTGAAATATCTCAGGAAGCAAAATAAGCCAGATCTTTCAATGCAGAAACAAAATTGCTAACTCCAACCCAGGTTCTTCTCTAATCAACACCAATGTAAAGGACCTGAAAAGAGGTACATCTGAATTTACTCTGACTCCACACCAGCAAAATAAATTATTTGGTCCCCTGCCTCACATTTTCTGAAGTTCCATTAGGTTACACAAGCAAAACCTTTTGAAATGAAAAGTGTCACAGAAGTGCTGAGCACCATTGTTTCTTTCTAATAAAAAAGCAGGACGACTGAACTTCATTCTACAGATAAATAAAACAGCACCGTGGGACTTCTTTAGATCAAAAATTCTGTTCTTAATGCAAAATTCTGCTTGAATGCAACACAGCTGCAGCAATATTCAAAACATCACTTTTATATTCAACATTAAGACAACAAGAGAAGTAAAGAGATTCTTCCCAGTATTTTCGCAATATCTTTTTTTTTTTATATACATCAGAATTTCCATTTTAAATGTGGTTCCAAAACACCTAAAATCTTACTTGCAGAATTTGCTCCAGGCTGAAACTCTGCATGGGGCTTTTTCTTCCTCTGTATTTAGTCAAAATTTATATTAGGATTAATGTGTTCAAAACACTTCAGTATAAACAAGTTAATTCAGTGGGGTAGCTCTTCAACAAGAAAGTCATCATGAGAACCACTACTGTTTTAGACTAATGTCAAATCCAATAATCCTAGAATAGAAATAATGATGTAATTTGTACCAAATGTCACTGACTTCAAAGGACACACAAAAATTTGCAGCCTGTAAGGGCCCTGATGCTTTTTTAAGGAAGATTTTGTAACACAAGAAGAGTTATCTGAAGTAGTTGAGAACAGAATTAAAAAACTAAGACAGCTAAGTATGAAGGCTACTCTCCACATCATTTGTCTTCCTCAAGTTACATCCCCTCTGTTTCAGCAGCCTGGTCTGTACTGCTTGTGACCTTGCTGGTAGGGATGGCCTCCTCAGAGCTACTGATTCTCCACCTTAGGACCAGTAATGTTTATTACTGATCCTTCCTTGCTAACCTGTTTTGTTAAAATGGTCATTGTTAGCCTAAATTGCAAACTTTGTTAACCATGTTTCCTTCAGTGGGACTTTAGGGAAAATCTCACAAAAACCTGTGCTGTTAGATCTGTCAGGGCAGCAGCCTTTAGCAAGGCAGCAGCTTTGCTATAGCAACTCCTGTGACCAAGGTGAAGGCAACCATGCAAAACAGTATAATCTCTTGAAAATGTACAGAATCTAAGTCTGCACCTTTCTTTACCTCTTTCAGGTAAGTAGTTGGATTCCCTATCAGTCAGACCTGATGGCCCATGCATTCAGGAAAGATTCAAGTAATGCAAGTCCCTACCTAATTAAGGGAGTAGGAATCTACACAATGTCCTTTATAAACTGAAAGAGGGCATACATTGCATTGGTTCATATATTACATTCAGGCTTCAATCCTGAATTTGTCTCATATTTTAACTCCTATCTGAACGCAGCAGAGAGAGAGAGCTGGCTTATCTTCAATAAAACATATGCTACAGAATCTTTAAGATAATTTCACTGTCCAAATTCCCTTGTCCTGAACTTCCCTGCCTTACTTATTCTGGACTCCAAATCTAAATCCAAGAATTTGACTCTACGCTGTGCCACAGTATGTGAAGGGGCCTTGTAGTGCTGAGAAGCAAAGATTGAACATTGGCACAAGCAGTCAGAGGATTCAGTTTAGCAAGTCAAAGTCTAGCTGAAAAGGGATGAAGCTGCAAAACTATACACTGCATTTAATCCTTTGGTAGATTGCTAAAGAAAACTGGAGAAAGAACTAGTGTGAAACACACCAGCTACAAAGCAGCTTCCATACAGGTTGTTCTGGTAAAGAAACCACAACAAAGCGCAGCTTAAATGGATTAAAAGCAACCTAAGTGTCGGATCTTAAAAGAAAAAAAAAAGACAAAATATTCCTTGAGAAAGCATAATTTCGCAATGATATATTCTTGGTGCTACATTTTTAACATTTGCATTAATGATCTGGAAGAAAAGCAGTCAGAGTAATTCACCACTGGAATAACTTATGGAGATCAGGCTTTTCTCAAACTTAATTAAATTCAGACCAGAAGATTTTTTTTCTCAGAGATACATTCTAGCTCAAACTGAAATTATATGAAGGCTGTCCTATGACCCTTGCTGCTGCAGACCTCAGACTAAGCAGTCACAGTGTTCTCTGCTGACTTTATTATTGCTGAATCAAGGAGCCTATGACATGACACACAATCACTCACTAGCGACGTTTAACAGTGTCACTTTTATTTTCTCTTCTTCTGTTACCTTGGTGAGGCTTCTTGTCCTTTCATTTGCCTCTCTTGCACTGTCTAAATGTGCACACATATGCTGGAATCATACCCAGCCTGCAGCTGGTCTTTGTCTAGGATGAGGATTGCCCCATCATGTGTTTACAGGGGCACAGCAAAGCCACTGAATTTTTGTATGCAACGAAAAGAAGGTGTGACAAACAGCCCCAAACAGCTAACTTGTAGGTCAAGAAGAGCCTGACAGAAGCAATGACCCTGCCCTGCCTCTCCCCCAAAAGTTAGCCTTTCAAAAAATATTTTTAGGCTGAAGAGAATTAAAGAACAGGACATTTTTGCCTCTTTTTTTTTTATCTTTATTTTATTTCAGATGCAAATTGCAGGAAGAGATGGCAAGAGTATATATATGGGGGAAAGGATGAAATTGCTTGGGGGAATCACAAAAGTGTGTGGGGTCACTGTTTTCTTGACAGAAGTCCCTTGACCATCTCAGATCTTCCCTGTTCCCACAAGGCTTTTCTCAGTTACATTTTCTCCCTATAGGGAGCAAATTATGCTGATCTGAGTCTTCCAGGCAGAAAGCAGAAAGCCTCACTTGAGCTGTCAGACAGAATAATGGTTACTGGTCAGTGCCTTTTCCTCCAGCTGCACAAAAACCTTTCCCAGAAGTTTCTGGTTCCTGTAGTCAACTGGAACTACTCTCCCCAGAGCCCCTTTCTTAGCCAGCCTCAGAACCAAGACTGTTTTGCTCCACTTGAACTCCAGAGCTGTCTTTAACTGCAGCCACGCATCTTGAAATACAACTTTGTTTCAGCGACTTCATCTCTCCCAAAATCTTCTTCTTATTGTTTTAACTGTTTCTCCAAGCAAATCCTTTGAGGAAGAGCTTCTCTACATGACCCCACAAGGCCACGACCTAGTGTTCTTTCCTCCTCATCCCTTACACTTGAGTATCATCTCACCCACAAAGTCAGATTTGGCCATTAGTTTGCCATTAACTTTGCAGATTTTGTTTGGACCTGTCTCCTTAGAATCTTCAGCCCAAAATTGCAAAGGTTTTCTCTGAGATTTCATCACAGACAACACAGAACCAAAACATCACCCCACACTCTACATTCTCCTCATCTTGAGGGATCAGTCCATATTCCACTGCCCTCTGCACCCAGCAAACACCTGCCCTGAGCACCTTATTGGTGATGGAAACTATGATGGCCTCTGTTGGCACACAACACTTGGAGAAGGATTCTTCAGCAATTTCATGTACTCCTGAGAGCTTATTTCTCATAAGGCCACATTTTATTTTCTGAGACAAAATTAGAGGTTGTTAGGAACTGTGTCCTCTTTTTCTCAAATGAAAAAATGCGTATTTCACCACCCCCTGCTCCAAGAGACCTCCAGGTTTTCTAACCAACAATTTCAAGGACCATAGTTTCAGGAGTTTCAGCACTTCCATGAGACACAAGGGAAACAAGACAGAGAAATAAGGAGAGGAAGAGTAGATCCTGCTGAAAACTTTGTTCATTTAATGAAGGGAGTAGAAAAACTTGTGCTTCATTAGAGTGCAATCAATGAATACTAAAGATGACAGTAAACATGCCAGGTGCTGACAGCCACATGGCTATTCCATAATCACGGAAAGGCTTCACTTCTCACAAGGCACTCAGAATCAGGGTCATAGTGTCAGGTTCAGAGGGGTGTCTCAGATTATTCCATGCTTTGTTCCCACAGATCCATACCCTGAGCTTGGTTTAGCTGTTCTACCCAGCAAAAGGGAGTTCTGAGCTAGTGAAGGTTTCATTCCCACGTGCTGACCACTTTAATGAAAAGCTTCATCTTGCCAGCGTAATGCTCTTTAAATTGACCATCCTTGCAGTACTTGTGCCTTTTGATCCACTGCCTCTCATAAAACTGGCTAACCTTTAAGTTCATTATGTTCTTAAAAATATTGCTATGTTCTTAAAATCATTGCTCTGCATTTAGAGAGTGAAACTATTCACCAAATTAGTATGTCATATCTGAGCTACCTACCTTTAAATTTCTAGTTCCTCCATTTAAGTGGAATTGACTTGCCATGGCACAATGAAAAGAAGATCAATAATTACAGACTCCAATTTGCAATAGATTTGTTAAACTTCACTCCCTGCTGTCATATCCTCAATAGTTATGGTTAAAGCTACAATCTGTTCTAGCTACACTATATATGCCTCAGCCTTCCAAACACACAAAGGAAACCAGCTGGAAACACTGCACTTAATGTTGTCAGTGAAGACTGTATCAATCTACATGACTGTGCCCTCAAGAGGTTACAGACAGCATAACTTCCACCTCAGCTGTCATTTCTTTGAATCAGTCCAAGAGAGATGCCCAGGAAGCATGGTCTGAGAGACCACAGCAGCAGTTTTCCAGCTGTGGACTGACATCCACTGCAGCAAAGGCTAGCCTTGGGGAGTTGGACATTTCTTGTAACCCACCACCAAATTGTCTTAGAAAAAGCTAAAAGCATCATTTTTCATGCAAGCAGTTGCTGTAATGGCTACAAGAGCTGCCACATGATCATGTATGGGAAAGGAAGCGGCTCCCACAACTACAAATGGGGGGAGAAGTCTACGATGCAATCTTTCTAGTAGGAACAGAAACTTGACATGTTTTGTCCCAGAGTCACCTTAAAATACATGTATACTCTGTAGCCAGGATCATATGAAATAGCAAATACAGACTAAATACATAGGAACAAGCAATATCCAAAGAGCCCTTCTGACTCTGCCTAGATCTGCAATTTCTTGCAGGTTCTGCCACTCAACTTTTATCAGAAGAGCAGATTTATGGTAAAAGGACTCATGAATAATTCACTCCCTTGAGCTGCCACATGCAACTTGGGGAAATCCCAGCTATAAAACCTTGGCACCATTTAGCTAACACAAGCTGCATTACTTTTTTACAGGTGTTATTCCACTGACCTACTTGGAGTTATTCCTCCTTCACAGCGCTAGAAGAAAAGGATCAGGCTGCTTGCATACCACCTCTGGTAAGCAAACTTCTCTGCCACGTCTTCACAGTGGTAAAAATGCTTCTAGTGTTGGACTAAGTTTTAGCTTTGGCACCACAGCATTAGTGGCTTGTACATCTTCTCTGCTCTTGGGCCTCCATAATAATCCATTATTTGTTGGCTTATCTCCTCCTCAAGTCTGTGTTTTTAAATCATGTTGAGAAACTTACTTGGATCCTAAACAAAAGGAGCACAAGTAAAGCCATAAACTAGCTACACTGAACCTGTCTTTATGCTGGTTTCTAACTTCAAGAGAAATATGGTTTATTCCAACACTCATCCTCTGCCATTGGAGCAAGAGCACAAGCAGGGTATGGGTGCAGATGCCTCAAACAAAGTGAAACCGTTTATCCACCTCCCTGTCCTAACACAGAGGATGAATTAATAGCATCACTCAGTGGCTGCTTATTTTCCTAGGCTTTTCCTTATATAAAGTTAGGTGGGAGTTCTACTTCACAATTAAAAAAAAAAAACAACAACAATAACAACAACAAAAAAACAACCCAACATTTATAAGGGTTTTATTTGATTAGATGTCTATGTGGAGACCAGCTAAAATGACAACAACTGCACTGCCACCAAGCCACATTCAAAGCCCACATCATGGTATACAACTACACCTACCACTGCATTACAGGGAACAAAGAGCTGGCATTCCCTATTTGTAAATGAGGTGAACAGCTCACGACTATCTTGACACAAAACAAAATAATAATTATAGGGCCTAAGTCAGACATCTGACTAAATGTAGTCATGTTATTTAAACAATAAACCTACACTGATTTATAGCAGCTAAGCATCTGATGAGGGATTAAGAAACTCCTCTTTACTCTAATATGTCCCTTTAGTTTATCCATATTACTGGCTTTCACCACCTGGCCTCTCCCTTGCGCCCCCACAGGTATGTTTTAAGCAGGTTAAGAAATGACAGTCCTCACTTTGGTCTCTTCTTACACACTTCCAGCAGTGCTGAATGAAATGCGAGACAACCATAAAAGCCAGTAGAGGGGAAAATTAGACATGCTGCGTAACTAATTTCTGAACTGTAAGCAAAGTTGTTGGCAATTTTCATTTCATATCACAGGTTCATGTTTCTTTGAACTGCCACCTACTGAGAAGAAGCACTAGCTGCTCATGCCCTTCCAGGCAGGACGGGATGCTGCCTGGTCAGCTTGGACAAGCACAAGAGGTTGCCATGGTGTGCTCTGAAGGAACCTCTCACCTCCTTCTCCAGGAGCCACATCCTGCCTCAGAGAAGGGTGCATGACTTCAGCCCACAGCAGCATCATGGGGAGCAGGGTTCCTCCTGCATCCCTGGCCACGTGCCCACTGCTGGAGCTGTTGTGTTTGCTGGGGTGGCTGTAGGCAAACAGCTGTGAGCTGGCCTGCCAGCCCTGCTCCACAGGCACACGGGGGAGCGTGGTCACGAGAAAGGGGCCAAATGCAAATTAAAACCAGATGAGCCGAGACAGCAGTTGGAAAGAGGGGGTGGTTAAATCCTGTGACGGCTCTAAGTGAAAATAGTCAGACAAAGCGGGCTTGCAGATTGTCACCGAACTGAGAACCTCCTGCACCCCCAACTGCCTGGCTGGAACTGTATAATCGAGCAGGTTTCAAAAACCACAGCTCCCAGCAGAGTTAACTCTCCAGCAGCTGCTGCACTTTCAAACTGTCAGACAGATTAAACACGGGAATGCCTGTGGGTCACAGAGCTGAGGGAAGGGTAAAGTGATAGGGTCAGCTTGCTCCAAAGTGCGGAAACTACTCAAAAATTTGGAGACAAGACTTCCTGCGGCCAGGAGGGAGTTACACTGGTATCGTCTGGCTGAAAGCTTGGCACAGGGCCCTTTCCCAACCTCAGCTGTCCTCACCAAGCTGGACAGTTAGTGGAGTTTTTGTCTTGTGCTTCCTTATAAGCTGCGGTCGCGGTATGTAACCAGACTGCCCTTGCAGGGCAAGAGCCTGTTTGGAGGGGAGAGAAACAGGAGTTTCACTAGAGTCCACTCCTTTGGGGGATGAGCCAGGGAGCCTGGCTGGGACCAGACACTGCAGGGCACCCAAAAAGGCTGGCACCTGCACTGCCTCAGCACCCAAAGCTCAGAGAAACACGTTACCTTATGGGGGCAAGTGCGTGTGTGTGGTGGAGCGCTTGCATCAGGCAAAAGTGAGTGCCACTGATCCGCATGTCACCGATGACAAGAGGGTGATGATTTACTGGGAAAAGTGCCCTGTAAAAAGCATGCTTGTGGATCCTACTTATTGTCTCATACCCTTCAAATACTCTTACAGTTACAGAGACGCCACACAATTACAAGTTGGAAAAAGGAGCAGAGGTAATTCTCCCACACGCTGTCTAGCCCATGGAGCCAACAAACCTGTGGCACCATCAGCAGGCGGCATGGGTCAGCCAGGCCAGCAGGGCTCCTCCCAGGAGATGGTGGGCCACCTCCACAAGGGATAAACAGTCCACACTTAAAACCTGGGCCAAAGCTTGTTGCCAGATACGTGCAGCTGCAGAGAGCAGAGTTGGAGGGAGCTCTGCCAGTAATAGGGGTAAAAAGGAGAAAGAGAGGTTGTTCTCACACAACACAGCCTCTCCTCTGCCAAACCACAATGCTTCATGTGGATTTGTAGCCCACATGCTTCTCCAGGTACCTCCAACTCAGCTATGCTGTGCTGGAGACTACAGTCCACAAAACTGCTGAGAAGATGCTGGCTCACAGAAGTCAACTTGCCACGCAGCTCTCAAAGGTCACATAATGACCAGACAGAGACTTGAGCACAAGAGACCATGGGCCACTGTGTCTTTGGGCCACATTCAGGCAGCCACACAAGCAGCTCAGCCCTTGAGGGAGCCAAATGGTCTCCCTTCTAGGAGAAGGTTTGAACGGCCCCCTTCTCTTCCCAAAGCACCAGAAGAATCTCCACACGAGCAAACAAACAGCCTGGACATCCCCATCCCCTCACCACAAGAGCACTTACCCCCCAGGAACTGGATGCCTCCTGCCACCCTGCCCACAGTCCTGGAGATGAGCTCGGACACACAGCAGCCCATGAGCGCTGTCAGGGCCACCAGGAGCAGCAGCCCGCAGCCCAGGCCCGTCACCACGGTGCAGATCCTCCACTCGGCGCTCGGGATGGCCTGGAAGGAGGCATAGCGGCCACACTGCTCCACCATCACGGTCATCTGGCGGCTCTCGTCCCGCACCGGGTAGGAACACCTCCGGAAAGTGCCGAAGGAAACAGACTTCTCCAGCTGGGACCCCAAGAGCCAGTAGGGCATGAAGAAGCCAACACAGGAGGCAGCAGCGCAGAGGAAGGAGAGGAAGGCCCAGACGATGCCAGCACAGGTGAGGCTGGAGGCCATCTTTGTATCTGCTCCAAGACCCCTCAAGACGGGAAGACACAAAAGTAACCGTGTATTTTAGAGGAGCTTTATGGATAATCCGGAATCTCTCAGCCTTGACAAATCCTCACACTGGGAGAAGCTCGGATCCTGAAAGCCGGGGGGATATTTCCTCCCATCATGAAGTCAAAGGTCCCTAATTAAATAACAAAACACAAAAAAGGAGGAAAATACAAGTTCAGTAATGCTGACATTAGAAAAGAATATTTGTCTGCCAGAATGCTTTTCCTTCCTAGGAGACTTCTGAATAAGTAATGTCACTTTTCTGTCCCACCCTTGCAAGCAGACCCTACAATCGTTCTCAGTGACACCAGCTTCTGTGGTCAGTGTGATGGTGGCAGCCAGCAGCCCAGCTGGAACAGGCTGCTGGGCACTTCCAGGAATGCTCTGCAGCCACCTTCAGGGGTCTCCTGTGTACTTGCCTCACTTTTCTCCATTCTAAGTCCCGATCTTTCCAGTACTGATAGAAAAAACAGATAAGGTTTTTCTTATCCTTAGTTAGCTGGACCTTCCTCCTACAATGCCTCAAGAACGTACCTCACTTTATAGGTGGTCCTGCAGCTTCAGTGCAAAACCACCCACAGCAGCTAAGGCATTTCAAGCTCAGACTCTTGAGATACAGGTAAAATTTATTAACACATCCCCAAAAGAAGTGATATGAGATGACATTTTTCCCAGCACTCCAAGTTGTTTGGCATCCCTGTGCAAAAAGAGCCTTTTATTACTTGATGTCCCAAGGTGCCAGGAACCTGAACTCCAGGTGGTCTTCTGGTAAGTGAAGACATTGCCACATCTTTTGGATTCACCCCTACACAACCTCAAGGGGCACACAGTTAAAACACAGAGGTCTCTCTTAATATTCCTGCTTGCATTCAGCCCAGCTCTTCCCAGCTCAAACCCAGGGGCCATAACCCCTTTGTATCCTTCTCAGACAGTTCCCAGCCTCTCAGCTCAGTATCCGTGTGCCCAAGTGCATTTGACTGACACAGAAACCTACATGCTGTTCCCAGAGGCTGGGGGTGTATTTCTAGTTAAATTCATGTTGGATCATTATTCTAACTGCATTTGTAAATTTATGATCATTTCTCACAGTTGCTGCCAAATTAATTCTGATAGCTATTTACAGGGGCTTTTTCTTCTAAGCGTGATTAGATGCCAATCAGTGAATCCAATTCATGAAAAGGCAATAAAATGAATACTACTTCAGCACAAGGAGGGAACTTAGAGAAAGTCTGTACGTGAAATTAGCCATGTGCACTTCACAAAAGTTTTGTTTACTTTTAAAACACTAAGAAAAGGAAGTCTCTTCTGTACTATTAAAAAGGCCTATACTGCTACTGAAAAAGAGTTCACCTATCTACCCGTTGAAATGTCTTTCAACCTGCAAACTGCCAAAACCCCCTGGGGATAAAAACTTGCCACAGAGACATGGGGGGGACACCATTTCTTCAGAAGCATCACCTAGAGAAGGAACTGTCTGTGTCTTGGCGTGGCACCAAAAGTCTAAGCCAAAGTGGGTCACAGCACTTAGGGGAGACCATTCCCTGAATCGCAGGAGGAGGTAGGTCTGGAAATAGGGGACAACATGGAGAGTCCCAGGGTATGACCCGGCAAATCCTGCGGCTCCAACGAGGCAGCAGCTTAGGCTCCCTGGAGCCCGCCAGCTCACAGCCTGGGCGCTCTCCCGGGAGGCGGGCTCACCCCTCCGGCCCCGAAACCCCGCTCCCCGCCCTCCAGGGGTAGGAGGGGGCGGCCGAGAGATACGGCTTCCCCCGAGGGAAGGCGGCGGCCGGGAACCAAAACTCGCCGGGGTGATGCCAGGGAAAAGCTGCGGGCGAGCGGGCGCAGCGCCCGCGGAGCCGGCACGGTGGGGGAGTGCCGGGCGGGGGTGCAGGGGACCTGGGAGGGACAGGGCATCCGAGAGACGCGGGAGGAGAAAGGACTGTAGGGACAGGGGGTCCAACAGGAGCAGAATGGGAGGGAAAGTTGATGCAGCCGGGGACGGGCTGGAAAGGCAGAGGTGCCGAGAGTGTGGGGAATCCCAGTACCCAAGAGGACGGAGAGCCGGGAAGCTGCGGGGCCGGGAAGGGAAAGCGGTCCGGGGTGGCAGGGAGATAGGGGAAAGACGGGGGCCCGGGAGAGGAAGGATGTGAGGGCTGGGAATCCGAACAGGGAAGGGAATCTAGAGGGTCCGGTGCAACGGGCAAGGATGCGGCCAGGCTGGGTGTCAGAGCGGGGAAAGGGAACGCAGGAGGAAGAGAGGGTCCGCGGATGCAGGGGATGTGGCAGTGCATGGCAGGGAGGGGTCGGGGAGGGAAAGGACGTTCTGAAGGCAGGAGGATCCGGACTCATGAACGTACCGGGAGCGACGGAGGGCAGCGGTTAGAGAAAGGAAGGGGGTGCAGGGGGTCCGTGAGGGGCAGGGGATTCAGCCGCGCATGGAGTGCGGGAGAGCCGGTGTCTGGAAGGAGCAGGAGCGGCGAAGGGTCCAGGAGTGCCAGGACGGGGGCAGGCGCGGTGCCGGGGAGCGAAGGGCTACTTACGGACACGCCGGGCGTGGAGGCTCCCGCCGCGGCTGCCGGGAGCACATGGGCGCGGGGCCGGCGGGCGGTGGCCGCCCCGAGCGACTCTACCGCGGTCCCGGCGCGGAGGCGACGCGGGTGCTCCAGGCGGGCGGGACCGGGAGCGGGACCCTCCCCAGCCCGGCCCGTCCTTTCCTCCGCGCGCTCCTCTCTCCCCCCGTTCGGTTCCTCGGGAGGCAGCGCTCTCCGCCGCCTCTCCTCCCCCTTCCCCGCCACCGCCTCCCCGGGCGGGACCCGCCGCGCTCGGCGCAGTTGCGGGGCCGCGGCCGGGGCCGGGGGCGAGGGGCCGGGCGGCGGCGGCGAGCGGGAGAGCGGGGGCGCGTCCCCGAGCCCTGGCGGGGCGGGGCGGGGCGGTGGTCCCGGCCCGCGGGGTCGCTGCGGGGGTGGGTCCCGCTTCCCGAGCCCGCCCTGCACTGCCGCGGGAGGGGATCGGGTCCGGGGCCGGAGCGGTGGTCCCGGGGCCGGGCTGGTGCGGGGGCGGGGAGCGCTGCGGCGTCGCCGGGCTCGGCCGCTCAGTGCGGGGTGCAAGGGGCGGTGAAGCCGGGCACGGAGAGGGGGGAAAGACAGCGGAGAAGGAGTATTGGAAGGAAAGGGGGAAGGCTGCAGTCCTTACATGAGAAAATACGGGCTAATCTCCTGATGGTGTGCGTGTGATAAGAACTGTGTCTGTCTCTGCATGCGAGCTGCTGATCCAGCATTTTGATCGCAACAGTTCCCGAGTTGGTCTACAGCGAGAGTAAATGTGATCACAGTACCAAGCAGCTCCTCCCGGATGGGTTAGGTCAAGCGGAGAGACAGCAGCTTCAGCCCTTTCCCAAAGTGTCTTGAGTGGGAAAGTTTTGAGGAGCTTTTGCCTTCTGCACAGAGAGCCTCTGGGAGAAAAAGACATTTCCAATTCTGTTTTTTCCTCTACGCCCAGAAACGTGAATATATTTCTCAGATACAAGACAATTTTATGACAGGTTTAAATTATGTCAGCACCAGACATGCAAAATCTCTTTGGTAATGTTTCTTTTACAGTCCTGGCGTGTAATTTAAACACCATTCATTAATATTATTAATGCAAAATGGAAGTGAGGTTTATTGCACTCAGTCTGCATTTACACCATTTAATAGTAACAGCAGCTATTTTCAGAATTGAATTACAAAGCCACTTTATTGTATTTTTAAAATTAGACTTCCATTTTTTTTCCCTGTAATGCGAAGTCTTAAAATCAGAATATTACTGAAAATGCATACTTTCTCAAGGGATAAGAAATGGATTGGAAAGTATCTAGCATGATCAAGTTTTCCACCCTAACATTTCAAGTGTATTTAAGGAAATGTGCTTCAAAAAATCAAAGAAGTGGGTTAAATGTGGGCTGAATGCTAGAATATATGCAATAAAATACTCCACAAGGAGGACAATGAAGGCATAACCCCAAAGCAGCCGTACCCACAGCTGACTACCCCTAGGCTACATCCACCTACTATACATCTATATTAGCAAGTAATGTAGATCAATCTGGTGTTGGATCTCATCGTGTTGAGGGCCTAAATTATGTTCACACTTTTCCACAGCTTTTTCTTCAGTTTCAGTCTAGGTTGGGTCTGTGAACTGAGGGCCCCATTAGAACTCAGAGTGCATCTGCTGCACTCCTGGCACCTGTCTTCTGCTATATTGCTATCTGGATCCACTCTGTGTACTCACCTCTGCTGGGCAAAATAAAACGTGGTAAGTGAGGATGATCTGGAGATTCACTTCAAAAGCACACCCTTGATCCACACCAAAACATGAAAGTGGATGTGCCCACGGGGTGTCTGACAGAAAGGGAGCTGGTATGACTTTCCCAAAGCTGAGAGCTGGAGCCTGCTCCACAGCATACCATTCCAGCATCCTCCCCTCAAATCACCTTCCCGCCCGGTGCTGTGCCTCCACCCCCAAGCATGCAGGAGCTCTCAGGTCTGCACTTCTGCAAGGAGCTGTGCACGTTTTGGAGGGCGTAGACACTCCTTGTTCACTGCTCACATGCCTTCACTTGGCTCAGTGTGGTGTTCTACCCCCTGCTATTCATTTTACCCATGCCTGAAATGACAGGGATACTAAGCCAATACTGTGTCAATGGAACTCTGCTCTCGGTGTAAGGCAAGAGAAGAATTGAGTACTGTTATTAAATGGTGGTTTAATTGTTTAAAGACTGAGGTCTGTCATTCTTTTCTTAGCCAAAGGCCTGGGTTATAATGAAACTGTGATAAATATGTCTAAATTAGGCATGTGTTGGGATCAGACATGGATAGAAATTGCCTGGCATTAAAATGACTGTGGAAAAACTTCTGTTTCACACATGGAAACTGTTTCTCAGTTAAAATTGGCATTGGAAGCCTAGGGAGAAGCAAACAAGCATGAATTTATTCATGCAATTTATCTCTTCCATGGTATATGCCAAGGTCCCCAAGTCAGTGTTTGCTTTGCTAATGGCATCTCTACAGCAGTTCATTTATTTGCCTTATATGGCCTGTACGTTCACTCCCTGAGCTGCTGCCATTCTGCATTCCCTCATGGAAACTGTGCATTGAATTCTGCATCTCTCCTGAAGCATCTCATTTTGCCAACTGTCTCTGAATGCCCCCACAAGCTGGCTGCGTGGCTTAGTCGCTTGCAGGGGAATAAGCTTTATTTCATAATTCATTTTCTGTCCAGGGAGTTTTGTTTTGATTAGGAACAAATTAAACACATTGTGTATATAAGGTAACATCCAAACTCTCATTCCATTTTCTCCTAATGTTTAAAACTCATCATGCTTCAACTGTATCAACATTTGATTGCCATTTCAGGATCATTGTGCATGGAAGTACTTTACTTGAAAGTTAGCTGAACTATTTCTATCCCAGTCTAACCTGTTCAAAAGAAAAGGGGAGCTATTACATTGTGCTTTAGGATTCACAGTCTTTCTTGCAACCACAAAAGCAGATACCTCCTCAGAATATAGCAATACCAAAACACATGGTCCCCATGGTCTTGTCTATACTGAAATAGCAGCTAGTTTTAAAATTGGTCCTGGTGTTTTGAATTTTAAAAGAATCCACTTGTGAGAAATCTTCATAATTGGTCACAGGAACCTGAGCTGCAGATTACCCTCTGCTGCAACCATTGAAGTCAGACTGAATTGTCAGAAAACTACCCTAGCAGGGAGATGGAAAAATACTTATAGATTTTACCATTTTTCTTCTCCTCAATCCATTGACTAAGCTGCTGTTACAGCTGGGGCACTACAGACTTGATGGAGCTAATCAGCATGGCAGAATAAAGACAGAAAATCCTGTCACTGTACCTAAATCAATCCTGGCTAATATACACATCACAGGCTCAACCACAGACTCTTTCACTGCAGTATGACTCGTAAGACAACATAATATGCCATAGGGGAATATGTATGTTCCTGAACCCAAAGGAAAATGAAGCAGCTACCAAACCTGCACCTCATTCTTCATTCTTTGACCAGAAAACAAACCAAAAGAGTTTAATATTTCAGGTCACCATCTGTTTTCAGTTCTGTGGTCTGCAGGAAAGTGATCACACCAACATGGTTCCGAGCATCTCACAAAACTGGATCTTCAGGTCATGTCTGTACTTGATTTTAAATCAAAAAGGAAGGTATAGGTACAAAAATAGACTTGAGGCTATGTACTGGGAGCAACAGAAAGTCAACCCAATTATTCAAATGCAGACACTGAAAACCAAACAGACAAGTACTGTTAGAGAAATAACCTGATAATTAGTACATTTGCCTGAAATTATGTCCAATCTTGCAGCAGCTAGGAAAAAAAAATCAACTAAATAGACAGGAAAAGAGAACCTGAACTCGAACACCTGAAAATTTTTCAGAGGAAGGTAAGAAAACAAATTCAAGTGATCAGATCCTGTCCATACGTATGGTGTCCAAGTCAAACAAATTGCATTTTTTCTACGGTGGGTGAAACTAGACACCTGGGGTTTTGAGCTGTCCCATCCAGACCTAAATCTTGGTCAATAAACATAGCTCTAACCAAAAGATCCTCTCTCCACTTCTATTTTAATACTATCCTATCATCAACACTTATTTTTCTGGTGGTTCTAATAGTGATGAATTTTGTGAATTCTCTTACTAACAATCTATAACAAAACTTGCCATATTTCTGAAAGACAGTTGTCTTAAACGAGACTGTTGTTGCTAACATCAGTATTTTAATCGCTGGGTGCACATAAAAATAACATGTCAATGCAAAACAAAAGAGGAAAACAATCTTTATTATTTGCCATAAACCCTCCGTATGTCGTTTCATCTTTATGAACTTATTACTTATCATCTATTATATAAAAGCCACCAGATGCTCTACATTTTGCAAGGCTCTAAAATAGTAGCTACAGCTATTGATTTTTCTCTTTTGTGTCCTGTTCTTGACAAGCCTGGTGGCTGTGGGAGAGGCCAAGGAAGTTTATTCTGCACCTGCCCCTCGGCTGAAGGGAGGAATGCCCGTTCTGCCCTTGCAAACATGGCCAAAGTGACTGAGATCTGAGATTACAGGTCCCAGACTCGTCCTCTTTTACCAGGGAATTGTCTTAGCCCTGCACAAACTCACGAAAAACATGGCTGGTTTCAATCCTGAATTTCCACTATTCTTAACTGGACTTTTTAAAATAAGGTACATCTGGATGATGAACGAGTGATTTCACAGTAAGAAATGCTTATCTACTGGCAGCCTGCTCTCTGTGCATGTAGACCCAATACAAATAATGTAATAGTGTCGTGTTACTTACGAGGGGGACACCTGTCTGCCTTCTGATGCTGGCAAAGATGCGGGGACAGCATTAAGAGCGGGTCTCGCCGCGGCGCTTCCTCGCACTGAGCGGCGGGCGCGTTTGGACACACGGGTTTGTTTAACGATACGTGCAACAGAAAGAAGATTTTTCTTTTCCCTTTAAAGCCTCACTCTGTGACCAGCTTTCCGCAGGAGGCCACAGTTTGCGCGCAGGGCCCGGCCATGGTGCCCGGGGCGGCGAGCGCTGCGCTGCGCTGCTCGACAGTGACACTCGGTGGGCGGCGGGGCCGGAGCAGTGCGGGGAGCGGCCGAGCCCGGGCTGGGGGTCTCGCACCTTCCCGTAGCAGGGTTGGGCATGGCAGAGCCCAGGGCTGGGGGTCTCGCATCGCCCCGGAGCAGGGCTGGGGCCGGCCGAGCCCAGGGCTGGGGGTCTCGCACCTTCCCGGAGCAGGGCTGGGGCCGGCCGAGCCCGGGCTGTGGGTCTCGCATTGCCCCGGAGCAGTGCGGGGAGCGGCCGAGCCCGGGCTGGGGGTCTCGCATTGCCCCAGGGCAGGGCTGGGGCCGGCCGAGCCCGGGCTGGGGGTCTCGCATTGCCCCAGGGCAGGGCTGGGCACGGCCGAGCCCGGGGCTGGGGGTCTCGCATTGCCCCAGGGCAGGGCTGGGGCCGGCCGAGCCCGGGGCTGGGGGTCTCGCACCTTCCCGGAGCAGGGCTGGGGCCGGCCGAGCCCGGGGCTGGGGGTCTCGCACCGCCCGGCCCCGCGGGACCGGTGCAGGTTCTGCGCTGGCCCTTCCGCAGCGTTTGGTGCGGCCGCAGCCGGGGAAGGGCGTGTGTGTGAAAAGCGGGGGCAGAGAGCAGAGCGTGCTTCTGTTCTCCATAAAAGCTCTGGGATTTGTAACCGCCCCGGGCCACTGTCCTGAGGCTTCTAAGGTGCCTTTGCAGAACCCAAAGGTGACTTTTAGCGGTTTGGTTAAACTGGGCGTATCTGAGAAAGGGGCTCAAGGCAGCGTCCTGTTCCTCCCCCAGCCTTCTTCCACAGAACTGGAGCAGAGCTGCCTCCCCCTGTAAGTTCCAGCAATCACTTGCATCTAGGTCACCCTATTAGATCACATTCCCAAGGATATGGCTAATGATTTCTGGGGTTTTTAGAAAGGAAAGCTGAAAATCCTCTAGTCGGGGACAATGGCCAATTCATTTTCCAAATGGAAGCTCATTTCCCCCCCTCCCCATCACACCCCGAGGGTTGTACAGAACTCAGGGACTCCACAAACCTGGAACTCCTGAAATCTCACAGACATTCATTCACAGAAGAATTGTAATGCCAGTTTTTGTCAGCTGAAACCCAAACAGAACTCACTTCCAGGTGTATCAATGTCCAAAACATGTTCTCAGTGGGGGAAGAAACAAGCTCCTTTTTTTACAACTCTCTAAAAGGCTTGTGCTTAGTAAATCCAGTATGTATATAGCATTCATATACCCACATGGGTATATATGTGCATTTATAAGACAGATATATGGATTATATATACGTCTCTATAATACATATATAGGTATAGATACAGGAGACCAGGCTGATCAAGTAGGATCTGCCTTTTGTAAATCCGTGTAGGCTGGGCTTGATCCCCTGGTTGTCGTGCATGGCCATGTAATGGCATCCAGGATATCTCTCCCATAACCTTTCCTGGTGCCAAGGTCAGGCTGATAGGCCTGAAGTTCCCCAGAGTGTTCTTCCAACCCTTCTTGTAGATGTGTGTAACGTTTGCTAATTTTCAGTCAGCTGGAACTTCCACATTTAACCAGGACTGCTGGGTGATTGAGAGTGGTTTGGCAAGTCCTTTTCACAAGTTCCCTGGCTACTCTGGGGTGGATCATCAGGGCCCATAGACTCAGGCATGTCTAATTGCCACAGCAGGTCACTAATCATCTCCTCTTGGTTTGTGGGGACTTCACTCCTCTCCCATACATGCTCTGGGAAGATCTCTTAACCATCTCTGGGAAGGTTCAGCACCCAGAGTGTTCTCTCGATATTATATTGTAACCAAATAACCTACTCATAGATTGTGCTTTTGCAATATAACTGCATATTTCAATATTCCTTTTCCTGATGAAAAAGCTAATTAGCAAGGTCGTTACAGTTACCACTTATAAGGGGGAAGATAGTAATTCCATTAATGTGCTCACAGGAACTTCATTTATATTACCTCTTAACCTTTACAAGGATATTACAATTTCAATAATTAATTGCTTTTTGCATTTAATTTGCAGTTTACCATTTTCAAGGGAAATTACCCATTAAAACAAGGACTTTTTTTTTTTTAAGAAAAAAATTCTTTACTCAAGTATATACCATAAGCTGGCCTTAGAGAAACTAGATATTTGCTAAGCCATTTCCATATTTGAGTAGAGAGGACTCAGTGCTAGCTCTGCATGTTAAAGAACTGCCCATTGCTTGAGTCTTTAGACATTTGCAGAAAAATGAGGCCAAATAGGGTTGAGGCAGTGACAAAAAGGGGATTAATTCTTATCCTCTTCTTTCAAATTCTCAAAAGCAATGAATACTTCCTCTCTTATTGATGCAGTAAGAATTTACTTTCTTCTTCCTTTGCAACCATCTTTTTTCTTCAACTGAATTTAATTTATGCTGCAATACCCATCCATGAGGGCTTCTGTTAACTTCAGTGACTGAAAAAAAAATAAAGGAACTTTGGCTCAACCTCATAAAACACAGAAATTCTGTCCATGAATCACCAAGAACTTAGGTATATCCTCAAGACAGTGCCTGACACTTTGGAAAATGGATCTCAACATATGTAATCCTGCTCATACTCAAGTCACTTGTAAAATAGCTACTCAATGAATCAGACATAAGCCAGTATCCTTGTGGTAGTATGCTGGGATATCTCCACTTCTGACAGAAATTGTGTCCAAATCCCATCACACTAAAAGAAATTTAGATAAATATTGGTATCTGAGAAGGTGAGTAATGCATTCCAAGTGGGCGTGTCTGTGATAGAGTGAAACACATACTTCTAAGAGACAGATTTGCATGGGAAGGTGGAGAGAAGGTGACAAATGAAGAAGAGAGGCACAGGAGAAGAGAGAACAGAAGTAGCAGGTATGAACTGGACTGCAGCATTGATTTATGAATGAAAATGTAAACATTTTTTCTGATTCAGGTGCAAAAATTAAATGAACCCTTGGGCAGTTCTACCTTTTCAATTGGCAAGTCCATGAGATGTCATCCAAAATGATAAACATCTGCATGATATGTCACATGCCTACGCCACCAACTAGATCATTTGGCTGTGAAAAGAAGACATTTTATTTTTTAATTGTAACATCAAACTTCCTGGGTTTTTGACCCCTTTCCCATAAGTATAAGGAGAACTTGGGGTTACACCAGGATTCAAACACAGTATTTCATTTCCACAGTACTGAAGCTGGGTCATACTCTTAGAATTATTCACAGAGAAGTCAAAAGTCACTGTCAGACAAATAGGGGTAAAAAAATTGTCTACTCAACAGTCCAGTGCACAAGTTTTCTATGCAGATAAGAAGACTGGGTAGGAATCTGAGGATGAATTGCATTCTGAGAGTGTCTTTCTTTCCATGCTCTGGTAGATGGTTAGCTATGGGGTCTACCTCTGACTTTTTAGGTGTTAGAAGATTGTTGAGATGTATCTCTCTAAAAGTACTTAATTTTGTATGCAAGTGTTCAGATATTTAAGTTGAAGAGAGCAAGAATAGATTCAGGGCACTTAAGAGTTCCCTATATCACTATATCAGCAATGGATCAGCAATTACACCACAGCAAAATCATCTGCTTTTTGACCATTAAAAGGAAAGTCTGGCTCCGGGCCAGCATGGGCATTTCTTGTCATAAGCTTTCTTCAGTGAGGCACAAATATGTTCATTTTGTCAGTCAGCACTGCAATCTGGTTAAAGCACCTGATGCTTTTTGAGATATTACCTTGCATGTATTATTAATACTCTAGACTTTATCATATAAAAGGACATGTATGGGACAGAAGCAGAAAGAAGCCTCTAATCATCAAAATTAACATAAAAATATCCTTTCAAAACCTCTAGACTAGCAGTTCACTCAACATGACATTTGCTTTTTGACAGGCATGTGCTCTGCATGCACAACAATATTTTAAGATGGCATTGTTTAAAGAAAGTTGACAGTGATGAGTGATGCACATTCAGACTGATGATACTCTGAAGAGAGCTTTACCTGCGTGGACAAGAGAGTTGCTGCTAGTTTGCATGCAAAAGGGAGCTTGGGGTCTGTTCTGGGGAACTTGATAATCTCTTGTAATTAGTACTGTAATTGGAGGTTGCTGGAAATGCTCCTTGAGTTTCTGCCAGGGAATGTGAGTGCTTCACAAAGCTGTTGACACCATTCTGTACACCCAGCCTCACCAACCAAGTCAGCTGCAGTAGATGCCAACACAGAACTCCTGCTTTGTCAAAACTCTCATCTAAGCAGCAAACACAAAATGTTTTTTTCTTACAGTGTAGCCACAGAGCGACACCAGTACCACCCAGCCCATCATCATGCTCTCCCCGATGTCCTGCAGCCCGCTGGTGAACCCAGGACACACTAGCTCACCATCTGGCTGCCAGTTCTTGGCAGAGACTCACTCTATCCCCACTATTTCAGATTGTAAATGGATAAATATGAGCCACATATACCAAAGTTTAGAAATAACACTTGCCTGCCCTTGTGGACACAATTACTTGTTTCCAGTGCATCAGTTATGGGGATGCTAGTTCTGTAATAATGCCATGAAGGCAGAAATGACCACCAGAAAGGGATGCCAGGTCACTTTGGCAAGAAACTGAAGGTTTAAATGTATTTCATCTGGAGGTGAGCAGATCTTTGCATAGAAACTGTTTGCAATTTGCAGCCAACAGCGGTGACTGCAGCCAGTGTCAGGCATTAAGTAATAAGTTATTTTTATACACAGCAGCTCTCCAGCATCTCTGAGGGTGATGGCATCTCGCCAAGGCTTTGGAAGGGCTCTGTGAGCTGACGCACAAAGATGAATGGTTGAGGCAAGCCCAGATGACATTTCTGAGTCAACTTTACAGAAAGAATCAAATCCAAATGCACCAGGTAGCTCCACACCGGAGTTGCAGGGAAGCTGTTTGGCTAGGCTCCTGACAGATGTCTGAGAGTGCAACTTCTGGCATTTTGGAAACTTATTTCTCCTGAAGTAGCAATAAAGTTCCATTAAAGTCACCCAAACAGAATTGTTACGAGCACTAGGAAAAGCTATTTATGACACCATACCTGTAAAATTAGGTTGATGTTGTATTACTGCTATGAAAATTGCTGTGATCATCAACATGCTTTTTGCAACTTTTACTAGCAACATCCCTCAAGTGCTCTTTCAGAAGACAATGGCTTCTGTGGTGAAGCTGTACAATTTTTGCTTCATGTCCCACTACATCTTTTACCTTCAAGAGCTCCTTGTGTGCTCAAGGCTCCAGATACACTTTTGCCTGACAAAATTGTTAGCTGTAATTTAAAAGGGAGTTTCTGCATGCCAGATGTCCCTGATCATATAATCTTGTCTGTTCAATGCCACTACAACATTTGGGCAGGATTTGCTGGGCTAGAAAGGTGAGAATTCTATCATCTTATGCAACTACATTCTAATGAATAGCTACCAGATCCAGCAGAGCAGTTACTAACACTAAGGACTGTACTTTGGATACTGACTATGGTAAAAAAATTCAAGGAGCTGAGAGAAGAGTGTCATACTACCCTGCCTGCGTGGAAGTATGTGTGTGGCTGCAAAAAGGGCAAGAGGGCAGAAGCTGAATAGCAGGAGTTTAAAAGGAGCTTTGGAAAATTCAAATCGGCTTCAAAACACAGACCAGCCAGTCAATGTAATTAAAAAAGGAGGAAAAGAAGGGCTGCAAAAATGCATTTCATTCTACGTTTATGCATCTCTTGTCCTGCCAAGTGGAGTTATACTATCTTGGAGTCCTGTACGAATCCTGAATGACAGAAATATATGCTACGTTTATCACACATCTTCAGTAACTTGAACTCTGAAAACAAAGTGACCATAGTGATTGGGTTCTGGGAATAACAAAAATGCTGAGGGGGGTGCTTAAGGCAATGCCTTAAGCTATTGTTTGGCTAGGCTCCTGACCTAGACAATGCTCTTCACAAGAAGAGCCTGTTCACAAGAAACATACCAGAAAAATCAAAGGAGGAAAACACTAAGAGATTTGACAGAGATCCATAAGACACGGATGTTTGACCCACAGGTCTGGATTAAAATACAGCAGTTGGAGTGAAAATTTGCAGCAGTCTTTGTCAATGCTTGTGTTGCTGATGTACTGACTCCAAAGGTATTTTTCTAATGCAGTCATTCTTGCAATTTATTAGGTCTACCTTTGGCTTGTCATGAGCCACATCATGACCCTGCTATGATCTCATAGAGAGCCTTTTGGTATTCAGCTGATCTGAGGGCACTGCCCAGTAATTTAGGTTTCATTCTCTAGATTTTCTTTGCTAGACATTGATTTCAGCTGAGATCAGGACATAATGAAGGATACTCTTTTTTTGTCTGATGGTGAATAGTTGTAATTTTTGTTCAGTTGTTTGGGATTATTTTTATTTCACCTATAAAACAGAACACATTCCACAGACTTTTTGCCAGCGGACAGTCATTGCTTGAAGAGATAGGTCAGCAGGCCTGGCACACATCATTATAATTAGTCGTGTCCTGCCTGTATTTTCTTTTTGCAAAAATATTCTTTTTTTTTTTGCTATATTGTTATTGTCATGGTAGGCATACTAGTGAGCATATGCAAAGGAAGATAAGCTTTATACTTCAGCCACAGAGATGTGGTCTCACTAAGATGACGCAGTTCATCAGCCACAAGCAGATATTTGTTCTCATGGCTCCACGATCTAAATCATTTGTTTCTTTTTTTTTAGGTGAAATTTGGGCCCTCAATGAAGTGAGTGGCACTGCCATGACCAATGTAATTGACCTTGCCAGGGATGTGGGCACATAGTTTTGACAGCCATCTGCTTAGAAAGGTCCTTTATTCTGCAGTGTTCTAGAATCAAATACATTTAGGCTAAACCCTATCAGTTTTGCTGATACAGTGCTTCCCTTGAAATCAATGGTTGAGTTTTTTTAGCAGGAGATGAACAGGAAGATTTCATGGGTTTGGTATGTATTAAAGTGCACACTGTACTGCTAGTGTTATCTTTTCAGTGAGTTATAACAAACAGAAGTTTTATAGCTCCTCAGCCAGGTGGCTGATTCAGCATGACATATATTAGAGTCACTACTGCTGAGTGTGAGGCACGACAATAAATCCTCAAGCGAGATAGCATGAGCTAACCTAAAACTTCAGAACTGTACATTCTCCTGGACCTTCAAGGGACACAGACTACATGACTACATGTTGTTGTCAGGGTGACCTTTGGCCAAATCATTCACAGAGTCATATTTTCAATTTCCAGATGATGTCAGTAATGTCTGAGTTTTTTGAAAAAAGGTTAGCTCAGGAAATTGATTGGTTTGGTCTGGTGAAAAGATTCTACAATATTAGCCTCTAAGAAAATAAATCATTAAAAAACCCAGCTGTAATTGACTTAAAGACACAGAATATTTTCATGTGCTCCTGCCTATTTGTAGGATTTTCTAGTCCAACCTGAGCACAAAAAGACATCAAAATACTAGAGAAGGCCAAGGAATAATTTCATGGCAGAGAACTAGTGAAGATTATAAGGCAGTGGTGGATTGCTTTTGGAGTATGCTGTGTGCAGTGGAGAGCCTGGCAGAGCCAAATTCCACTCACTTGGTCATGTATAGGGATGTAAGCATAAAGGGCTGCAAATATTTTCAAAGGGCTGACATAGCTGAGCAGCAATATATCACGGCCAGCTTCCTTCAGATATTCTTCTTCACTGAGGACCTGTAAATTGTGTGCAAAATAGCACTGTCAAATTCTTTTCATCTTTTGTACTGTAAGAAAACAGTATAATAGATACTAATAATGGGCATTTGCTATGCAATCTTTCACATCCCTGACTTCATAATGCTTCCCATTCCTATGTGCTCTGTGCATCATACTGAGGCAAGTTCTGCATTAGCCCTTCCTTCCTTCCTTCCTTCCTTCCTTCCTTCCTTCCTTCCTTCCTTCCTTCCTTCCTTCCTTCCTTCCTTCCTTCCTTCCTTCCTTCCTTCCTTCCTTCCTTCCTTCCTTCCTTCCTTCCTTCCTTCCTTCCTTCCTTCCTTCCTTCCTTCCTTCCTTCCTTCCTTCCTTCCTTCCTTCCTTCCTTCCTCCCTCCCTCCCTCCCTCCCTCCCTCCCTCCCTCCCTCCCTCCTTTCAATGCATTTGTACATTTTCTTTTTCCTTAATCACAGAAACTTTCCTTTCTCACTCTCATTTGTCCATGACAACACCCATAACCAGACCCATTCCTTCTTCTTTGTGTTTCAGAAAATATTTTCTTTATGTCTTGCTCTGTCACTCCTCTTTTGTCACAGGGTAGGGAAATACATCCAGCCATGTTTTTGACCCCAGTCAACCTATTCATCCACTGAAGTTTTATTGCTAATTAGCCTGTTGTGGAACAAATTCAGATTGCTACTACAAACCTTTTTTTGCCTTTTTCTTCAGAAAGCACATGTACTCCCAAGCATTGGAAAGTACAGCAGCACTTACTAGCTTTGGCTAGGTAGACAGCAGGTGGCATTCCTGACCACACCTTATTCTGCAGGCTGAACTGTGCTCCTTTCTGTGCACCAAATGAGTGGTTTGGGAGCACTTTCACCAGCTGCACAGTGGTAACAGCTGTCAAACAGTTTTGCTGTCTGAGAGGGAAAGCCCACTAAACCAGAAACCACCACAGTAAGGAACTAAGCAAATTAACAGAACACCTTGTGCCAGGCCTTTCTTTACTGACACCTGTAGTTCTGCTTTGTCAAGCTTTGTCAAGCTTTGGTAAGGGAACTTGCAGTGGTGTAAATTACACACACTACACAATCTGTCTACCATTGACACGCAGAAACTGATCACTGAAATCAAAGTACCTTCTGGGAGTTACAGATCACAAAATCCAAGCATTTTATCCCACAGTGTACATCCAATTGATTTAACCGGATGTTTGCTGATGGGCAAGCAGACTGGTAAAACTGTCATGCCAAATCCACTTTTGCGATGAATATAAGACATGGCACACCAGCTGAGGTCTAGATGGTGACTTCGTTGCAGTCACATTTACATTTCTGTTTAAAAAATCTGTTCTGAGGAAAAATCTATCTTTCAGGAATTATTCATATCAGAAAAAGAGAGGATTTCTTTCTAGAGCTGCATCTAATATTCCTAAAAGATGAACAAGATATAAGAACTGATATCCTCATACAAACAGCTTTTAGACTTGCGAGAGGTAAAAAAGTGCTCCCTTGATTATTTCTTCTCATTTTTTCAAAAGAACACATGCACAGATGAACACATGCTGTTTCAAAACTCCATTGGTTCCTGTCAGCCCAATGTTTTACATTAGCTAGAAGCATTCTGGCTCGGGAAACACATTCTTGAAGAAACGCACACCCATGAAGAAGCATCTGAAAACAGAACTGGTTGCTTCAAAAGAAAATGCATGTACCAACTGATAGAGGGAATTCTTTCTGGCTCCTTGTATGTTTGTGGTATAACTTGTTGGACAAGACTTGGCAATGGTTGTGACTTACCTGACACTTGTGTTTCAGATGTTGGAGCCTTTCTGACTTCAAGGTGTGCCTTCACTCTGTCAACTCATCCATCAGGTTAACAACATTTGAAGCGTTGTTCAAACAGCTAACAACATCCAGCTTATAGGTGGGAGGGGATCTTTCTAATTATAGGATTTTCTTGACATGTTTAAATATTAATTGCTTACACCTGTGATGACTGCAGGCTGTTTTATCTCTTCTGACATGGAGAAGGGAGATCCTGGCTCCCGGAAGCTTAGTCAGAAGTAAAGGACATCTAGAAGGAGATAATATCGGTGTAATAGGGTGGATGAGAAACAGAAACTAAGGAAAACAACATGTCTGAAAATCCTTGAAATCCTTCTTGCTGACTAGCCAAGAATAGAAACAAGGCACTACATGGCTGTTCAGAAAAGCTGTCCTTTTATGTGGAGGATCCATGCGAGGAAGCAAAAAAACAAACAAAAAAAAATTAAATAGCAAAATATCCTATCACTGTCTCCATCACACTTAGATTTCAAGGGCTCTGGTCACACAGTTTTTCCTTGAGGTAAATGACTCAGACTAAAAGAACAAATAATTAATGAATTCAGAAGCTCAGTGCTCCACCTTGAGCAAAAAGGCAATGTCTCCTTGACTTGCTTGCAGTTATTTTCAGGAAGGGTCTTCAGAAGAGCAATGTGAAATCCACAAACTCCTGAAGAGTTAAGCTATTGCTTGAATCTTTGGGTTTTGAGCACACACCATCGGACAAATGGAAAGGTGATGTTGTTTTCACAAACAATACCATGGTGGAACCCATGTCTTCTTAAATGTGAAAAACGCCAATCACTTGTTTTTAGAATTTTAAAAATTTAATAGTAATCAAATGGTTATAAAAATAGTAATATAATAAGAATAATAAAAATTTGGACAATTAGGATTTAGGACAATACGAGACAATAAAAACAAAGAGTTACAGACAGGGTACCTCTTTTCTGGGCAAAATAAGCCCAAAAAAGGACACCCATTAACAGAGGATTAACCCTTAAAAGTAATACCCTGTTGCATAATCATACACCTCATACATGATGCATAAATTCCATTCAAACAAAGGATTCTGTCTGGTCAGTGTCAGCTTCTTCCTCTGAATCCTAATGGCATCTTCAGGGCTGAGGCAGGAAGAACTCGATAAGAGACCATAAATTCTTTTTCTCTGAAAGATTTAGGTGTCCTGTGGTTCTATCTGGTGCAAGTCCTCTCTTTAAAAAAAAGTATCTTACATAGCATAGTCTCTATTTTAACATTATGTTAAAACTATATTTAACACACTTCTAAAAAAATTTAATACAGCATAATTTTCTAACATAACACACATAATATTCATTTTAATATTTGCAAAAAGCCAGTCATAAAATACACATTTTTCAGATTATATAATATATGTGCACTGTTAGTCATCCTCTCTCCATGGCGTCTTACCTTGATCTGTGTACCTGCTTTCTGTCCTTTGGAAAAGCTCACAGACATACCTCTGCTGCACCTCAGCATTTCAGAAGGGACAAGTGACAATGCGAGATGTCACAGTCTTAAGCTGCACCAGGGGTGGTTTAGGTTGGACCTTAGGAGGTATTTCTTTGCAGAGAGGGTCACTGGGCATTGGAATGGGCTGCCCAGGCAGGTGGTGGAGTCCCCATCTCTGGAGGTGCTTAATGAAAGAGTGGATGCAAAAAATGCCAATCACTTGTTTTTAAATTTTTTAAAAGTTTAATAGCAATAAAATGGTTTTAAAAAATAGTAACACAATTAGAATAATAATAATCAGTATAAACTCAATTAGGACAATATGAGACAATAGACACAAATGGTTACGGACATCCGGGTACCTTTTTCTGGGCATCACAAGCCTGAAAAAGGACCCTGGTTAACAAAGGATTAACCCTTAAAAGCAATAGCCTGTTGCATATTCATACACTTCATACATGATGCATAAATTCCATTCAAACACAGGATTCTGTCTGGTCAGTGTCAACTTCTTCCTCTGAATCCTACCAGCGCCTTCGAGGCGGGAAGAAGTTCGTTTCTTCTGATAAGAGGGCAATAAATTCTTTTTCTCTGAAAGATTTAGGTGTCCTATGACAGCTATCTCGCTGCAAGTCCTTTCTTTTAAACAAAGCATCTTACATAGATTAGTTTCTATTTTAACAATTTTTATAACCTAAAACTATATTTAACACAGTACTTAAGAGACTTAATACACCATTACTTTCTAACACAACACATATAATATTCATTTTAATATTTGCAAAAAGCCAATCATAAAATACGCATTTTTCACAGTGGATGTGGCACTCAGTGCCATGGTCTGGCTGACATGGTGCTGTCAGGCCACAGGTTGGGCTCGATGATCCCAGAGATCTTTTCCAACTTCATTGACTCTGATTTTGTGCTCTGGAGCTGTGAGAAGACCTTGGGAGGTCACCTCTGTGTCAGTAAATGCACAGCAGAAACAAGACAGCCTCCTCATTTTGACACATATTACAGCCACTGCTGTTACAACAGAGATCTCTTTTATTTTTTTCTTTCTAGCTGCGCTCATAATTAAAGCGCTTGTTTTGTGAAATAAATACAGCTATCTGCTCTCATGAAGTGAGCCCACTGTCATCCACTCAAAATCCTTTATTTAGTGAGTAAATTACTTTTAATTATTAATGTTTTAATTTTAATGTATTTTTATTTTATCAATAAAAAAGAAATAAAGAACCAGAAAAACCCCGAGTGCCACCTTGCACCAGGCGAGGCCTGGCCCCACAGCCGGCCTGCGTTAGGCCGGAACCAAATGCTCGGAGCGCGTTTCCGCCGGAGCCGCTCCGCGTGGCGCCGCTGTGTCCGGGCAGGGCCGCAGCCATGGCCGACACCGCCGCGCCGCCGCCGCCGCCCGCCGCCCCCACCCCGGGGCTCCCGGCAGCTCCCGGCACCAACCCGCTGTCCCGCAAGCTCAACAAGATCCTGGAGACGCGCCTGGACAATGACAAGGTGGGTCAGGCGGCGGCGGCGGGACGGGGTGGGGGCCGGATGAGCCGTCAGGGGCCGCGGGCCCCGACAGGCTTCGCGGCGGGGAGGCGAGTCCTGCCGTAGGCTCAGTTCCGCTGCGGAGCTGCGGGCGGTCCTTTGCAGCATTAACTGAGGATAAAATTAGTTTTCGCTTCTCCAGCAACATGCCACGCTCCTATTTTATCCCTTCAGATCGTAGGGAGGTTTGTATTACTTGCCTCGTAAGGGCATTTCTCAAGTTCTGTGTAATTTAAATGTTTTCTTGCTGTGGATAGGTCATTCATTTACAGAAAATAGTCTTATTGGTTAAAGCTACTGCAAAATTGTGGACAAAGTTTTTTTGTTATCAGAGAAGAAGAAAGGCTCAGCAGTTATTTTAGTTGTTTGCCAACTGATGTGAAGTGTGTTAAGGTAGCTTTTCCTCTAAAACCATTTATTAGGTTTGCTTTATTTTTAGTAAGACCATGAACTTGCAGTGAGTACAGAGTATTTAACCTGCTTCTTTGTAACTGCATGCAAACTGAAGGTCGTTCTTTATTTTGTAGGAGATGCTGGAAGCACTCAAGGCTCTCTCGACCTTTTTTGTGGAAAACAGTTTACGCACCCGGAGGAACCTGCGTGGAGACATTGAACGAAGAAGCTTGGCCATCAATGAAGAGTTTGTGCACATATTCAAGCAAGTTAAAGAGGTAATGTTTTTGCAGCATGACTAGCTATTTTACTAGAGTACTGCTATGTGATTTAAAGTTTAAAAAAAGAAAAAAGTATGAAAAGAGATTTTAACTTTCCAGGACAGATATATTTGTACAGTAACATGGAAACATCCAATGCAAGACTTCCAACAAATGAAACAAACACATCCAAGTCCTGAGTGCTACTTGATATTTAGGGTTGCATTACTCTGCACTGAATAACAGGGAGCCTTGAGCAACAATGTACCTTGAAATGGGGCATCTAATTGTGGGGGGAAGCTGGGCCTGGACACAGCATTTCTGATTAAAAACACAGTTACTGTTATTTGAACTTACTTAGGAACTTGAGAGTATAAATGAAGATGTGCAAGCAATGAGCAGCTGCTGTGAAGACATGTCCAGTCGTTTGAAGGTAATACATAAATGAAAGTGCTTTGAATATTTCTCCTTTTGAGGTGTGACTACATCCTTTTAAAAGGACAAAGAGTTATTTTTGAGGATTAAGAGCAGCAGCAAGATGTTTCTATGGTATGCATGTTATATTACTCTAGGATATTAATATGCTGCTTCTTACATGTTTAGAAAAATGTATCAAGGAAGTAATTTTAATTTCTTCCAAACTGCAGTTCAAAATGCAGCTATATACTTATTTTGATAACAGCAATGTGAAATCCATGTGTGCATCAGTGGAGAGAAAATATTTTATTAGATTGGATGTGTGTGAGATAAGGGTTAATTTGTGTATTTTTATTTAAAATGGTTTTTGTATTGACTGTGTCTCTTGAGTTATGTGTCCATGCGAACACTTCAAGTATATTCATAGGAAAGTATCTGGCAATTCAAAGAGGGAGGCAGATCTGGTGTGCATTTTCAGTGTATTGGTTTAGTCTCTTAACAGTGTCTCAGAATGCTGATATGCAACAAAACCAATTCTGTTTTGCCTTAATCCTGAATCTGTAATATTACTGACAGGGCTGGGGAGTGCAGGACATTTGTGTTTTATGGTGCATTACTAAGTCTGGCTTGATTTTAGGGTACAAGTTCAAAATTCAGTGCAGTGATGCATATAAATGGCTTATGGATGCTGAACTGTAGATGTTTTGCCAAACCAAGCCTGTTCCCAATACAGCACATAATTTACAGCATGTGAATAAGAATCCTTCACCAAAAAAAATCCTGTGAAAACAGTTGTTTTCCTCTCCATATGTGTGTGTATGTGGATATTAGATGTCGTCCTACTTAGATAAATAGGTTTCACAGTCATTGTTGAAATGCTTGTAGCCTGATGAACTTGTACCAAAAGATGTGAGAGTGCAGCGTAGCCAACTGCAGTGCTTAAATTTCAGTTTTGGAAGGAACTGGGTAATGCGCCTCAGAGGTCTCAGATCTCTTTGAACATTGTTAATGTGGAAATATTCCCTAGTGCAGTTCAGGAACTGTTAGACTAGCTCTTTAGATGTGGAAATGAGTCAAGTGTCCATGCAGATTTTTGCTCTTTTCTGTCTTTAGATCATGAAGTGTAACTGTTGTCTGTGCCTTTTTTTTATTTTCCCAGAGTAGAGCCACCCTGCAGAGATTTCTTTTACTGTTAAAGTCAATAGGTAGTTTTGTTCTGTGCCCCACAGGAGGTTTCCTCTAGAGCCCTGTAGAACTCATAACTTGTTTTGATTCAATCCATATTTTCTTTGTATGAGTGTAAAGTTAATAAGCTCATGAACCAGCTCTCAGTTATGAAATACTCTGGTACTTTATCTGTAGTAGGACAGGAAGACTTGCAGGCATGTGCTCAATATATAAATAAGAAGAGTAAGAAGACAGAAATGAGCTAAGTAGAGCAAATAGAAGGAAGAAAAAGGAGGATTTGGGGCATATAATGCAGAAAAGTGTGCAAAGAGACCAGTATATTAAAAAAGCAGAACAAATGCAGGACATGAAAGGGAATATATTTGGATAAACCAAAAAGCTTTTTAGCTTTGTTATTTTGTAAGTTTGTAGTAACATGTGATCCAAATAGCCATATATTGTCACATCTGATTTTAGGACAGTGACTTGAGAAATACAGTGGCTGAAAGAGAGAGAAGGATCAAGTGATAAAATGGAATTCACTGGGGTTGAAGTATAATGAAATTTTAACTAATATACTGAGGTGGGGAGGAAGAGAAAAATATTTCTGTTTTGGATATAGAAGAAACACCAAATACCAACTTTCTGATTTCTCTAGCATGTCTGACAGTTACCTGGTTGGGTTAGATGTAAAGTCTTATATTTCATACATAAAATATTGACAGTATCTGGCATGTATTTGAATGCACTTATGTAAACACTGGCTTCCTGGTATATCTAGCTAGATTCAGAAAAAATGCATTTTCTTCTTCTCTGCTGTCCTACTGTTGGCATTGTTCATGCTCATCAGTACTTCTGCCCAGAAAGTACTGGAAAGAAAGCAAATTTCCTCTTCTTTGTTTATTGAAATTTGCAATTAAGTTGGACATGAATTGTTACAGTCCTACTATCACCTTTCAAAGCATTTCTGTACCTTTACTAAGGTTACAGCTTAGTTTTTTTGTTACAGCTAATGGAGTGGCAGATAAAAAGGCTGAAATGATTCAGTGTGAATAGATACTTTTGTTAAACCTCGCAGGGGTCTCAAGACTGGTATCTTCAATTTGGCAAGCTGTAATTTGGCTGTAATGCAGTATTGAAATATTCACAAAATGTCTTTATTGCCATTTCCACCTCTTCACTTGCAGTATTATTCTATACTGGATGCATTTTGATTTTAGGATTTTTTTTTGTTAAATTGTCTCAGTTTTTCTGCATAAGGGTTCACTGGTGGCATCCAGCGTGAAGCCAAAAAATCCAGCTGTCTTTTAGCTTTTCACAGAGCAATAAGTTTCAGAAGTCTTTAGTTGCAGCAATCCTTTTAGTTCTGCAGTTGCTGTCTGACGCAGAATTGTTTCTGCTTGGATTCCCTTGCACTGCCATCACTCAATATTTAGGGCTGTGTTGAATTTCCTGAGTTAGACTGCTAGAGTCATTTAGATTGGGAAAGACTTCTGAGATCATTGAGTCCAGCCCAGCATTGCCAAGTCCACCACCATCCCCTGTCCCTCAGTGCTACGCCTGCACATCTTTTAAATACCTCCAGGGACTGTGACTCAGCCACCTCCCTGAGCAGCCTGCTCCAATGCCTGACCATCTTTTCAGTAAAGATATAAAGTTATTTTTCCTAGTGATTGTCCTTGGTCCATGCAGCTCTGTAAGCTGTTGGACTGTAGAGCTGGGCTTGCTTAAACTAGCAGAGCTGTGTTCATCGTCTTTTCTAAAGAAAAGTCTGAGTGGACACTGGTGCTGGGCTCTTTAGCATCCAAAGATATTTGTTTCATTTTTTTATTTTGTGACAGCAAATGATTTACAATTGATGGGCAAAGAAAATAGTGAGAACTATTTCACTAATATTTATAGCATTTCTCTATTAAATATAAATTCAAAATAAACTGTGTGAATATATATGTATATAAACATGAAAATAAATATGGATAAGGATACAAATTTATTTATTTTACTGCTTGGACATAGGGATAGTTAATGAATACTTGTTTCAAGAAGGCCTTTTATTTCAAAGAATATACTCATTTAAATTGCTTATACTCAGAAAGCTTCAAAAGTATTACCTATTTTAAACATTGTTTAATACAATTAATATGTTTGTATTTTTCACATGCCTAACAATTCTAATTGTATTCTAGGCAGCAAAGGAACAAACCCAGGACTTGATTGTAAAAACCACAAAACTCCAGGCAGAAAAGTAGGTATACTACCTTGTTTATTTGATAGAATTTTTTTTTAGATGTGACTCTGACACTTTGATTTATGACTTCGGGATTATTTTCAATACCATATGTGTTTTTAGCTCAATTGCACTCCTTGATTACTGGCAAATTATCCAAAAAGGTAAGAATGTGTATTATTGCTTGTTTCAATAAAAACTGGCTTTTTAGGGAAAACAGTAATTTACAGTGGTAGCACATGCTAAATATGGATGTGCTTTGCATGAAGTATGTTGATAATGTAAGTTATATTGTGTCATAACAGATATGGACCAACTCAATTTCCCATCAGTTTGACAGGCTCCTTGTTATTAATGTTTTGTATCCAGTGGAAATCTCTTTTTTTAAGGTGCTGTATGAGGAAGTGTAAAGTTGGATTCTAACCTACTCTGCCATATTTAAAGGTGAATGTATAATACAGGAGTGCTGTTTTATGAGCCTAGCACAGATCACTTTTTCCATTGGTTCTCCAGCCTCCCGTGGAAGAAAAGATTTGTATTTTTCACTTTTCAGTATTTTTTATTCCTGAGAAGGGGATAATAACCAATGACTGATTCAAGCAGTCTATTGTTTTTTGGCTAGGATGTATGGTTTTATAGCTTCAGGTTTTCTCAGTGTTGAAGAATGAGTCCCCTTGCTTTATGAGCTTTCTTCAGAAAATTATATACAGTTCACTGGAGGTCAGAAATAATTATTTTGCAGTACTAAGTTTCTAGTGGAAATTATGGTTTTGGATTGCTCTCAGTGAGCTTTCAAAATCAATAGGTTTATGATATGAGTGTCAGTAGAAAATCTGTACATATTTTTGACATTGAATGCAGAACAACTGCATAAAATGCAATGCTGTTTCATATAAAGTGAAGGATTTGGTAAAGACACTTAAAGTAAGTTAGCAGAAGTCTTAAAAAATACATCATTTTGAATATGAGTATGTGAAATAGTAGAGAAGTGGTCATATATTTTGTAGTCTCAAGACAAGGAAAGCTGCTTTGATTCCTTGTTCTGAAGCAGAATAGGGGATACCAAGACCAGTCCCAAGAGGTGTATGTCTAATTGGCCTTAAATTCCTCAATTAAAGGAGATTATGCAGACTGTGCATCAGTGCCTCCACAATATAGTCCTTATTTGCACTATAGTTTACTTAAAAGACTTTCTGCTAATTCCTTTAAAAGACAGAACATCCCCCTAGTGTGAAGAGGAAAAATGTTTAGGAAGTAATCTTTTCTTCTAAGCATCTGTGACCTTGGAGGGCACATGTAGGAAAAAGTTTGGAGGTTTGTTTTTTAAGTATACTGGTAAGTACTCATAAGCAGAAGCCAGAAAGTACTTGTGACTTCTACAGTCTGATAGTTATGGAAGATTCTTAATACCATTATATTAGCAAAGTAGAATTTTTCCCTCCCTAAATGTATGAAAAATTGTGAAGACTGTTTGGTTCCATTTGGGACATTTTAGTTCTTTGTTCTTTTAACTTGTTAAAGGACTGTTTGTTCTGATGTGTTCCTTTGGTTTACATCAGCCATATGAAGAGGCATCTGCTGCCAGATGTTAGGGGATTCTTGAACACCTGAAATCTGGCCTGTGAAAAAGTATAGGTCCTAAATTGCTGATGCCTTCAACTTAATGTGATCTTTTTTAGCCAATAAATAAGTGGTGAAACTGGAAGGACATGGTTTCTCTGTCCTCTGAGGGTTGTCCCAAAATGGTGTCTGGTTGAAATGCAGAGATGAAAACTGGACCTGTTCTATTATGTTTTTCTATTAGGCTTAGCATTTATGTGATTTACTTTAGCTGACCATGTTTTTGTAGCTGGAAAAATGTTAGGATTTTATTCAGTGATCTGAAGCTGAAGAGAGACTGTAGACTTCCAGATGCATTTAATGTATAAATGTTAACTAGGGATTTAGATTATTTTCCTTTTTTTTGCTGTACTTAAAAAGGAATGGCTGTCTCAGTGGCTCTGTGTGGGTACTAGGTTTCTATAATAAGCAGTTTTGTCACTCTGTTATCATCTATATAATTAGTTGTAGTTCAAGATGGTTTTTGGTTTTCAAAGCTTCTTACCTGAACTCTTGTTGGTTGTCCTGGTCTCTCAGATTTGTGGTTTGAAGGTTGAGCTGCTCACCTGGTGTTTCCTGTAGGTAGTCCTGGTGAGCACTTTGGGACTTCCTGTGTTGGTGAAATGTGTGAAATTAACATATCTGGGTAAATATTTGGGATAGAAAATTAGATTTTTGTCTCAGATTTAGATTAAAACTTACACATTCTTGGGTTTTTCTTTGCAGCATTTTTTTCTTGTTACTTAGTTTGTGAGCTTTAGACCTGCTTTGGCATAAATGCTAAATGTAGGGTCTTATTTAGATAACAAATTTTAAAAGTAATTAATGCAATTGCATTTTTATATTTGTGAATATGTCCTTTCTTTGGTCAGTTAGGTTGCTTATTCTGAATTTATTTCTTCTATGAAGTCTAGTTAAAACTACTGTACATTGGAAGCAGTTTTCCATCACACTATTTAAATTATGGTATCTGCTTGGCATAGGAAATGAGGGGTTTTTTTCCCTTTTTTCTTTAAAACTGAGACTTACCATAACTTAATAGAACCATGTAGTGTGAAATAAAGTAGTCCAGACATCCAGCCCATCTACCTCTTCATAACAAAAGGTTAAGTTATTGCTTCTCAGTAACATAGAGTATTGAATAGAGTGTTCAATTTAATAACAAGCTTCTATAAAAAAGAAAAAACTGAGTTAATTCAGGCAATTTCTAGTAATTGTTAAAAATCCACTTCCATTTTAGTAGATTTTTTGTACTTCTACTTGAGCACGCTAATATTGCTTTCAGGTTGCATTAGGTTTTTATGTATAATGAGATTACTGTGTTTTCAAACAATGATCATCTGTTGTGCTTTAAAAGATGTGGGTTTGTTTAATTGTTATTACTAGTAGGCTGACAGTAAAAGGATCTTGCTTGCTCCTTGAAGTGAGATTTAATAATAGCTTCCTGTGACTTGTTGGTTCTCTGGCTACCAGCCACTTAATAATAAGATGTTGTGCAAGATGTGCTGTTTTTGAGGTTAGCCACAAGTTAGAGTCATCAATGTAACAATTGAGAAAAGAGACTAGAAGGTAATACTTGCAATATTAATACTTATAAAATTAAGTAAGAGCAGTTATGTAAGTGTGTGTATGTGCTCAGGGGCTTCACTGAAAATAAGTCTGCAGAAATATAAAAGTTTTTGAGGGCTAGAACTAGTGTTCTAAGAGTAAAAACCACAATGCTCTGAAAACCATTATGAAAGAATGGAAATGGCTCAGACAGATATTTCTTGAGTCAGGCTACTGGTTCAGAGCTTTTGTGGTGATTTTGCACTTGAACACCTTTACAAGCTATCTTATTTTGCTATGCTCTCTTAATTGCATTCTTAAACAGAGTGAAATTTGTAGTTTGATGTCAGAATCTTTGTTAGTTATATCAATTACAAAAAAAGCCAATTACATTGTTTTACTTTTTAAAAGACAATTAAATATGATTCCCAGACAGGAATGTAAGTGCGCACTTCAGTTTGTTTTAGTTGAATCGCATTACATTCAGGCTTGATCTTTTTTTAAAACATAACAAACACCATTCTTGGAATTAGTCAATTATTTGACTGTCACCTCTGTGCTCAATACAAGCTTAGAAGTCTTAGGAAAAATGTTTACAAGTGAGTCTGCTTCAGTGTGCTACACTACTGATCTCTCATCCTTGTCTCTTGGTGGTGCCTTTTTCCTTTTCTAACAAATATCTTTTTTGTCATAATCAATTTGGAACTTAGGCAACAAGTTCAGCACTATTTGGGGCAGATTAGAGAGGTTTGCTTTTACCAGCCCATGCTAAGAAAAATGGTGATCTGGTGGTTTGCATTGATGAGATCTATTTCATGTGTTGATCTTTTGAAACTTGTATTTACATTTATTCCCACACATGTGCTTCCTGAGAAAAGCAATGATTGCCTGAACTGAATTATAATTCCATGTGGGAGAGGGTGAAGACTTGAAGTTCCGAGGCTCATTTTCTATCCTGATTTGTAGCAAAGTAAAACATAGGTGACAAGGTATAGCAGAGGAATAAAACCAGCTAAAATGGGTCTGAAAGAAAAAACCCAAAACTATTTTGTCACATTCTAGCCATGGCCAGCAGAGAGCATGCAAAACCTTTTTTCTTGCCAGCTTTTCTTCCTGGCAACTCATTTGAGACATGAAGTACTCTTGGTCAGTATGAAATGAAGCGTGGTTTTACAGGTCGAGAAACATTCACCAGAAGTGCAGAATCAGTTACATGGTATAATTTCTGACTGATGTTTGTGTGATCTGCTCTGGGAAGAAAAACCCAGGAACAGAAGGACCAGAGAGCTTGTGGTCTTCACTGGAAATTGATTTTGGTTTTATTGTTTTCCTACTATCTGATTTAGTTCTCCTTTTGCTGCAGCTTAAGCTCATTTCTTTTGATTTTATTCCAGGTGGATGTAGAGAACAGTGTGTAATTTCCATGCCTTTGGCAATGTTGCTGAATTTGATGGCAAATTTGAAGCTAGACCAAGCAGGCCCCTTTCAAGTGACTTTATATCAGATTTTTAAAAGATAAACTGAAGATGCCAGTCTGTTTGGTATAGAAATATGAAATAGCTCATCTCTACAAGATGGAAAAGAATGTGTTCATTGGAAACACACTCCTTTTAAACGTAATCCGTGAGATCAACTTACAAACCATGGATCATGGATCTTAACCATTGCCAAACAGTGATTTACTGTGTGTGTTCACATATCTATATCTGTATATATCACATGATCACTACAAAGCTCTGCATATGAAAATTTTGTCCAAAATATTCCATAGATGCATACCCATCATATTTAGAGAAAGTCTTACCAGTACAAAAGTAGAAAATGATTGAATTTCTTGAATTTATTTGCATCATGTAAGCTTTTTTATTCTAGTGTTTGGTAATCTGTTTGGTAAGATTTTAATCATTTCAGTGCAGATTTGTTGCCTAACTTTTGATTCAGCCTTTTCAAATTTTCCTCATTTATTTTTTTATCATGGACTGTGTGAGATGGCAGGGCTGCAGCATTGCAGGCTGTCTTCAGATAGGTGTTACAGATGAGAGAAAGCTTCTGAGTTCAAGTCCACTCTCCCACTGCTGCCTATTCTTTGCATGATGACTTTGGTAAACTCATCAACTATTCAACACATAACTAGTGCAGTATTTTTGCATGTTGTGTGCTTTACTATTCATGGAACACTCAGCCAGAGGCTCATTCTTTCCAGTAAAAGCTTTTCCCTGATTTCCAACCTAATTATTGGATATAAATTGACTGTTTTCTCATCTTGTCCTTTGTCTTAAGAGCTGCCTTCATCTCCTGTGATAAATTAGTTTTTCCATTTCCATGATGATCCTGCTAGCTGTGGCCTAATGGGAATCCATTGTTCTTGCACACAGATTGTGATCTGTTTTCCAGATGAGGTCTCACTAAAGCCTTCTTTGCTATTACTATTACTATTGGTATTTTCTTGTATCCTGGAAACATTAGACAATTCACTGGGGTTTTTTACGTCTTCCTATTTTTTAAGTAAGGAGAATATTTCATAATAATTCATAATGATGGAATGGGTCACTGAATACCTCCTCACAGTATTTCAGTTCTTCTTCAATAAGAGATGTGTTTGACAGATAAAACGCAGAACAAAACATTAGTTCTCAACATTTACAAATGCGCTTTTACACCTCTCCTCACTCTTAAGAATCGTTTTGTAATGCTTGTGTATAACTGTTTTGTTACATAATCTTGTTTATTTGCCTTTCACATGACAGAAAAATAATTCTGCAGATTTATACAAGTCTGTTAAACATGATTGTTACTTACTTATGAGTTAGAAATACTCCATTGTTCTGAGGCTTTAAAAATGTGTTGAATCCTCAGTACCGCAAATTGAAAGTAATTTCAGAATGTCTGCTCTGATTCATCCTGAGTAGAAGAAACTAGCAGACTTTTATGCTGTATGTGCTCGCAAGATAAAATTAAGCTTTGGAAAAGTCTGCTTCTTCTCCACCTCATTTTTGAGCTGTCGAGGTGATAATCCTAACGAACAGTGCACATTTGTATTTGGTTCAAGGGAAAAGTGCATGAAGTGCATAGTTTTCCCAGCCTTTTGAGTTCTCTTGCAAAAGAATTCTGTCTCCCTGGTAACGATTAAAACTGGGGAAATTGCTCTTTGTTGGAATCCTGTCCTTTGCCCAAGTTCTAAATTCTACCAACACTTGGCACTTCCCCTTTGCATTAGTGCAGGGTTCCCATAAGCTGTTAGTTTCATTCATTTATGCAGGATTAACTGTGTTAAAAGAAAAAAATAAATTTGGAATAACAACATGGTATGGCCTTTCCTCAGTTGTACTGGACTGCTTAGAATTTAGAAATTATTATATCTACAGAAAGGCCAGTGGGTCTTGAAATGTCCTGTTGTCTGCACACAGGTACCGACTGCCGTGGGTTATATGTAAGACAGACTTACACTGACTTTTGTTGTTACTTGCATTGGGTTTTGTTAGGCACTTACTGTAGTGAAATGATTGAGCAACCTTGAGTGACATTTTAATCCATTGCCCTGCCTTAGCAAGATAGATTAAATTCTAGTTAAATATCTGCTAGCTTGTATGTGAGGAAATAAATGCATAAATAAATATATGTGAAAAAAAATGAATACAAATCTGAGTGTATTGGTCTCAGTAATACTGTACACTGCCAGGCAAAAATCAAAGGTATGAACAATTTACATATTTTTTTCCTAATCCATCATCTAGGCTATAGAGTCTCTTTCTTGTGCAGATTGATAATAAAGGCAACTTTCACAGTCCTCTCAAGCAGAACTGGCTAACCTGGGTTCTGAAACGGAGCAGCTCTTTGAAATCCTGTGTGCTTTGTAAAGAGCCCAACAGAAACAGCTTTATCAAAATTCAGACACATGCTTTTGTTTAGGAGAGATATTTGTCACCACTTCCCAATCACAATCCTGAGAAAAGTGGATGAAACATTGCTGCCACCTTGAGGTTGTTATTTTCTGTGTACATTGTGAAGCTTAGCTTGCCCAGTGTACTTGAGTTTAATGTATTGACTCTGTATTATAAAAGTTAATTATATTAGGAGTGCATAGAGTCTGTCAGTGTGCACTTATGCCATGCCATGCCTTAGCCCAAGACACAGCCAGAGATGGGAATGGCTTTAAAGTACAGTGTTTGATCACACCTTGTTCTCCATAGCAGCAAAACTTAAGGGAGGATTGTAAAGAGTGAGGACTTGCAGAAGGAGAGATATTGGTTAGCAAGATAATTCTTTTTTTTTTATGAAGAAGGAGTGAAACAGGGCACAGAGTTCCAGGACTGACTCATGAGCATGCTGTTTAGACAGTTCCTAACGCTGTTTCTTGTTCTACCACAACCCTACTTCCACCTGAAAATGGAGAAAACCATTATGCCCAGTATGCTACACTTCTTAAAATCAGACTTCCTCCCACCCACAGTTTAATGGAAGTATAGATTCAAAAAATCTGAAGAACAGAAAATAATAAATGGAAATCTTCTGTAAGAGCACCTTAAAGTTTATGGACTCAGGAGATACACAGGCTCAAAGAACAGAAAAGTTTCTCAGCATTCTATCTGCTCCTCTCTTTGTGGAAGCTTTATTTCAGTTGAACCCAAAGAACACCTAGCATTTGCCTTCTCTCATCTATTTGTTAAAGCGATTGTCTCTTACCTAAAGGGAGGGGTAGTCCCATCTATTTTCAGCTTTGTGGATTTATATTAAATTGAGACTAATTTATTTAATTCTCTGATTTACATTTTCTGTTGTTTAAACGAAATACAGTGGTGGTGATGGTGAGGCATTAGACTTGCTCAGCAAAAAGTGTGAAAGAGGAATGCTTTGCTGAAAGCAGCATCATTGTGTTAAATTTTTTAAGTGTCCTTGGCTGATTTTCAATTTGAGTAGCCATCTTGAGCCATTTGAGATGCCTCTAGGGTTTTCTTGACTCATAATATTTATAATTTTGATTATTATTAGTAGTTGTAACTGATGATTGAAATGAGCTCTTCTTATGCTCCAGAGGAGTTCTGAAGTGTAGTTTTTGTGAGAGTTCTGTAGCAGCAGTGAGGTCAGTGCCTCTGGCCTGTGACAGCTTCTGGTGCTGGCACACCCCAGTCCCTTAGCACAGGCTGTGGTAAACTGAATTAGAAAATACATGTAATCTCCACCCCCAAGAAGTAAGAACTTCTGGATTTTTTCCTGCCAGATTTGTTCCCTGATCTCATTCAGTACATGATGCTGTAAACAATGGTCCTGGAAGGTCAGTACAGGTCAGGGATGAGCAGGGCTGGCTGAGGCAGCCTGAGTAGCATGGCTTACACATCACTGCAGTGAGTATATTAGTGCAGAGCAGACCTGCTCCATCTTTCATCTGTTGTGAGAATTTCATAGTTACCCTCAGAACATCTCTCACAGGCTTAATACTGATTTTAAAATACTCTCTTGTTAATATCTTCTTGTCTCTTTCTTGTACATTCTGTAGACCACTTGTCTTTTTGCCTCTTACAGGATGACTTGCTCTCTTCAGATTTCACCACATAAATCTTCTGGCTGAAAATTTACTGATTTTGTTCCAAATTGTCTTGTTCCATTCCCCTTCCACTGTGTTGGAAAATGCCTGGACTTTTCATGGACGCATCTGCCTGTAGAGTTGGTTAAAATGATCCTGCATTACTCTTGTACCTTCCCTGAGAAACATTTGGCTTCATGAAGATTCAGAATTTCGAATTGTAGAGTTTACCTAGAGAAAATTAAATAGTTTTATTTTAAGCATTGCAAAACTGTCAATGTAAAGATAAAATCATTATAGTTGCTAAGGACCCCGGTGAAGCCTGAATTATCAATTCAAGATGTGATATTAAAGCATATGAGTTTTTGGTTTTCCTTTTTGATTAGGTCTCTGTCGTGTAACTTAGAAATATTGGCTTACTTTCATCTTTGATTTCATAGATTTTACTGTTAAAGTACTGTTGGATTTTATATTGCTTTCCCACTCATTGTTCAATGTGCTAGAGCATTGACAATTGCAAAAATTTAATCTGATCTCTAAAAGATTGTGTGGAACTGCAGGGTAGGAAAGTCATCCAAGTCTACAGAAGGGAAGCCAGTTTTCCATAATCAGTAGCTGAATGAAGTTCAGACACGAGTTGGATAGTAGAGAAGGAGTAAGTGAAAGCTTTCTTTTCAAGCTTTGATCTTGCAAGGAAATTTAATTGTACAGTATATAGAAGTATACTTGCCCCTCTTACCACCCTGTAATAGCAATGTATTTGTCTTGTAGTAATTATATCACATTGAAAGATGAAATGATCTTAATGGAATTGAGCTTTATTCTTCTGCAAATAACTAATTGGTGCCTTCTCAATGTCCTGAAAAAGTTCCTTTATTTCCGGGAATACTGTGTGCTCAAACCACAGTTCAAGCAAATTTTCTGTTGCTACAGGAATCCCATTCCATTCCATTTGGGTCCTCCTGTGGTTGTAAGGAGTGTGACAAAACATGTGCAGGAAAATGCTGGCTATGTGATGGTGTTTGCATATTGCATCCTGGCTGTGTTTATTTCAGAAACAAGAGAATTAGCCATTGCATTTTGATTGCTTGTGACATTAGTAAATTGATATACCAACTGCATGGTGTTACAAAGAAATGGATCTGGTCTGCAGAAAAGTAGGTTAATGTAAGGTTAATTTTGTAATTTTGGATGCTATAGGCTTTTCCTCTCCTTAGTGAATTTGAAAGGTAATAACTGCAAGCATTACAAATGTGCAAGCACAAAGTATCTGGATTAGATAACTTATGGTACAAATGCTGAAGAAATATTATTTTGAAGAACTTAGTAATTTTCAAATGTGTTAAAATACCTCTATATTATCTTTACTGAATAATATGTGTAATCTTAATAGAAAGTCTTATGTGAAAAAGAAACTCAAGTGTTTGATGGCAAGAATGTGCTATTATAATTTAATAATACCAATTTCTGGTGCTGGTTGTATTTTGGAAGGTATAAATATGAAAAATAAGTCTTTGAGATAAGCATAAAAAGCTGATATCCTCTTCACTTTGTTTTATTACAGTCAGAGATTAGAAATGAAAGCACAAGTTGCAGATGCATTCATAGCAAAATTCCAGCTGACACCGGATGAAATGAATCTGCTTCGAGGCACAAAAGATGAGCCAATTACTGAGGTAGCTCAATGAACATTAAAATCTTCACCCTGAACTAAAATGTAGAAATGCCCTAACTGAATTGTACATGAGATATTATTTTCCATTTGCAATTTAATTTTTTTATGGAAGAGTGTACCTTTTTAGAGAATGGTGAATTTCTGATGAGTTTAAAATGTATGATGAAAGATTCAAGTAAAGAGACAGAAAACCATCATTAAATTCTAGTTTGTGTAATGAGGTAATGAGTTTGAGGCAAGTGAGCTCTCATGTAATCAGTTTGAGGCAAAGTAGTTTTCATATGGTTCTACACTTCAAAAAGACCTTTATGAAGTCTGAATTTTCAGTGAAGACATTTTAAAACTTCATGACACTCAAAGCAGATGAGAAGCTTGCAGCTCTCTAGTACTGCCACTGTGCATGTGTGTGTACATTTTGCATATTCATGTATATAGGTATTCAGTGACTTGAGGCAATAGGAGCTCAGGCTATCCCTCAGTGTTATTTGGTTGCTAAAGATACTAGGTACTGATTCACTTTAGCCACCTTCTAAAATAGGTTTTGGAATATGACATGGTTTGAATAGGAAGACGCAGTAAAAGGAAAATTGTTCTACAGTAAAAGCAAACTGAATAATGAAAGAATTGAGTATACCAAATAGACTTTTTTATCCTTGTAGTTGCATGGAAAGCTTCATGTAGTTTATCAGCAGGTAGTCCAGATTTATCTCATTTTCACAGGCATCCTGTTTGCATTAAAAGCACTGTTAAAAACATGGAACTGATAACCATAAACAGTGCTAATGAAAGCATAAATAGAATGTGCTAAATAATTGTGCACTTGAGTAATTGCTGTATGCTTTTGTACCACTATTGCCAGGAAAGAACATTCAGGTTTCTAGGAAGCGCCTATTGCAGGGAGCAATGACAGTAATGCTGTGCCAGTTACTGTGTGATTAGTTTGCAGCCAGCGAGGTCCTTTTGGAACTTAATCTAAAAACGTGCATAAGTAACTGAGATAAAACAGTTCTGCTTTGGTTGGTAGACTTCATTAACATCATGTGTGTGCATTTCCCCTAGGATAGAGTCAACTATTGTCCTTAAAACACCTTTGGTCAGACTTGCGGGTTGGAAATTTTCTTTTATCCCAAAGGAAGAGTGCTTTGGGTTTTTATAATCATGGTCTTTAACACAGTTGATGTAAGGCAGTAGATTAAATTGCTGGCCTCTTTTACTTAGAATATGTCTATTTTTATGTGACTTGAACCAGAATGAACATTCCTGAGCAAACTGTGTTCAAATCAGAAAAGATGTAACAAACAGTTATATCTGAAATGCTGGTCTCCTCCAAGGCATTTTAAATATGTCTTCATAGGAAGGCCTGTTTGAAAATGTTACTGGCTTTCTATTTGCACTCTGAAACTAACAAAGTAACCTTTTTAGCTATATGTACTTGTCTTCTAGGCTTTAGGTTTGTTTCTCTTTTTTTTTCACTGCTGCTGTTGAGTTACTCCACAGAGAAATGTTGTTGTGGAAACCCTTAGTCTGGTCAATTGCAAATTTTTTTTTTTTTTATTTTTTTTTAAAGAAATAGTTATCCCATTTCATGAGTACAAAAAATATCAACTTGCAATCATTGTACTTTACAATGTTTCATTTTGCTCTGTAGTTTCTAATAGTAATGGGAGACAGTGATGTAATGCATAGTGGTGTCCTCAAATATCTCCCTAGAGTTAATGAGTGTGAAAAACACCTACTTTACAGGACAGGTCAAGACGGGTTAAAAACATGTCTCAAGTGCTTTTTGTTTTTTTTTTTTTTTTTTGAAAGAGGGAGTATAGAGTGCTAGAGATTTGAATAGAAATTACTGCTTTTAAACACTGCTTGTATTTTGTTTTTCAATTTATTTAGGATTTTTTCAAGGCTCTGGGACGAGTAAAGCAAATTCATGATGATGTCAAGATTCTCCTCCGAACAAATCAGCAAAGGGCAGGGTGAGTCCTACTTAAATGAGTGCAAAAGAATCATTTACAATTAAAAGCAGAAGTTAAAACAAACTCTCATTCTTTTCTTCATATGACAGAATATATACAAAAATATGCAGAATATTTCACCAAAAAAAATTTTAAATACTCAAAATTTTAATAATGGTATGTTGAATTTTACTTGAAGTGCCTTTGCTAGTACTGTCTAAAATAGAATTTGTAAATAAACTTTTTATTTGTCTTGTAGCTTGGAAATTATGGAACAGATGGCTTTACTGCAAGAGACATCTTATGAACGACTTTACAGATGGACTCAAAGTAGGACTAAGAATGTTTTTATGTTTATGATTATTATGATGATGATTCCTATAATTCCTTCATGTGGATTGAACTTAGCACAAACCCCTTCCAAGATATATTAACATTTTGGTTTCCTTCTTAGGGAGCCAAACTGTTAATTGGCAATTCTCTAGGTTTTTGGGTCAATTTCATATAAAAGTGGATTATTTATTTGTGTTTTTAGTACATGGTTTTCCACAAAGAACAACTACTACAGTTTGGTAGTCCAAACAAAATTTTAATTGTATTGAATTTCATTTTCTTGCGAGTTAGAGGGAAGTTGTTGGTTTTAATGATTTGATAGTAGGATCTAGTTTAGTGGGAGGGGTGGTGGGTTACTTTTAGAAAAGAAAAAATCCTTTTGTCAGGATGCTCTTTTGAATGATAGTAGGCTTTTTTTTTATATATGTACTCTGGTTGTAGTCATCCAACACCTTGATAGCCTCAAATACATCAAATATAATTGCTCTTCTCAAAAGCAAAAGACTGTCTCACTGACAGTAAGATTCATGGGGAAAAATTGGTGCCGTGTGATTTTTATATTCATTAGCTGTTCTTCAGTGGATGCTGAAACCTCAAATAATAGTTGTGGTTACACCATTATGAAAAGTCATAATTTTTCTGTCCATGTTTGATCTAGTTTATATGATTTCCACATTCTTGCCTGGAATATAAAAGATTATATAGTTATTTTGATGAAAGAAAAAATAACAGAATCAAATGACAAAACAAACAGCTTGCCTAACTAGTTGCTCCATTTTTTCTTAATACTTTACCTGAAGTGTGGTAAACAGTTACAAAGGAGCTCAATAAAATTCTGAAGGTTGAATGAGTCAGCATTTGTATGTGGGCATGAAAAAATAGTAAGCTTCCTTTAATCATTTTTATTGTTGAAATTGGTGATGGACATGCATTTTACAGTACTGTTTGCAGGGGATTTTAATTGTATTAACACTAACTAGCCCAGGTAGCATATTCTGAAGTCTTGAAAATGAAAAGCCTATGAGTTTTTAACTGGTTTTCTTGTTTGACAGCTTGTATAAAATGTATTACAGGGTAAAGAATGTGCTTTTGTGTTGGTATCTTATAGATGAATGCAGGACATTGACACAAGAATCATGTGACATTTCTCCAGTTCTTGCTCAAGCCATGGAAGCCTTACAAGATAGACCTGTCCTGTACAAGTAAGTGTTTGCTATCTCTAACAGAAGCTGGTATTTTGAGCTTATAAAACTTAAAGATGGGCATGAATTACAGTGCCAAGACTGGTGGCACTTTGTTCCTGTGCCAAATTCAAAACTACCCAGAAACTTAAGTTATAAAACATGATACTTTGACTGTTTTAAATTTCAGAAGTCTTTTTGACATAATTATGATACAGGAAATGTCATTGGACTTTTCTAACTTAAAAGTTTCTAATTAAAGTAAAATGTCAGACTGTTTTAATTTAAATTAATTGTGAATTCCTGTGCTCTCATTCTAGGATTTTTCTGAAGTAAAAAAATCCTGTTCAAAACATGTGATTGTATCTTTTGAGTCCCCAAAGTAAAAAATTGGTAAAGGCTAATTAGCTCTTACTGAAGTGCCTGTGGTAGTAAGATGTCTTCCATTATGAGTTATACAGTAATCTATTAAAAAATTCTACATATGGACCTCTAAAGTATAGAGGTATTTATATTTCTGTATCTGTGTAAAATACTCCTGTTATTCTGAATTTGCTGAAGTAAATGAAATGGTACTTAGGAGAGTGAACCACCAGGTGGCACTGTAAGAACTGTTATTGGGGTAACCATGTCTGAAGAGGTTATTTACACTTCTTTGGGGTTTGGGCTTTTGGTGTTCGTTGGTTTTTGTTTGTTGGTTTGGTTTGTTTTGTTTTTCTTTTTTTTTTTTTTTTAATGCATTCATCACACTTTGCTACCATTGAAAAATTGCTTTCAGCCACAGGTATCCAGGGCAGCCTTTCAAAGGAGCATCCCTGTCTTTAGGAGTGTCAGTGTGAAGGTGTAGGTACATGATGCTGTAAAGTTTCTTGGAACCCTTCACAGGAAAAGTGCATGGGGGATGTGGACCTGAAAAGTGCTGTCAGTGTGAGAGAAAGCTCAGATCTGGACATGCTCAGTCAGCTCTGATGGTTAACCTGAGGGAGAAGTGGTGTCGCTTCCACATCCTCCCCAGCTGTTGGATGGTGTGTTGCAGTACTTCAGGCCATAGCTGGGAATTGCAGTCTCTTGCATTCTCTCCCCTACACCCTCTTTATAGCTCCAAAAGATCAGTCACTATGATGTTCGCAACATTTTATAGGATTCTTTTTAGATACAGTTTTATTTTCTGTAATAAATACTTTGTTGAATTATGATACTTTGAAACTTCATAAAATCATTGTTTTGCTTTCTTACTTCAAGGGAAGTATGCATCTTGTGCATAAATCCACTGCTGGCCAGTTTAAAATGAGTCTGCAAAAGATAATTTTTTTTTCTGACACTTCTGTCACAAACAGCAGTAATAGTATTAACAAAGATAGAATTTGATTGCTAAGACCTTTCCTCCGCCAAAAGGGCAAAAATCCCTGTTACTGAAGATGATGCAGACACGTGTCTCTCATCTTAGATTATCAAGCTTAATTACTTGCTACAGCATATTATCAAAATTGCAGCACTGGTGCTTTACATTTTAAATCTCAAGATTTAGTTTATTCCCTTACAAAAATTTTTGTATACCTTTAAGTAACAAATTGCTGAGTTCATAATGTAGAAATTAAGTCACAGGAGAAAATAATTTTAATTAGTTTTTTTGTGTATTAGCACTCTTGTGTGAACTAAACACTTTCCCTCCAAATCACTGCCCTTGCTTCTGATAAAGATTGTGATTCACTTGGGTGAAAGTGAGTAAGATGGAGAAGGATGAGAGTTTAGAACCAACTCTACAAATTCTTGTTTCCTTATATTGACTTACCAACTAAAAGTGTCAGAAGGCCTGCACTATGGATGGACTTTTTGGAACTGCAGTCAGTAGGGGATGTAAAAGAAACATTTCAAAATGGTTTTCACTTCCTGGCTCTAACAGAAAAATTGAGAACTGTTTCCTAGAAAATGCACGGAGACATAGCTGAAAGCAGTGTTCCTCTTCCATCATCCACACAGGTTTAAAAAGGTTTCTTTTTTCCTCTTTCCCCAGTGATCATTACTGTATATTTTTAACATTAAAGCTGGGTTGAAAAACATCCAAATGTTTTCTTCTCTGAACATGAGTATGTGTAATAACATAGTAGTAAATATTGTGTTCTAGTGTAAATAATAGTTATTGCCGAATTTTTTAACATGCAGCATTTTATAATGGTTATACCCTGTTCTACTGAGAGCAAAGGGAAAATTAGTAGTTTCCTTTTTAAAACAAAATTATAATTTTGAATGCTGTTTTCAGAACTAATAATGATCACAAGATCTGTTTCATGGCTGTATATTTAATGATCTATTGTATACCTGCTTGTTAGAGAGGAAAAAAAGGGCAAACTGGTTTCTAGAGATGCTTGAGATTTTTCACTCCAGTACTGCTCCTTCTAGACAGTGGGCAGTTGTCAGATGCTAGATCTCTTCTACTTTTAGTTGCATTATTTTTGTAAGTAGTAATTTATTAGAATTTTTGTTAGACTTCTATCAATTGCAGATATTTACTCTCCAGCTTAGCAAGTACAGTGTATGAGGAAAAACACTTCCAACAGAAATTTCCAGATTTTTCAGTATGCTCTTTCCTCACCTCTTTAATAGAATAATTAGGATTTAAAAGAACAATACTGAAGGTTCCCTCTGACTTTTTATAGCAGAGTAGAAATCTAATTGAATTAATGCCAAATATTTTTGAAGCCATGTATTGTTTTCTTTTATATTTTGTTTTCTACATCTATTAAAAGTGAATGTACTGCTTATTAAGTGCAGACTTAAATAAGTCAGTGAATAAGATTCTTTTTATTAGTATTATTTTATATATATATATATTCCTCTGCTGAGTGTCATTGGTAAGTGACACCATGCTCACTTATTGACAATTTTCAGTTACATTGGAAAAATAAATTGTAATGTGTATTTTCTTTCTCTCCTTTTTAGTTTGTATGTTCTTCAAACATGCAAACTTAAATTAGTTTAAAAAAAATAGAAGTGTTCTGTGGCTTGCAGATATAACTGGGATGTTACCAGCTTTCGTTTCCCATCCTTCACTTGCTTTCATGCCTCAATGTCAACAGAAAGGTAGCCTGCTCTAAAAATTAGCCATGTGTAGTTATCAGCACCTCCTCTACCACCAGCAAGCCATTTGAGATAATACATTCTGGGCTATAATTGTTCATCCATTAAATATCCAGCTACAATTGCTTTGATTAAAATCAGTGAACAACTGTCAGATGAATATGAGTCTGTTCCCCTTAGCCATGTGGTAGCCTAGAAGGCAGAAGCCTTGTGTTGCAGTGCAATAAATTGCTGTGTCTGTCAGTCAGCTGGATCTTATGCAAACAGGAGTCCCACACCTGTCAAATATGCTTATGTGTACAAAAATTGAAAAGCTGAGTTTTCATGTATTTAATTCTGGGGGTAAGGGAATGGGAGAGTCAAGGAGCAGTTCTCTTTAGTGTCTGTTGAGAGGAATCAAGAAGATCATGGAGTATGCTGAGTTGGAAGAGACCCACAAGGATCATGAAGTCCAGCTCCTGGCCCTGCAAAGCACCATCCCCAAGAGTGACAGTATGTGCCTGAGAGCATTGTCCAAACACTTCCTGAGCTCTGTCAGGTTTGATACTGTGATCAGTTCTGCTGGGGAACCTCTTCCAGTGCCCAGCCACGCTCTGGGTGAAGAATTTTTTCTTTAATATCCATCCAAAACCTTGCCTGACACAACTTCTGGCCATTCCCTTGGATCCTGTCACTGGTCACCACAGAGAAGAGATCAGTGCCTGTCTCTTGCCCTCATGAGGAAGCTGTAACTGCAGTGAGGTCTCCCCTCAGTCTCCTCCAGGAGGAACACACCAAGTGATGTCAGCCACTCCTCATGCAGCTTCCCCTCCAGGCCCTTCACCATCCTTGTGGCTCTCTTTTGAACAAACTCTAACATCTTTATGTCTTCTTTATATTGTGGCACCCAAAACTGCCCCCAGCACTTGAAGTGAGGCTGCCTCAGTGCAGAGCAGAGTGAGACAATCCCCTCCCTTTCCTGGCTGGCAATGCAGTGCCTGATGCCCTGCAAGACACTGCAGAAGCAGTCACTTCACTTTCTTCTCTCACCCCCTTTTCTTTCTTCAGTAATATTAACCTGATCCTGGAAAGACTGTGGCCTCTGCCAATGCTCCTGTGTGGGAAACACAATGCCAAGTACTTCTTTCAGTCTATTTTGCAATGGTACCAGAGGAGGCATACTAGAAAAAATGTTCAAATTCAGTAGAAAAACTCCACAAATAATAATCTGACAGGTAATTAATTTAGTGTGGAAACTAAGAGCTATCCAACCAAGAAAGAAGAAAAGGACAGTGTATATTTGTGTGTGTGTGTGTATATATATATATATATATATATATATATATATATAAAAGACTATATATTGCAGCACCTGTCTGCAATATCAGAAGTCTTGTCTCATCCTACCTCATCCTACGCATTTGCTCTAGAGCAGACAGGCAGGTGACAACATAAAATTTGTCTTCTTTTCTCCTGTTTGTCAGATGTACCATAGACAGAGCAGGATGATAGAAATTCTGACATCATCACATGGTTTTGAATGCTTTATAGTAGAAGCATTGATGCAAGATTTCTAGAACTATAAAAATGTTTACTTGAATTAGCTGTGAGGCTGAACTAATCAACTGTGGTGAGGCAGACTGGGGTTTTTTTTTTAACCTGTTTTCATGTTTCAATAACAGATACACGTTGGATGAGTTTGGGACAGCTAGAAGGAGTGCTGTGGTCCGTGGCTTTATAGATGCTCTTACTAGAGGAGGTCTGGGAGGTACTCCCCGCCCTATTGAAATGCACTCTCACGATCCTCTGAGGTACAGTACTAACAAGAATGTAATGAAATAACCCTTCTTTTGTTGGCATTTTGAATTCCTGACACCATAAACCACTAATTTACACAGAAATTTCCGTCTTTGTGTAGGTATGTAGGAGACATGCTGGCCTGGTTGCATCAAGCTACAGCATCTGAAAAAGAACACTTAGAAGCTATGTTAAAGCTTGTGACTATTCAAGGTAGTACTGGTTTTAAAACATAAATTGTGAAGTGATAGTAAGTCTGTGATAAGAAAGTGTGACTGATTTCTTAGGCTGAGCTTCAGTTGCAAGTCTGAGTTTAAATTTTCCTAAAAATAATCTCAGAATAGCTGGTGGTTGCATTCTACCAAAAGAGAGCCTGTAACAAAAGAATAGTGTTTCAAAATGCACTCATTTTATTTTACTGTACTTACAATAGATTTACATTAGATTTACAAAGGGACATTTTAGGATGTAGTTGAGAGTTCAGAAATTTTTTGTCATTTATATGAATGCATATCTCTTTGAAAACATTACATATTATGTTGAGGATTTTCATTATGCCTTTACTCTTTTGTTTAGTTTTTCTTTATAAAATATAATTCCTTGTTTCTGTAAGTCTCTTTGTTCTACAGGGAAAATGGAATTTTCATCTGTCATTTAACATCATTCCAGATTTATGGAGGTTGACATAAGCCACTCACAAATAGGTGGAGCTTTTTAATATGAAAACTCTCCTTCAGTTCAGAACTGCAGATTCTCATGCTTAGTCTTCAGCCTCTTTGCTTTGTTTTCAGTAGATTGAAGTTATACTTTAAAGACTTATCCTGTAGAAGCTTTAGTATGATTTGCCACCATAGTTTCAAAGATTTTTTTTATAAATTAGCATGTGTACTCAATTGTAACAAACTCATTGTAAGAACTTATATGTGATAAATATCTGATGAGCTCTTCAGATTGTATGTCTCAATCCTACTCTGGGTTTTAAAGTGAATATGTATTCTGATTTTCCTTACTGCTGTAAGTATTAATTGCCTTCCCTTATTATTGTTATATGAGAAAAGGAGGATGTTCAGGAACTGTTGTTAATCAAACTGGAGGAATGCTGGTTTTTAGGTACAGTTACAGTGTACTGTGGAAGTGAATTGAATACTGTTTGCTGACAGTATTTCAGGGAGACAGGAAAGCAGACCTCATGATGGTTTTATGGTAGAGAAAAAGACATGGCAGTTCTTTGTAGATGACTGACCAATGCTTCTGCTGTAACTGGGGAGCCCTTCAGGACAAGCTCCATTTACATGGAGTGTGTAAATGTGTCTGGTTCTGCTGTGGGCTGGGCTTCTGCTGCTGTGCTTTGTTCTGAAATTCTTCCACTTCTTTGTGTAGTGCTTTGCTTAACTGTGAAGTTCTTTGGCCTCCTGACAGGATGTTGGCCTGAGGTGGTATGACCATGGAATGAGATATATTTAGAGCATTTCAGCCACAGAGCAAGATACTTGATAATATAGAGAATATAAATATTTGGGGGAGAGATTTTCAACAAAAAGTCACCAGGACAAAACCTTTTTCTGGAAAGACTGGTATAAACAAGAGATTCCGTATTTCAGTCTGAAGGAAAAATATGTTTTCCTAAGCTCTCCTGGAGTGGGTCTGCTATCACTGTTGCACAGTTTTCAAGAAATATGAAGAGGAATTCTTCCTTTCATGCTGGGAGCAACAAACTGGGAGCTTAGGAGATGCTGTCTGTAACTGTTCCTCTGTGTTTTGGGGGAAATTTTTTTGATGACCAGGATAGTGATGTGATAAGGTCTGTAAGACAAAACAGTACTTAATAAGATACCACTGGATTTAACAAGAAACAGTTATGGGCAGTGCAACCCCAAAGTACCCTGAGATTATCTGTTCTTTATAAATTCAGGTCCTGAGTTGGTAGTTAGAACAGCATCTCTGGTACTGAAAAACTCAAGCTGAATTTTCTGTGCTGTTGTGCAGTCTTTAGGTGTCTGGCTGTGCAGGCTAGAGTAAAAATTGAGTTAATTTCATGTTGCTATTTAACAAGTGGACATCTCGTTTATTTGCAGTTCGAGATAAGGATAGAGATATGCATCTTCAGACCTAACAAAATTTGAGATCTAATATAAGCATTTCTGGAGACTTTCATCACAAACTGGGATTTTTTCCATTCCCCCATAGAGGGAGCCCAAGCAACTGCCATAGATAAAACACCTACCTGGCTGTCTGAAGTTAGGTCAGTCATATGTTTTCACTTCAATTTCAACTTTAGTAGTTTTTTACAGATGGAACCACTTCTGTTATTTTCCTTCAGGTGTGTCTCTCTGTACTGAATTCAGATTTCTGTTTAAATTCTCTTATAAGCTCTGTGTACTTTCAGGACTGTGGAGAATGTGGTAAATCTCAACTATACAAAAATTTCCTTTCTCAAAAAACAACCAAAAAAAAAAAGGCCACTTGTATACCTGTTGGTGGATATGGTCCCACTGCATGAAAAATGGTACATGTGGAACTTCTTTTTTTGAGAAACGTTTCCGTCCCAGTTTTTACTTTAAAGTGACCAAACTATGTAGCCCATAAGCAGAGTGTGCAAGGATGGTTTTTTAAAAGTTTTAAAATGTTAAGCTTGCAAAAATTAGCTGTTTCAGATTAACCTGACCAAAAATGCTATTAAAAATTTAAGTGCTGAAAACACATTCAGAGAAGTTTAACTCTTTTGCTGGACAAGCATAAAGCACCTGGCTTTCCTCTTCAGAGTTTAGGTATTCGATAGCTAGCAGGAGCCTCCCAAGAGAAATCTTCTCTTGCAAGGAATTGAGAATTGCAGGCATTTTAAGAGATGCAGTGGAAACCCATTCTTTGTGGAGTTACAGGAACCCAGATGGAGAACAGAAGCTAAACAAAGTCAAAAAAAGATGTCTCCTTTTATAGAAGGACAGTCAGAGAAAAATTATATATGGTGTAGCAAGGAGTTGGAAGTGTATCTTCAGTTATGAGCTGTATTCTAAAACTTATTTTGGACCTTTGAGAATTGTTTATTCTGTAATTCTTTTATGTCAAACTTGCACCACTTATATAACCCATTTTGCTGGAAGATTTCACTGCTTTTGGAATCCAGAATTCTAATTGGACATGAAAATACATGCGAAGGCACAAGCATGTGGTATCTCAAAATTTTTATTCCATGTCCTTTAGTATTCAAGCTTGTATATTTTTTGAGCTAAAATTTTCATACCCAACAACTTGTTTTTAAGTCAATCTGGTCTAGATACACTATTGCAAATATGTGCTAGGTACTTGTTACATTGATGAGCAGTACAAGTGAAGTGTGACTGTTCCTACTAAAAATGTGTCAATTGTTAAGGTCTATCTGGGAGCTAGCCATTAGGTAAAAGAGCGCGCACGCTGTGGTTTGTAAACTTGCTTTTTGCCTTGATATCAGTACTCAAGTATATAAGTGTATTTTTATTACCTTACCAATTCAGTATGTTGAAATTCTTACAGCCACCACACTGAATTCAGTTGTTACTGCTTATATGGCTTTTCATGTAACTTAGTGTAAAGAGGCATTGGCACAGATCTCTGATCTTTCATTATTTTTACTCTCTGAGTTAATCTGTCTCACTCTGAAATAAGCAAAATATAGCTTCGGGTCACCTGATTTCTGTCACATGTCACAGTCAGTTTGTTTACTTTCATTGCATGGGTCCCATCTGAAGATGAACTCCTGTTGACAAGTTTTAAATTAGAATTAAAGTATTGCTTTCTCCATAAATCTGTTCTGAGTTGTTACTGAAGTGAGAGCTTGAAGATCTGTTGCTTTCAGCTTGATTGATTTATGACAGCACTGGTTGCCATGCAACAATTCATTTGTGTTTCGTGCTAAGATAGGGCAATATTCTCCTTTGTACGTGGTTCTGTGGAAGATGAGTTTCAATTGCTGCTGGGGAGGAAGCGTTTGCCAGCGCTGCAGCACGCAGCAGTGTGGATGGAGGTACACATGTCGCTTCATTAGTAGCAGCACCACGAGCTCGTCAGTGAGCAGCGCTGACAGACACGTGTGTTTGCCAGTCAGGCCTTGCAAACGGGCTGTGCTGCTGCTCCTCGAGTGTCTCACCAGCCTGGTGGTTTTTTGGGTGTTTTTCTAGTTTAATTTCATGAAGTGCTAATATTGAGCCTTACTGAGATAGCTTCTTGCTAAATCATTTATTCTTCCCCTTGCTGCTTCTACCTCAGATTCCCACGCACTGTGTTGCCCTAGGAAGCAATTGCACAGCAAAAGGTAATGACTCCAGGACTGTTTTGCCGTGCAGCTATTTCTTAATGGTTAGATTGGAGGTACAGTGGAGGTGTGAACTAGCTGTGTGGAGAAAAGAACACACAGTTCATAATGCTTTTTATGGAGGAGTACCTCCTACATTTGTTTATTTGTTTTATAATCTGAAGAAAAGAGAATTACATTTGCATAATCTTAGCATGTGTTTGCATTAACTATAGGTGTGGAAGAAAATATTCAAGAAGTAGTTGGGCACATCACAGAAGGTGTCTGCAGGCCTCTAAAGGTGAAGTATTTTGTTTTCCTTAGCACTCTAAATACAAAAGCTGTTCTGTCGTGTTTTTTCGGAACTTGTGCTCCATCTCTTCAGTGTATTTTCATTGCCCTTGGTTAAGAATTAGATTGTTGACTTCTGAAGGATTTTTTCTCAAATTAAAGATTCCTTTGTTCATAGATGTCTGGTTTATAATAGTCATATAAGGAGGGATACTAGGATGCTAAATTTGAGTCTTGATTTTGGTTTACTTTTCCTATGTTGAGGAGTACTGATGTATAAAATTACAGGTTTTTGGTAACTGTATGGGAATAGCTGTTGTGGTGGTAGTAGTCAAATGAAAAATCCATGTAATTTACTAACATGTTTTTCATAGTGATCATTATGCTTAGGGAAGAGTGTACAGGTTGTGTAGTTGTGCCAGACTTCTGTAGGATAGTTTCCTTGCCTGTTTGTAAATATACTAAGGACTTACTGAGCCATAACTTCTTTGTATATAATAGATTTCAATAGATGTTTACTTGCATGAACATGTCAAATGGATATAAACTATTGATATTCACAACATATTGTTCAGGAGGGAAGTGAACATTTCAGCTCTAGTGTGAAAAGCCAGTTCCTTTTGTGGTTTGTGGGGGGTTTTTTTGGGTTTGTTTTAATAACTCCTGCTCTTGTATTTTAAAGACACCATGAAAAATTGTTTCCTAATTACCATCTTTATGCTACCTCAGTTTTTTGTATTTGTCACATCTTTCTATACTTGTCTTTTTTTCAGACTACAGCCTTAGTAAGTTTAGGGGACACGTGATAGAAATCGTTGATGATGATCCATCAAATGATTGCCTGACTTGTGTATTGTATGTGCTTCACTTAAGCACTGAAGTAATCAAAGTGATGAAGCTGATACCAATTATTGCCTGACTGTGCAGTGTATAAATCCAGGTGGTTTTAAAGCAAAAGCTACTCTGCCTCAATATGATTATAATAAATTTCTCTTAGGATTCTGTAACTATAACAACCGTATCCACTTGACAAATACTCAGTTTCAAATGTGAGCAGCTAGTTTTTGGATACTGCACATAAGTTTGTGATAAGAAAAGGATAAGGTCTGGAGAGAGGTAAAATTCAAAAAAGTGACATTTAGAAAGTCAGAGAATTACAGAAGAATTGAGATTAGAAAGGGCATTTGGAGGTCACTTGGTCCAAACTCCCAATTGAGACTGGACCACCTAGAGCTGGTTGCCCAGGACTATGTCCTTGTGACTTTTAAATACTTCAAGGATGGAGGCTCCACAGCCTCGCTGGGCAGCATATGCCAGTGCTCAGCCACCTACCTGCACAGTAAAATAAAAAATGTTCCCAGATGTTCAGACAGAATCTCTTGTATTTCAGTTTTGTGCCTGTTGCTACAGAATTATGATCATCCTTCACAACCTTTTTGTTTTTGGTCTGTTGGAAGACGCCTGTCCTAATAGGACAGTCACCACAGCTTTGTTTTTTTGGAAGATATTTCCAAACTTTCTGTACTCTTGAATCAGTTCTGTTAATACTGAATGCTGATGTTTGAGTTCAGTATTTCTGTGCATGCCAGCAAAGTAATTAGGAATGAAACTCCTGTGTAAGTCAGAGGAAGTTTTGGTGTTGATCTGAGTGCTTATGATTTTTATAGTTAAATACACAGTAACTTTAATTTCAGTTGCCAAACTCTTTACACTTAATGCTGGTAGTCTCTTTAGAAATAATCCCCTGAAATATTGTTGTTGGTTAGTTAGTTAGTTAGTTAGTTACTGTGCTAGTAAAAAAAATCCTAAAAAAAACAATTAAAGACTTCCCATTGTATTCTGTATTTTAATAGAATGCAACTTACATTAATTCACTGACAGTCTAGACTTTCCAGTAAAAAGTATGAAACACTTATTGTTTCCTGACGGGAAAGGAAAAAAAAAAAAAGTGGAAAAAATCCTGCCTGAGAAGCCCCCAAGCAGAAGAGCCTTGAGACAATGCATAATAGGTAATTAGATAATTACAAGCCACCATGTTCAGAGGAACAACAGTAACTGATTCAGTTTGGAGGAGTCTTTTCTACAATATATTGTAGAATGGTTATGCTTACATGCAGTCTAAATTGCCCACATTTCTTACTGATAGTTGATTTGTGTTTTAGGCACTTAAGTGACTCTTGAATACTCCCTAGTGGTAAATCTTAGCACAGGCCTCTCATTTCAGTTGGAGGTAGGAGAATCCTAAAAAACATTTATATTAAACTCCTCAGCTTTTCCATAACATTTAAGATGAGTTCAAAGCAAAATGTCTTTGATGCCCTATGTGGACTGCAGGTAGTCTTTTATGGTCAGCTAAGAACAGGACATACCGTACTGAAAAATAGTAAGAGCTCTGAATCCAAAGCTTCCCCAAACAGATTAGGTTGTATCACTTGCAAATTTTGGCCCTCCAGTGCAGTGAAGACTTCTATATGGGAAGCAGCAGTTCTTCTTTTCCCACTTTGTCTTTTTAATTTTTATTTTTCTCTCGTGATCCTAAAATCTTTTTTTTCCCCTTTTCTTCTGCCTGTTCTCTTGTTCACTTTTTAATTATTTTATTTACTTTCAGTTACTCCTTTTTTTTTGTTAATGTGTTGTTTTCCCTCTTTTTCCCCTGCCTGCCTTATTCTCTTTTGCTGTACAACTAGAATGTACTCAGTATTCATGCCCACAGGTAACACTGGAGACACTTTTAGGTGACACTGGAGACATATATTTGTATATAGACCTCTGTATATACAAACACATTGAAGAGCAATGTTCACCTTTGTGTTGAAATAAACTTCGTGCATTAAATATTGTGAATAAGAGTTAAAAAGTATTATTTGCTGGTGGGCTGTGAATTAGATGCAAACTGAAAGGATTGAGAGAACATAATCTTGGTTGGTTCTCCCTCCAGCTGGCTCTAAGAAGGGACTGCAGCACACTATGTTCTATTGAACAGCAAATAACTTGGTAGAGTGGGTGGTGGCTGCTGATTTTTGTGTAGCCCTTTCATACTCAGGCACGTGGGAGAGCAGTGCAGGTATAAGTCACTGTCTGCTCTGCTTCATAAGTGCACAAAGATTGACCCTGGAGCAGCTTTCTATTGGACTGGATTGAGACTGTGTGTACCAAGGGGACAAAGGAGACAAGACATCAGCTGTCCAACTGTAAAGACACTCAGCACCATTTTGTTGTGTAGCCTGCATATCCTGGTTGAGATGAACAATCAACGTAGCTGGTTATCAGTTATAAATATTTCTAACTAAATACTGGTAGGAGATATATATGCTCTCCTTTCAGGGAAGAATTTATTCATCCAGGTAAAATTTGTTTCTTAGGCAAAATACCTCATATTTTGGTGTTCTGAATTTCTGCATGATGGTAGAAATCTACTGCTGTAGTTTAATGATTCTGCAGCATTGCAACTATTCTTGCTATTCAGTGCTGGGGAAGACTCCGTAGTATGTATGTATTTGTATTAATCCATAAAATTCTCTCAGTATTTTTAAATTTCCAATAACATCAGAAGTCTGTAGGGACTGTAGGATTTTTGGAAGGGTTTTTGGATTTGTAGGTTTTCTTTTTTTAAGTGTGCATATACCTTTGTGTTTTCTGCCCAGATGCTTGGCAGCCCAGAAGCACTTCAGTTCAAGCCAAACATTAAAGTTAACTGGACATTCTCTTCTAAAATTTATTTCTAACTGAATTTATTTTTCAAAAATCAGAGATATATTGCCTATAAAGTCATAAAAGGCTGGCTTTCAGAATTTATGACCAGAAGAATGTTTGTATTTGTTCCTGCTACAGGTTAGAATTGAGCAGGTGATTGTTGCCGAGCCAGGAGCAGTTTTACTGTACAAGATTTCTAATTTGCTCAAGTTCTACCACCATACAATCAGGTATGCAAAATTACAAAATATGTTAAAAATGCCTTTTCCCCCTAATTGTATATGTAAGAACAAATCTGCTAGGAAGACTACTTTTGTTGCTTAGTTGCTGCTCTCCACTATGACATCAAGTAGAAACATATGGAATAATCAGCAGAAACCATTTACCCATTGCCATTCCTCAGTTCATATCAAAACTGCTTTGGAATACAGCATAAATTTGGCACAATAACTGTTTCTTCATTGTTCTGTGTAGATTCAAATAGTGTACAAAAAAACTCTCCACAACATTTCATATGACAAAGTCCCCTTTGAGAAAATGTTACTAAATAAAATTTCTTCAGATTTTTGGGATTTTTTTGGGTTTGTTTGTTTTTTGTTGTTGTTTTTGTTTTGGTTTTTTTTAAATAGTTGTGTTTTGATAACTTTTTTTCCCTAATTATGTACTCCCTTATCTCACTGTTGAAGATGCACTGATCACCTTCCAACCTCTTAGAGACCACTAGGAATACCGGAACTGGAGGAAAGCCAGAGCTGCTAATTTATATATCATTTATATGTTGTGGCATATGCTGTAGTTCATGTTGGTTAGAAAGAGCAGTAGGAGAAAAATCTCCCTCCACAGCCCTGGACTGAACTGCTGAGAATTTGAAGCATTAATATTACTAGTATGAGCTTCTCTATCTGAAAATACTTCAGATGTTGGGCAGGCTGGGATAAGTGGTTCTTGGGCATCTCCCAGCTTATTTAAATTCCTCAACTGTGGTGGCAGGACTACTGTAGAACACATGTAATGCCTATTCTTAATTTTATTGTACAAAAATCCTGGAATATTTTGGTCTTGTTTTTCTGTCTCCAAAATTAGCATTTCCCCATGGTTATGAAGCTTGGTGCAATTGAAAATATGATGTTAAAATGGAAGATCTTAGTCAGTCTTATCTGTTGGTTTCTGTCTTGTTAACAGCACAATGTTTAAAGACCACTTAAGTACCTTCTACTAGCTGAATAATTTCCTCTGCGTAGGGAAGGTGCATCTTACTAATAAAAGGAAAAATCAGTTTGAAAAATTATGTATTAAACACAAGATTGCAATCTGAAAATTGAGATAGAGGTTTAGTCCTATTATGACCCAATGAATTTTCACTGACAGTTTGGGACTTAAAAGTGCAATTCCTATAGCCAGAGGGAGGTTTATATCTGTGAGAGCAGCATAGTCCTGTAGTGCCATTTGAAGGTTATGTGGTGTCTGTGCTGTGTGATAGTTTAACACTCAGAATAGCAAGGCATTAATTCTTACAGTTTTGGGGTTACCCAGCATCCCAGTGCAGAAATGAGAGAGGTAATGCTATCCCTAACAGGCAGTATGATAGAATATTGTTAACCCTTTTTGTTGTGTAATTTGTTTTTGATAACAGAAGTAGATTTATTGCATAAGAAAGCAAAAATCTGGTAAATTTTAGTGCTCTACAAAAAAGTGTGCCAGTTTGATAGCCTGTGTTTAATATTTGCTTAATGACATACTTGATGATGCTTGTTCTTACAGTCAGCTTATCTCTTAGCCACTATGGAGAATTGTTCCCTGTAATTATTTGTTCTAAATTTTAAACTTTGAAAATAATATTTTTTAAAATTATATTTAAGTATCTGACTATCATGTTGTTTCCCCTTTAGATTCATTAAATAGTTTTAATTTTTTTTTCAGTGGTATTGTAGGAAACAATGCAGCCACACTGTTGACAACAATTGAAGAAATGCATTTGTTGAGCAAGAAAATATTCTTTAATAGCCTGAGTCTTCATGCAAGTAAACTAATGGACAAGGTTTGTTTTAAAATTGTACATCTTTCATGTTTCAAAACATGCTTGCATTTCCCTGTTGTCTAGTAAGATTACTAGGTAAATAGCTGGTTTATATGTCAGCTTTTCCTAAAGTTGAAGTCTTGTATTTTCAATATTTTAGTCATAGAACTACATTACAAACTTGCTGTTTATATTTTAATTCTAATAATGGTGGAGGTTTTGTAGATAAGTGTCTAAAATCCTGTGGTTAGCAACATTCTTTGGCAGAACAGTTTACATATTTTTAAAATCTACAAGAAGAAACAAAAGTAAGAAATTTTCTTAAGTGCAATAGAGCAAAGTCAAACGATTGAGCTGTATCATTTGTATTAATGCATCATCAGATCACTAGTTAATTGTGCATCATTCCTTTTTTGAAGTTTCAAGGTATATCCCAAAATGATAAGCTAAGTAAAAAAAAAAAAAATTTGGCTTTTCTGACAAAAATATGGAAAAAAATCTTCATTTTCCAGAAACTATTCTTTGTGCAGACTTGTAATTTGGTGGCCACTCAGTTAGGTTTTCTGAGTTTTGTCAGTATTGTTCTGTGATTCCAAATGAATTTTCTCATTCAGCACAGTTTGTCTGGTCCTAATTTCCTGTCTTTCTGCAGGAGATGGGGAATGACTTTCTCAAAGAAGCAGTTGTTCCTCCTCTTCTATCCCAGATACCCCAGTGACCCCTTTCAGTGGTTTCATTTGTTCATTGGTTACTCCTTAGCTGCTACCACCCACAGTCCATACTGCTAAAGTCCTCTTAATGCATTGTTGCTGTCAGGTATTTCCATTTGAATGCAGGATCTTACAGTTCCTTTGCTATTAATGCTTCTTCAAGGATCAGCTAAAGCTGTTCCTAAAGCATGCAATGGACAAGGACAACATGAATTTACCAAAAAACATTTTATTTCCTAATATGTAAGCTAGAATAAAGTTGTGTAAATTTTCCATATATGAAAAGAAATCAGTGATGGACCATAGGAAAAATGTGTGACTGCTCTTTGCTTACAAAGTGCTTAAAAAAAATTCTTGGCTTGAAAACATCTCTTTATTCATCTCCTTTTTATTTATTTATCCTGTTGAGTATTACATCTATACTTAATTAAGATCCAGCATGATTTTCCTACTTGTGTAACTCACAGTCTGTGAGGTGTTGTTTTGGGTGATACACTGTTTTCAGCTTGGAAATGTGTAGAAATCAGAAGAAGGATGATAAAGGAATTACGATCCCCTAGTCAACAGTGTGTGTTCTTTCTGTTGTCACTGTGAGAAGGTTGTGTATTACTCTTTGCCCTTCTAGTTCCCCTTCCCTTAGCCCCCAGTCTGGATGTAACTGGTTCTAGATGCTGTCATTGTTTTATAAAGTAGTCAAATTTGCTTTTACTGGCCCTAAATGAAGGCAGTGATTGCCCTGCCACCTTCAGTGGTGTTTTATTACAAGTAATGAATGACATAGCAAGCCTACCATGTAATGGGGAAAGATCATAATATTGCTCTTTCTCAGAAACACATTTATAAATCAAATCTGAAATGTCGACAATATTACATTGCCTTTGTGCCCTATGAAGATCTTTCCTCAGAATATAATTGAGGTCAAAAGCTTAAAGAGATTTAGAGGACTGTTAGATATATGGGTAACGAAGGCTTCCACAATTATTTATTAATCTGTTAATAAATGTGAGGTTAAATGTGAGGTAACTCTATGTCTGAGAAGAAGTATTCCTGTTTTAATGTGTAGTCCTTGTAACTGAGCTTTTGATAGTCCTCCGTAGCACCTCATATTATTACCCTTTGTGAGTGGATTACTGAATTGATAGAATGATGTCTTATCTCTTCATGACTGAAATTAGTTTTTCTTCATAAAAAGTACAAAATTTATAGACTGATTACACTTAGAGAAACATTATTTTCCATGTGATAAAGATGTTTCTTTTATCATAAATTTAATTCTCTTGTTGCTTAGTTTTTGTGTTAGTGTACAGATAGCAGGTTTTATGCCTTTTCATTTGTCTTTGTAAATTTAGTAGTGAATGTCACAATGCCTTTACATTTTGAGGAAACTGAAGGTTGCTTTTTACCGTGCATGTTTTAATGTGTGTTCAGACCAAAATTGTGTATATGTATTAGGATTTTCTTCACATCCCAGCTTTTTCCAGTTTCTTGCCTGTTATGAATGTAATGCAATTGCTTCCAGATATTTTTTTTATTTTCAGAGAAGATTACCCCCTGGAAGATAGACCTTTTGTGCTTACATAGGCAGTTACAGAAGCTTCATTGCTGTTCGTGTTGTGCAGCTAGAGAATATTCGCTGGGAAAATTAGTAAATTATTTTTCACTCGAACAGTCTGGGAATTATGGTTTCTTACTTCAATTTAGATTATGCATCTTAAGGCATTGATAAGCCTGTTTCAAAGAATAACAATTGTCCAATACTTTGATTAAAATATGATCCTTAAGATAATTTGAATAATTTTGGAAATACATTAAAATGCAAATGGAATATTCTGAAGTAAAAATACTTCTATTTCTATATGTTTAAGTGCCTCTTCTGTTTAGATTATTGGAAAATGGTGAATAGCCTGTCAAGTAGACAATTTTAACAGTAATATTTCCTCAATGTCATCTGTTGTTGCTGATAATTCTCTTTTTTAATATCTACATTTTATCTAGTAGTTGATAGACCAGAATATGATTTAAGCAAATCTTTCACTTAAGTATAGCTAGTTTGGAACATTTTTTAGACAAAGCAGGTTTCATTAAATATGCTAACTCCTCAAGATTCCAGCCTTAGAATGCAGACAAATGACCGGGTGGTAATTGGATGTCCTCATCGCCACAGACAATTTAATTCCCTAGATTATTGATTATCCTGAGTTGAGCATTGTCTTCAATCTGCCTGGGATTTAATTTCTAAAGCACAGTGGGAAACTGAGACTTCAGGCTGTTCTTTCTAGGACAAGAAAATAGCTTCTTCTTCACATCTATTTTTGAGAAGAGTCCCATATTACATAAGGAGTGTCACTAGTGTGGAGGTGTATGGAAGCTTTTAGGCAGTCTTAGATCAGGATTTTCTCTCTTGGTTGTCAAGCCATCGGTGTAAATGATAGAGGGAAATCCCTGGTTACTTCAGAATACTTACTGGTTTGCCCAGAAGCACTTTGCTATGAACTTTTTTTTCATTACATAAGAAAATCTCAAGCATCCTGGTTGGAATCTGAAAATAAAATAGTCAGCAGCTCTAAACTTCAAACTGTTTGTTCTGAGAAAGGTTTTTTTATGGTGTTCTCATTCTGGCTTCTCAGGTAACTCTGTTTGAGCTGAAATCCCTGTGACAGAAATATTCAGCAGACTGCTGGAAAGCAGATCCATTGTTATCAAAGAAATGCAGTGCACAAGGGAGTCTCTTTGGTTCTGACACTTCTTGGAACCTGTCACAAAGATTGGTAACAGTTGTTGCAAAGCCACTTTTTTTTTAGGGTTTAAAATTCCATTCCTGGCTTTGAGATTCTCAGGCTGCTGTAGAGCTCATTGTTGACATCCTACAGAAGCTGTGCATCACCAGCCTCCTCCTGTGTCACTGAAGGTTTGGTGCATCAGCTCACTGCAGATGCTGTCTCTCCTTTGCCTTAGTGGCTCTTACCCTTCAGAGCCAGTGTTGGGGATTCTTGCCAGTACTTTCTAGTTCTGGTAGCAATTGATTTGTTCTGGATCTTGGTTGAACTAGAATGGTTTTTTGCCAGTATTGGGGTCCTTATGCTGAAAAATTGTGTCTGTATTTGTTACTTTTTAGCTTTTTTGGACCCAGCCATGGGTCTACCAAGAGTGCTAGTAAAGTGGATCAGAATTATCATTAAAGTCCTTATGTATCCTTTTCCATGTTTCTTATCACTCTGTGCTTATAAAACAAATGTATAGGAATTCAGGATTGTGCTTGTGTTACTCGTTGTCTGATTCTAAGAACAGCCCATTACAGATGACCTCTTTACAGAAGATTATAAATCCAGGAGAAAACAGTGAATGAAAATAATCGTCAGAATGACAGAAACTGTTTCAGTGAAACTGGAAGTAAAGTTCAGAGTACCTAATGGAGTGGAGTGGATGGACTGCTCTTGCAGTCCCCTCAGTATGGGAGTTATTTAATATCATGAATCCATTGGTGAGGCATTTTAACAAGTGTGTTAGACCAACTGATGTCAGCATGTTTTATTGGACCACCTGTTAAATTAGGAGAGTGGGAATTTTCAAGCCCACATGTCCTTCCTTTGGTTTCGCTAGTGTTCCAGAACAATTATTAAAGGAAAGAATAATTGCAAACATTTAATAAAATGGAATGAGAATTATCATAAGGGCACTAATGAAGATTGTGCCAAACTCCAGTCATCTGCTGTCTGAGCTGTTAGAAGACTATTAGTAGAGTATCCCAAATTAAGTTTTGGAATTGTTATTCCTTATTGCTCTTCTTTTTAGAGTAGATGTATGCTAATTAAATGCTGTGATTGCATTATCTTTAAAGTTTGTCAGTGAGAGAGATATTAAAACGTTGCATGGGAATAATTGTAAACTTGTCCTTCATAATTTGATTCCTGCCAGAATGAAACCTATTAGGTTTCTGGGAAATCAGATGTGGGGCAGATTGAATAAGACTGATTATTATGGTTGTGTTCTGAATGCTATTGTACTTTTAAATGGATCCATGAGAGCAAAGCAAAACCTAGTTATCTTTTTCTCCAAGACCAGCTTGATAGCTGAAAAGAAAAGCATGCCATTAGGCATTCTACTTTGTTGACCTCTGTAGGATCCTAATAGGACCAGAAAATCTTAAAACAGCTTCTCTGATACGACACGCGCTCAGGTTTCTTGGAGTGGTGGTGAAAATTGTCTCAGCTGAGGAGAATGGACTCTGCAGTTGATGCTGCTCAGTGTTAACTGACAGCATGAAAAATTCATAACATTTTTGCAAGGTTCTCCTCTGTAGTACTTAGGACCTAGGCAGTGGGTTTTTTTAAAAGACTGTATTTAAAGCTGATTAGGCTCTTATAAAAGCCACTAACCTTCCATTTGAGACTTGTAAGTAGGGCTTTCTCTGTGGAGTTCTGTGTTTTAAATTACCATTTTGTTTTATTTGGTAGTAGTATCACAGAAATAAAGAATGGATGAGTTCAGCAGGAAACTAGAAACCATCTCGTCCAGCCATCTTGCTCATGACACAGACCGTCAGCTAGAGCAAGTTCCCCAGGACTTGCTCTAGCTGAAGTTTTAATATCATAGAGTATAGACTCTAAAACCTCACTGTGCAGTTGTCTCCAGTGCTTGACTAACCTCACAGTAAAAAATTGTTTTCCTGTGTCTTAATCTGTGCCCATTGCCTCTTGACCTGTTACTGGACAGCGCTGAGAAGCATCTGGCTCCATCTTGATCCCTCACTTCACATATTTATACACATTTACAACATCCCCCCTGAGCCTTCTCTTCTCCAGGCAGAACACAGCCTCTCCTTGTGTGGGAGGTATTCCATTCCCTTCCTGAGCATTGTAACTGTTAACTTTCTAATGTTAAAGTACTGCAGTATATAAAGTTCTGATCAACTGTGCAGTATTTTCAGAAGAAAATTTGCCCTTTTTTAAAATGAAACCTTTAATGTAAATGAAAAAGGGAAACAACATACATGCACACTTCTCAATTGTTGATCCTGCTTTTTCTTTTTTCTGTATTTTCCTTTGCTGTTTGTAAAATTCTGTAAGACATCCTTTGAGCTACTTGCTCTTATAGACAGAGGAACCTGCTCTGTTATAGGTTTGGAGGAAGATTACTGGCTTGGTAGTATCTGTTCCCCACTGATTAATATGCAGAAAAGAAGATAAAAATTTTTGACTAAAGCTTATGTATAACTTTCAGTACCCATTTCAGAATTCATTTCAGTTTTGTATGTTAGATTTTAAAAATGGACAATTTCTTCGGTTTTTTGAAAGGCTGAAGAGCTGTTTGGCATAATTTCTGTATGACTGAACTGATAGTCAAAACAAATTAGAGACTTAATACTGTGTTAGAGTATGTTTTAATGCAGTTGAACTTGCTGCTGCAGAACTTCCCTAATCATGTTTTAGTTAGCTGCTGTCTAGCTTGCATCTGAAAGAGATACTTCAAAAGTAGAACTCAGCATGTATTTGAAACCTATTTTTCTGGAAATGGGATAAATTATAATGATCTCTTAGTGCCTGTAAAACATTCAGGGCATCAATTATTTTTTTATTAGAATAGTTATTAGTGCTCATGAGTTGGAGTCCGTAGGTTCCTGTATAAATTTGAAGTGTCAGTTTTTAAATCTTCTTTTTTGATTTTGAAAAAAAAAAGCCCTCACTTTGTATTCATCTGTCAAAAGTTAGAATTTTCAAAATTAATATAGCGCTACTTTGATTCTTTTTCTACTTACTGATATATTGTCTCTATTGCAGTAGTCAGGAATTTCAGGGTAACCCAAATAAAATTTAGTGATCTAAAATGAATCTTTTTTCCTTGCCATACTTTCTTCTTCCATTTTGTTGTTCCTTGCGCTTACCTAGAAGACAGTGGACAGTAAAGGAACAACCAAGTGAAAGATAAAGCTAATTTAAGAGCTTCTGAGCACTAGCTACCTCAGGAGACAAAAATTCTGTGCAAAGCAGCCTGGAATTATAATTGCCATGATCTATGTGCGTGTTGGAAGTGAAACCTCCATCAAACTCTAGTCTCAAAATAATGCAAAAATATTGCTGAATACAGTCCAGTTCAAGGCTGAGAATGGGGTGTTCAGGAAACAATCAACAGCCCTAATAATAACAAGAAGAAAGAAAAAGTCATTCAGTGCTGTAAATTTCAGTAAACTTTACTACTGATCAACACTGAGTAAGTGCCTCTTTTTGGACTGCCTCTTACTGTTACTTTATTGCTAGAATATTTGTTTCATGCTTTCAAGACTGCTTGAACTGAACAACTGTTCTCTGAACCTATTAGTATTAGTTTTCCATTCGTTCTTTGAGTTCAGTATACTCTCTTTTGGAAAGTGAGAATAGAGGAACATTTTCTGTTCAGAAGGATGAAAAAAGTTTTCATTAAATCTGTCTTGGTAACAGTGTTGGGACATGTATGGTATCTCAAATGTTTCAGAGCCCAAGTGTGAAGTTTGGCCTGGTTTCAAAGAGAGAGATGGTTTTTTTCTTTCTTTGCTTGCATGTTCATCAGGTATAGATTCATTTCCAGAAGACTGTTATGTTCTGCTCTAAAGATATTTGCTGTGCTCTCCTTGGTTTCTTTGGCCATCAGCCTCTGCCCCTTGGATTTTATTTTTTTTTTAAACTTTTAAGACTCAAGCATCCATATTACTATGCCATGTATCAGTATTTCTCATCTGGTAAGGTATGGAACATGTTGCCCAGGACTTGGAGCCATCCAAAACTGCTGCCTTTTCTTTAGAGCTGGAGCCTTATGAGCACTGCAGAAGTGCGTGCTGCATTGCTCTGCTGTGGCCAGACTCCCAGACTGATTCACATGGGCCAGTCCCATCCAAACTACCTTCTTCCTACCTCCTTCTGGAGAGATATTGCCTTTAAGTCTTACCTTACTCTGTATTGCTGAGGGTCTCCTTACTCCCACATGATCCAGCCACATCTGTGTTTGCCCTTGCATGGGCAGAACAGAAGAAGGTGGAAGTGGATTGTTTGCAGAAGGAAATGAGGGGAGAGTAAGGGATTGGAGGCAGCAGAAAGCCAGTTTGAGGCAGCATTGGAGACAAAAAGATGCAGCTATGTTTGGAGTAGAACCTAAGAAATGAGTGTTGGGAAAAAGAGGTGCTAGATCTTCTACAAATGTTTTGTTAAGTGTTTAATGAGTATTTATTTGCCTGTTTCAAAGAAAGGGCTAAAGTATATAAGCCTGGGTTAAAAACAGTATAGTGTTTCAGTCCATTTAGGGGTCCAATTTTCATAATTTGACTTGGAAAGTATATATTTTTTATCTATTATATGCAAACTTTGTTTCTTTATTTTTTTAAACATCTGCATTACCTGCTTCTTACCTTTGCATAAGCCAGCACGTCAGTTTGTGTAGTCTCTTTGCTGTTCATATAGGTCTACATGAGTTAGCCTGTGTGAAGTTCATTTGTGTACTGGCAGTAGACAAGGTGTGAGCTTGATGAGGATTGAGACTGTTGCATTTGTGACTGCAGCTCTCATACTCAGTATCACAGGAGCTGTGCAGTCTTGTCAAGAACTGCTGCAGCATGGCTCTCATCTCCCAGAGCTCTGCCTGCACTACATTCTGAAGTGTTTGCAGGAGGTCCTGCTTAAAGTGAACTCGGTGGTGCCAACAAGGTGGCTACTCTTTGGCACCTAATCTAGTAAAAGTATTTTTTTTCACTGCCTAAATGAGTAGAGTTTGGGTTTCTCCAAATGGTGAAGTAGGTATAGTCTGAATGAAATGAGAAATTCAGTGTTGCTTGTTTGGCACTGAATTATATGGTTGTACTGAAAGCTGCCGGCAGCTATTGTCTGAAATGTGCTGGATTTGTCCAGTGTCAAATTAAAGTTCTTCTCTGTATTCCTATATGTAATTTTGTTATAAGCTCATTGCATTTGTGCTGACAGACTGGATGGTATTTGCTGTAAATGAGATTAATAAAAGTCCCGACAAACAAATAATCTTGTTCCTCAGGTTGAGCTCCCACCTCCTGATCTTGGCCCAAGCTCTGCTCTAAATCAGACACTTAACTTGCTCCGGGAGGTTCTGGCATCTCATGACTCATCTGTTATTCCACTGGATGCCCGTCAGGCTGACTTTGTGCAGGTACAAGAATGTTTGACTGCTTTGTGTGTGTGAAGAGGAGGGAGAGGGGCAAAAAAAGAATGTGTAAGTTAGCTTCAGTACACAAAGGTAGATGGAGCATGAATCTTTTTGTCTGGTCCCATTTTGGAGCTCTCTGTCAAACCAGAGTTTGTAATGTGCATAACAGGGTGACTAACAATATGGATAATTACAGCTGAGTATGGAGTGCTGCTCTTAACACAGTATCTAAATTCAGTTATCCAATTACTACTCCATTAAGTAAATACACCCTCAAGATTGCACAATTACCAATTATCTAATCTGGGTTATTCTTCCTCCTGCTAGGCTGGAATCTGTTCTTGTCAGGTTTTTATACTTTCCCCGTCCCTGTGGTAGGTGATCACCTGCTGACAAATCCAGTAGAAAACTGCTTTCACAGTTGGAAACTCTCATTCCTCTTTATTCTGCTTTGGGGAATAAATATGTGATAGAGACAGAATGAGGTTAGAAGCCTCGTGTGACATGATTTCCTCCCTCCCCTCCCTCCTTTCTGTGTGTTTGCTGTTTTAGGTTCTGTCTTGTGTGCTAGATCCATTGTTACAGATGTGTACTATGTCTGCTAGTAATTTGGGCACAGCTGATATGGCAACCTACATGGTAAATTCACTTTACATGATGAAGACTACTCTGGCTCTCTTTGAATTCACTGACAAACGTCTAGAGATGTTGCAGTTTCAGGTAAGCTTTAGCACCCCCAAATAAAATTAATTCATTCCTGATTTTTGCACACTGTAAGTTGTGCTGTGAATATATTTATCTTAAAATCAGCCCAAAGCCAACATTATCAAAATCAGGGAAATGGACTAAGAGGGCTTCTTATCAGAGACCATGAGCAGATAGCATATTTCATTTTAAGCAAGACAAAAAATTAGTACAAGATTTGGGTTTGTTTGGTTTAGTTGCAGATAAACCCAGACCAATGAACATTTTCATTATCATAATCATTCTAATATTTTCTGCAAACTGTATGAGAAGAAGCAAATGGAAATTGTAATCACAGCCAAATGACTGACTATATTCCATCATGCAGTTAGTTCATCATCTACTGTAAGATCATCATCTAGTTTGTAGTAGAATATTGTGTAGCTGAAGTTACTGCTTCAGTCCTGCTTTCTGCCTCTCTTTTCTCATTTGTTTGGTTTCCCCTCACATCCTGGGATAGTAGTTCATACGTGGTGCAGTTTTGAAATGGAAGTCAAAATTTAGAAACTGTTGACTTAAAAAAACTTGGCCACTGCCCATTTATATTTTGCTACATGAATATGTCTGCAATTTATCTCAGGAGAGCCTTGGGAGCTGAGGGGCTTGAAAAAAGTCACAAATTCTTATTTGAAGGGATCAGCAAGGATTGGCTGAGAGCCATTTTTCACTTTCTAATCTTAATCAGAATTTCTAGCACTTTTAGCTCTGAAACAAGCAAACAGACAACCTCACCAAACTGGCTGGGTATTTCTAATTTCTTTTATCAGAGTTCCTTTCACAGTAAATGTTGCAATTGATTTATTCTTCAGAAAAGCAGTAGAGCTGAAGCTTACACTTTTAATACCATTTACTTTCTTCAAACATTTTACAAATACAGGAACAGACTGAAAAAAATCTTTAAGATTATACATAAGTAGGTTATTCAAGTGGAGTTAGAATGGCATATTTAATAGGAGAAATGCTTTTCATAGAAAAATAACTCGCTAAGACAGTTAAAAACTACAAATTGAAATATTAAGATTTCCCTTCTGATTTAAAAAGTAAAGTGTATTCTTCTAAACAATTTTAGGACGTAAAAAGGTGAACTCTCTAAGTAGCAGACAAAAGAATCTTACCTTTTACTAGACTTTAATATATTATAATATTTTTCTTTTCTTTAGGATTGGAAGAAAAGTTTGTGGGGTAGTTATCTGTAAAATGGAGTAATAATGTATATATAACCAAATGTCTGAGACTGCTCAAACTGAAAAATGATTGCTGCTGCTGTGACTGGATTTAGGCATTAGGTTTTCCTGCAAAGTAAAGGTTATATTAAGAATGTAAAATACTCTTACAAGTTTTTTCATATGAAGATAATTAAAACAATGCAGATAACTGTAATATCATTGTTCTTTCAGTTGACTTTTTTTCAAATACATGTTTATCAGTATTGAATTTAAAATCAATTCTGAGTATGATTTAGTTTCAGTTTTATTTTCCTTGTGAAAGACTGTTTCTGGTTTATTGTAAAACCGCCATGTTACTGTCAGTATTTTCAATAAGAATGGAATGTTTTTTAAAACATACTTTCAGAGAATTATAGCAAAATAAAATTATATAGGAATTTTTAAGATCAAGGCTACAGTCTTCATTTTTGGTGGTGTTGTATTTACAAATACAAAAAAATAGGTTCTTTTATTAGTCAGACATGAAAGAATTCTCTGCATTTTTATTATTAGTTGCTTGTAATATGAAAGATGTTAAATGGATAAAATAATTACGCTGTATGTATTTGTAGTATTTCCTGGTTTGTTGATCACTCTCCTTATTTATTTTTTTCTTCTTATTTGTGTTTCTAGACGTTTTAACCCCAGAACTTGTTAGATTTAATATTCTCACACGCTCTTTATAAATACCTTATGCTTAACATTTTAGATTGAAGCTCATTTAGATACACTCATAAATGAGCAAGCTTCCTACGTGCTAACGAGAGCTGGTCTGAGTTACATTTATAACGCTCTGCAGCAGCACAAACCAGAGCAGGTGAGCTTATAGAATTTGCATGTTAAAGGGGGTACCACACACTTGCCAACTAGTAGAATTTTGGCACTAATGTTTTTGCAAATGGACCTTCCTCTGAAAGCAAAGGTTTGGTAATGTTTGTTTTTCACATGGGACCAGGACTATCAGACACAGGCACCTTGCAGCTACAGCGTTTTTCACTGTGTATTCAGGAGGCCTAGCAGAGTTGGTGTGCAACAGTCCTGTCTTGTACACTCTGGTTCTGAATACCAACACTCCCATGGCACCTAGGACACGTTAGACTTGCTGTGTGTGTAAGCAGCATTCAGCTTCTTCATTGCTTCCATGCATGGAGTCCATAGATAGCTGCATGCATTTGGTAATTGCTGCTTTTTTTCTTCTGTGGAAAAGTGGCAGATGAGTTTAGTAGTAGTTTGAAATAGTTTCTTCTTTCGCCCTTATTTGTTGCTGTAGCTATTCTAGTACCAAGACAGTGAGATTCTCAAAGTGAAAACTTGAGATTTCTTAGAGGAGCTGAAAACTGGAATTCAGAGCTCACGCTCTCCCTTTCTTGTGAAGCACAGTTGCAGTGTGGTAGGTGTTAATACAGCCCTTCTTCCCTTCAGCTGTGCTTATGTCCTTTTGTGATCTTTTGTAGATTTTAAAAAATAGTGTTTTCTGGAGAAAGCAGAACTCTGTTGGAAAGCTTTATGTTGTTTATTCAGCTAATAATTTTGCATAAAGTGCCTTATCTCAACAGATTTTTATACATAAAGATGAATAAATAAATGTGTAAATAATCTGATTAATAACTCAACTTGGTTTTCTATTCACAAGCCTAGCTCCTGTTTTAAAACCAATTTCAAGCTGACTAGAGCAGGTTGTTAATGGGATGTAGCAATTTTCATTTCTCTCTGTACAGCTGCCTGGCTGCAGAGGTGGTGATGTTGCAGAATTTCCTAGGGGGTTAAGCAGCGTTTGTGCATTGTACTGCCATACCAGCACAGAAGGTTTACTGGGAAGCAGGTCTGAATTCTTCATGGTCCAAGAACAAATAGATAGAGCAAGGTTGTTGTCTCTTAAGTCCCGATTTTCAAGGGGATGTAACCAGTTTGCAGTTCAGTTTTAATTCTAGACCTTGTGGAAGGCTATTTTTGGCTTTATTTAATGGTGAAGAAGGAAGAAAAGGTTTTGAAAGGACATATTGAGAATTCCGTATTCTCAGCTTTTAATTTAAGGGAATGGTAGAATACAAACGAGCTGTTAACAGCATTTCAGTACTGAAATTGTGATAGTTTCCAAACATTAAGATCCTGTAGCAGGACCAAATAAAAATTAACTACTTAATCGATTGTAGACTTTATTATTTATCTTTTTCTATATTCTAGTATGACCTTTTTTTATCCCCTTGTTTGCTTATGGATTCTTAGGGTCCTCTTTCAAATTTGTCAAGTATGGATTCCGTGTCCCTGAAGGTTGCAATGGTAAGCGTTTATAACTTTTATATTATGGTGGTGATAGCTGTGACATGGTAAAGAATACTGTTAATTATGTGATTAGAAGATATTCATCTGTAGTAGAAGATATTCATCTAATCAGTCCTAGTCTTTAGGAATAGATGAATTGCATGTCTGGGAATACTTTCTTCATTTGTAGTAATTTGACCGCTTGAAGTAATAAATACATAAATTATTTCTGAAGAGGTAGTAGTAGAATATTATTTTCTAAGCCTTGAGAAGCAGATCTTTACTTAGAAGAATGCTGTCCCATGAGTCATCTTAAATTGCTAAAAGCAAATACTTAGCTCTAATTAGTTTTAATCACCAAAGTTTCTTTTTTTGCCTCTGTGCTTTGAAATATAGGTTCTGCTATCATTTATAATCTTAGTCCTAAGGCTTTGATTTTATGCAAATAGTTCAGCTTTACTCAGAAGTTAGATTCTGGGTATATGTCACAGTTATGGGTTTTTTAAGTTGAAAGCTACAATATATTTTAAAGCAAATTATCAGCTGAAATTTTTTCTTAGAGTGTGTGAAGGCTGTTTTGCATAGAGATAGCAATACCACAGTTTAGTAGGCAATAATGTATAATGTCTCACTCTTCCTCCTTAGCCAAATTTAGCTTTATTCTAAAAGTTTAACAGTAAAGACCTGCTCATACAGCAGTGTATGTACACACCCATGGAAACAAAAGAGTTTAAAAGATTTTTTAAAAAACTTGTATGTTGAATGCATCCCAACTATGATAGTGTAACCCATTTTTTTTCTGTTCAGGATTTAAACCAGTAATTCCCAAGCTGATTGGATGAACAGGGCTCTGGCACAGAGCACTCAATGGTTTACTCATATCAGCATGCATTCTTATTAAAACTTAGGAATTTTGCATTTAAAATATCTTCTATTTATCATGGTCTTGTAGACTAACAACAAATTTAAAGGCTGCAGCCTGGGGACCTTCTCTTTAAATTATATATAAGTAGCACTATTATCTGTAGTAGTACATAATAATTTCCCTTGAATAGTTAAGACAAGAATCCAGCTGTTTATTTTTTTCATTACTTAACATCATCTTCTGTGAACACACTTTAACCAGAATGGAACCAAGTATGCTGAAATCAAACCCACATAAATCCCATCTATCAGCCAAATCTATTGGCTTCTCAGAATTTAAACCAGGGGGGAGTACTTGCAGGCAGATTCACTCTCCCATTTATGCTTGAAAGTTTTCCAGGTTCCAGCCTTCTAAGTTGCTCATGCATGCTTGCAAATGGGGCGCTTGTTAAGTTCACACCCCTCTCAGCAAAAGCTCCCTTGCTTTCCAAACAAGGACAGAAAACTCCAAAAAATTATTTTGTAAGAATTGTGACTTCATTACTCATTTTTGTCTATGTTTTGAATGACAGATTGATGGGGATTTTAGGATTTACTAGCTTGGGAATATTCATTCAGTGAATGAATGAACAGGAAGGTTGCCATCACTGGATAAGCTTACTTAGGGCCTTGTCTTAGTGAGTAATTCCAAGGATTTTATACAGGTTTTTTGGTTAATCTGTTCAATATATGATGACATTTCTGATAAGAATTTTTTCTCTCACTATCTATTAAATGCTTCTTAGTCTGTTACGTGTTCAGTATTCCTTGTAGTTTCACCTGTGAGAAGAAGGTTTCATCTTCTCAGTAGTCACCCTTTTGACCACACAGTCACAGAATGGTTTGGGTGGGAACTGACCTTAAGGACCGTCTTCTTCCAGCATTCCTGCCATGGGCCAGGAGAATTTTCCACTGGACCAAGTTGCTCAAAATCCCATCCAGCCTGGCCATGAACACTGCCAGGAATGGGGCAGCCACATTTTTTCTAATTGACTGTTGAAGATGGGAATAATGTTTTTTTCTTAGAATCAAAGCACTGCTCTTCTTATCACTATATTCTGTGAGAAAGAGAAGTAGGCTTAGAAGCAGTTCAAGAAGCCTGAAGTGAAGGATTTGCTTTTTATTTTTCCAAGCATAAGCAGTGACTCCCTGCCAAAAAGTAAAAAGAAACATGCAAAAAGAATCAAGCAACATGTCTAATTTGGAACAGAATAGATAGAAGATAGCTCTGAAGCTGTCTTGTATTCCCTCTGCATCGAATAGACTCGGTGTGATCTTCAGTGATGTATAAGTACCTGCACCACATGCATAGGAAGCTTAGATGGATAATTATAGAAGCTGGATTCTCATTATTTGTCCTCCACTCACATGCCTCTGAGTCAGAAACAAAATTTTGGTGGCAGAAGCACTGAAGTCAGTAATTTGTTTTGGACAATTAAGTTTTGTCTTTTAATGTAATCAGTGATGTTTTCAGAAATTGTGGTTTTACCTATTTTTGTGTAATAGCAAGGTGTTGATCCCATAACAATGTTGATCCCATATTCTCCTCTCGCAGGCTCAGTTTGATCGCTATCTGTCTGCTCCAGATAGTCTGTTCATGTCCCAGCTGAATTTCCTTCTGAGTGCCACTGTGAAGTAAGTACCTTGCCTCTGAATTTCTGTTATGCCTGAATAATGATCGCAATCACAAAGATGAATTTGATTAGGTTTTAGTGAATCATGATGAGAATTCAAGTTATCAGTGGTGATACTATTTGCATTGTCCTTCAGGTCACAATTCATTTGTGCTCTGACTCTCCTCTTTTTGAACAGGCAGTGAAGAGTATCTAATTCTGTAACTTTCTGAAGTAGTTACCTTTGATTTAAGAGACACCATCAAGATGAATTACATTTTGAACATACTCTGCTGTGTCAGCAGATTTTGTCAACTTAGTTGTAAATTGGTTTAGAACTATTTTGTAAGCTTTCCAAAGACAGGTGAAATATATAATTCTCCAAGTTTTCTTTTATCCCACTGCTTTGTCAGTTCTAGAGTTTTCACCTTTGTTGTCTTCTGCTGTAGAATATTGGCATTCTGTCTCATTGAATATTTTGCTGAGATTATTTTACTTTTCACCTAATGTATTTTTTTAGAGATTTCTTCTTTGAAGTATGGAAGTAAGAACTTTATTATTTATCTCTTACTTTGTTTTTTGACTATAACTGAACCCTAAGGCTAGGGAAAATGCCACGAATTTCTTTCCAATTAAATGTGAACCACATGAAGACTTTCTGTGGTACTTAAACTCAGAGAATTATATGTTGCACTGATCAAAAACTTTCCTTGACATTATTTTTCACACTTTGTGAAGAATGCAGGTAACCAAATATACCAGAAACTGAGACAAGTACATCACATTTTACATAATGCGACAGTATTTGGAGTTTCATTATTAGTGCTTGTCCTCACTGGGGTTGTATTACAGCAGCTTGCAACTAAAAAGTGATGTGTCAAGGGAAAAATAATTATTGTTGGGAATTGAATAGAACAGTTTGTTTGGAATGACCTACAGTGATCAACTAGTCCAGCTGCCAGGTTGTTGTGCTGCATTGCTCAGGTTCTCTTCATCCAAAGACTTGCAGTGTCACACCATACAGGTGGAGCAATGGCAGGCCACAGGGAATGCTGGTGTTTTTCAGCTGGCATTGAGTATCTCTGCCAGATTTACCATTCCCACAGCTCTGCTGCAGAGCTGACCCTGTTGTGGGAGAGCTCTACTCTCTGTACAGATCAAACAGAGTAGCTTGACCAGTATGTCATTGGAACAACACAATTTCTACTTCTCAGTGTCAGGGCATTAAACCTGTATTTTAGCTCTTGATATATTTTCTTAAATGTAGGTCTATTTAAAAATTGTAATGAGAGTAAATGTATTTTGAAAGCCTTAACTTTTCATTGCTAATACAGAGGCAATTTTAAGAGGTAGACTCTATGCTACCATAATGACTCTGGCACAGTGAAATTACTTGAACTGAATCAATCCTTCTGTCAGAGGAACCAAGATAAAGTAGTTATGTAGGCTCTCTTAGCCTATCCCATTGATAAGCTTTTTAAGCCTCTCAGCACATGTTAAGCTGAATTCATGTCATCTTGCAGCAGGGGACAGTTGAGAGGTAAGAGGGAAGCCTTTTGTGAGGGTGCTTGCTACAGCTGCTTCAACTCAGCTAACATGCAGAAGTTTATTAACCTGCTATGATCAGTGCTGTAGGTCAAGTTCTGTTCAGAATGAAAACAAATCGGTTAGCCCACTAGCCTTCAAACAACTAGCTTAAAACACAAGCAATCCTTCTGAAATTTAAATACCCATTTCCAGAGGTGCTTGTAGAATCAGTGTTGATAGTCAATATTTTTGATAGTAAGTAAGCCTTGAAAATTCTGAATTTTCTCAAAATTCAAGCAAAATATTTAACCAATGCTATAATTTTAATCCCTCTCTATAGTAATTGAAATTTTCACTTTTGAAGACATTTTTCTGAAATCAGATAATGGAGATCTGTAACCTATGAGGGCTTTGGTTCTCAGAATCAGACCACATGCTTTGATGAGGGACCAGTGTATTATATACTCGTGGGCAATGTCATTTAAGCTTTGCAACTGTGAAGAACATTCCTTCCAACATTACCAGTGCATGCTCTTGTCTTTCAAATTCCTTCACTCATTTAAAAAGCCTTAAGCTATGTATTCATATGGTTGTTGGTCTTGAAAAGATCTTTTCATTCGTGTTGGATCACAGAAACTGAATGCTGGAATTACTATTTTTAGCAAGTGCTGCCATTTGTGTTAGTAATAAATGTATCACGTTGTTATGGCAACTGAAATCCTAATGTACTGATTAATGACACTGACATTATTTGATTGAACAACACATGTGATTCTGTTCTGTTCTCTGAATATTTTAACAAACTTTTTTATTTTTTCATTTGGTGCATTAGTTCTGCGCAAATTCAGTGTGCAATGCTTTCATAAAAGATTGTCATGTTACAGTACCTTAGTGATCCCAAGCTGAGGTCAGAGATAGTTGTCTTACCTGAACACCCTGAATATGTTTCCCTTATAATAGTGGGTTTGAATTTGCTATTATAAGGACAGTCTATTTTTCAGGTATTCTAATGACCTAGTAGTACTGGCAGTTGAGGCTGTATATAAAAAAACTGGATACTGTATGTCAGAATAAAATGCAGGTTTGATCTTCTAATCTGCTTTCTCATAGCTTCTGTTCCTTAATGTTTCCTGTAAAGACTAAGACTTTTGTATTTGGTCTTTGAAATTTCTTTAACTTGTCTATTCCCAACGGTCTGTGAATTGAGCCCTGATTTTAGTGGATGCAGTTTTGTTGTCTTTGTTTCTCTGCTGCGTATTACAGCAGGGCTGAATCTCTGGTTACCTTGGTTTCTTCAGCTTCTGCTGGAGTTCCCATTGCATGGGTTTGGCTGTAAAATAGTTGCAGCTGCTGTTCCTAATAAATAAAAATTCATCTGCTACTGTAAGCACCATCACCATGATGATTAAAGTAAACTGATTCAATGGGCAATGTAAAATAAAAATATTAGGTTGTCTTTAAAAAATATTAAACTTTCCAGTTAAATTTAGCATTCAGTCTCTGTGTTCTTACTCATTTATCTCAAGAGAAAATAATCGGACACAGACTTCATAGCATTGTTGGTAAAGGTTGTGTTTTAAATCTCTGACCACTATCACTAGTTTTTGTCTGATTATGGAATCATAATGGAATCTTGCTGTCAAGATAAAGCAAATAGAATATATTTGCTAGTAGATGAAAAAGAAGTGTGTATTTACAAACACAATGAGAAGCCACTGGAGGTAGAAGATAGATCACTAAGTTTATCAGTCTTTTAAAGGATACAGGTGAGTGCAGGTGGGAAACGGATGTTTGCAAATTAAATCCTTCTATTAGCTTTTGCTTGACTGTAGAAATAAAGAAACTCCTGTCATGGTTATCAGGTCATAGATGTGAGTTTATCTGTGTATGATACAATGAGAGAAAGAGCCCTCTTTTTTTAAATTTATAATGCTTATTTTTAATGTAATTTTTAATGTATATCTTTAATTCCTTATTTGTACTACAGTTATATTCCCTACAAGTTGCAAATTATGTTATTTTGTTTTGGTTTTTAGAGAGCAGATAATAAAACAATCAACAGAACTCGTCTGCAGGGCTTACAGTGAGTTATATGCAGCTGTGATGGATCCTTCAAATGAATACAAGGATCCAGAGACCATCCTACACAGATCTCCTCATCAAGTTCAGGCACTCCTTTCATAGTCTTGCGTCCTCCAGATTAATCAGAATCCATAATCTGTATTTCTTGAGTATTTGCATTGAATTATTTTTCTGCTTTGAATTTGGATGTGTAACTGTATAGTTAAAATATGTAGGAATGCAGTTCTCTTTAATCTGCTTGGCAGAAGTCTAGTCTTTCCTGTGTCTTTGAATACTTTCAATAGGCCAGAAAATAGAATATAGATTGAAAATTATTTTAATGTATTTCTCTGATGGAAGTGGACCTTGACAATGTGCAGTCTCTTTGAAAAAGGAGAAAAGCTTTTTTCCTTGCTGTACATAATCCTTTCAACTACAGGTTTAACCAGTGTCTGTTATGACCTCACAAATATTTTTATTTGCTCTATTGTCTGTTCTCTCACTCTTTTTCTCAGCCTGCCATCAGTAAAGACGGATAACTGAAATTTTAATACAACTGATACACTTTGAATGATTCACGCATCACTTTGCAGCTCATAAATCATTTCAGAGTACTTGATGCTCTTTTGCAAATCCTGTTGATAAAATCTTTGAGGCAAAATTTCTGTGGTGTTTTTGCAATATATTATCTGGTGTTTTCTGTCAGGAAAAGAAATGTTTGAACTACACGCTTGTACATAACCTGGAAGTTAATGATTTAAATTATTTTTATAATTCTGTTTTACTGAAAGGGTTTTGTTTTAGTGCAATTGTTTTCAGTGAGAATCCTTGTATCAGCTGAAACATGCTGATCTCCTAAGGCTGGGACCAGTAACAATGTAGGTTAGGAAAGTGGTTTGTACAGCAGTATGGCCATTCCTCCCTCACGTGTACATGATTTTTGTTTTGTTTGTTTTTATATACGGAAAAAATCCATCTGCTCTAGTGCAAGTATTTACTCAGTTCATAATCCACCAAGAGATTTTCATGGTTTACATGATTTGGGATTTTGTAGGAGAGCTGAGGAGTGTAGAAGTCCCAGTCTGATGCATAGAAAGCCATAAGTGAAGCTTTCATTTCCTTCCTCCTTTGGGGCAAGCTGAAGCTTGCCTGTGTAGAAGCTCTGATATTACAGAGTTATGATTTAGGGGACTTCTGCTTCCAGGAAAAGAGGAAAATAAGTAGGATATTTGTTCTCCTTTGGGTCTTGTGATAATTATGTGCCAATTCCTTAAACATAGTTACTTTTTATTTTTTATTGTTAAAAGAGAAACCTTCAGGAAACAAAAAGTTAGTAAAAGGGATTTGTGACTAGGTTTTTTGTTTCATTTAAAGGATAATTTAAGCAAACTGTTTTGTTGGAAGCATTTTGCTTTTTCTTCTCTTTGTTACTGTAGGAGTGCCACAGAGTTATTACAGTTGCCTGATTTTAGTCTCACATTATATGTGGCTTCTTTTATGTACATCAAGAGGGAGAGGAGCAGTCATTCATATTGAATACCTTATTTTACTTTTATTAGTAGTAATAGTCCACATATAAAATACATACTTAGTGGCAGCCAAGTCTGCAGCTTAGTGTATGCTTGCAAAAGAGCAAGACATAAAGAGCAGCAGCAATACATTTTAGCCTTTTGGAAGACTCATTGCACAAAATGCATTCAGTGCACTCAGAAAGCAGCTTCTGTGGTAATGCCACAATAAAGCAATAGCTCCTTTTCCAAATGGGAGTAATTTGTTGGTATAGAAAGTGTAAGTGTCCCTGGAGTTCTTGGGCCAGGCATAAATCTTTCTGTAAATATGAATGTTAGATTTATTCTGTTTAAAATCTCTAGACCTATAAGACAAAAAATTCCAGAAGCTTAGAAAAGCTCTAATGGAAAATTACCAGGTAAGTCTCTTTATATTACTGAGATTTTGCATTGCCATATTATACCTTCAGGCGGCTGTTCACTGTTGTTTAATAATGTTAATATTGCTTAATATCCCTGTAATTATTATCTAATATATAAAATTACATCAGTTGTGAAAGGACTATAAATTAGCTTGAGAGCATACTCATAAGAGTGAATTTTCTCCTGAAATAACACTCGACCTCAGCCTCCAATAATCAGTAGCCTGCATGAGGATTAGTAACAAGTTGCTTCCTATCTTTGATTCTATGTAGAGACTTACTCATTATTTTGTCTTCTCTTGGTAAAAATGCAAAAGCTATAAAAGTTGTAGTTTAGGAAAATTAAAGTCAATTGCTAATTTTGGTCTGTGCAATTAAAGTTAATGACTAATGGTCACAAATAAGAAAGGGCATAAATAAAAATATTTGACTTACTGACTCTGTTTTCCATGTTTTTACTTTTTCTTGCTTGCCTTCCTATGAGTAGGAAGGAAAATGTGATTAGATTTTGACCTGCCTTTTCCATCTTGGCATTTCTGACCCTTTTATTTTACAAATTCCCCCGATTTCCACACTAGGAATGCTGAAGCTGCAGTCCCCTAATCAGCTAGAGGATCCACTGCAGTAAATGAAATCTCTCTTTGTGTTGGTACCTGGTCTGTTTTCAGACCAGTTACTGCAGCTCTGACTTGAGCATCCCGTGCCAGAAGAGATGCTCCCGTGCTGGGCTGAGTCAGTCAGCCCTTCTGCTGTTGGTCCTTGTCACTTTTCCTGGAGGGACGTGGCTTTTCCTGGAGAGAGCAAACTCCCCACTCTGTGCTGGGCAGTGAGGGGGGAAGGTGGGAAAAGAGAGGGGTTTGCACACTGCCCACAGCAGGCAGCACTCCCTGCCTGTGACACCCTGACAGCCCCGTTCTGAGAACAGATGTGTTGTCTGGTACAAAGAGCACTTTCCTGGGAAGTAGGAGAGCTGGGTTCTGGGCCAAAGGAGTTTGGAATCAACATATCCCATCTTCCTGGCAAGCACCCAGCCCTCTGACTGTTGTGTAGTAGGAGATGGGGCAGGTCTGCTTCTTCTCTTTTGAGTTCAGCAGCTGTGCATAAATCAACACAAAATATGAGAGGCAGGAGATGGAATAAGCAAGGAGGAGTGTGGCCCTGTGGCACGTACATAAGGGGTCTCCGAGACCTCCAAGGTCTGGATCTTCCTCCATTTGTTACATCAGGACCTTATCTTTGATTCCAATATATGAGCCCCTGAAACAGAATCAGGTTCCCAGGACTTTATCACCCACAGAGTATCCAGTGAGCATCAAGATAAAGAGTTGGGCTTGGGTTGGACCCAAGGTGATTGGTCGGTGCTGGTGGCAATTCCTATGCGTTCACTCCTACGTGTACAAATTCCTCCTTCCTGCTTTATAAATGTGCACACCGCTGAGGAAATACAATATTAAAGTTGTTTTACTTACAGCAAGCAAGCAGCAGCCCAGCCATGGTGATTTTTTATTTTCTATTACAGGAAAAGAGAAGTTTGCAGGGGTTTGGAAAGGCAATAATCTATTTGTTTTGCGGCACTTCAGAGTGCTCCTCCCTGTTCTCTAAAATTTATTACTCTAGCCCTGCATTTTGTCTGTTAGACTCAGCTGTAATTATTTTTATTAATGTTTTGAAATATGTGTTCAAGGAAAATACTTTCAGAACTGCTAAACTTTTCCATTCGCTTAAAAAAAATGTAACTGTTCTTTGATCCCTTTGCTTGGCTTGCTGAATCACTTTGTGGGCAACCCAGGGGGTGGGACACTTATAAAATTTTGAAAATTAAACAGAGAGGTTAGACATATTTCCATGAACAAAACACACCCTCCAGAAAGGAACACAGACATGGGTGTGGGTTTATTTGAAATTTACTGCCACCTGCTTCTGAGGGAGAATGTGGGAAAAGAGACATTTGCTTATGATGAGAACACCCATCCAAAATGGCCCAGCTAGGGTTAGATGCTGCAAATGGATGTTAAATTGATGCTATATTTGAGAAGTTCAGAGGATTTTCAAAAATATTATATTCGACTCACATATTGAATTTACTTGTTAAAGATTTCCAGAACTACATCTTTTTCCCACCAGTCTTAAGAACTTTACAAACTTTATTTCAAGCCGATCCAGCAACTGCTACACGAGTTCTAACCCCTGAATATTTACAGTAAAATGAGATGCTTTGAGTCAGCCAGTGCATACAAAGCAGTAGTTGAACTCAGAACAAATGTGTTTCTTGAAAGAATTTCAAAAAATGGGAAATTAATATAATTTGAACTTGGATATTTGTCCTGAGGGGTAGGAGAGGCAATGCCATTCATGTGGCAGAGCAGATCTCTCTGGTGGTCCACTGCACAGCAGGAAATGGGCTTCAGCTTTTCAGAATCAAAGTCATTGGAAGTTTTTAAAGGTGCTGGTGTGCTGCTGTGCTGTGCTGAGCTGTTGGTTGCCCAGCGAGGTGGCTGAACTGTGATCCAGTGGGGATGTCCCTTTCTGGTGCGCATTGTTACCAAATGCTCAAAAGGTGTGTAAAACTTTTGGCACACAAAGATCCTTTTGCAATATCCTAACTATCTCCATCCTTCAGTAAAGAGCCACTTTGTGCAGTGCTAATGCAGGTCTGAATAAACACAGGACATTGTTCCTGGCTTGGTCCTCCACCAACTCTTTACCCACCTGGAGATGGTGCCGGTAGATTTCCAGCAATCTGCAGAATCCTCTGGTGCAAAGCTAAGGAAAGGCAAAGCCCAAAGGAGCCCTTTACACCTGAAAATGCACGCTTTTGTACATTACTGTGCATATCCTGTGTGCATTAAGGCCTAAATGAGGGCACAACCCCCTCATGCTACAGTTGTCACGCTGACTTTGCATACAATGGAAAGATGAACCACAAAGGCTTTGCTCTTAACAAAAGGAGTTTGTTTTGACTTCCTTGCTTTAGTAATAAGAAAACCTTGATGGAGCAAGATATGGCTGAAAGGTATTTGATAGATTACTGCAGAGGAGCTGGTGAAAAAGAAAGAGACTGTTGCATGTTTCATATTCAGACAATGAAGCTTTCACTTGCTGTTTCGTTCACAGATGTGGCATTGTCAAATTGCAGGAAAATGCCTGGCAGACTGTATCATTGACTATTTTAGGGAGGAAAAATAATCAGAACACACTATTTATAGAAGCCACACAAATAAGTAGTGAGTTCTTATCAGCCAAAGATAACATTAGTTGTGATTTATCAAAGTAATCTTTATTTTATGGAAAATGGATAATAGGGTGTAATTTAATCCTCTGTGAATGTAATGTATATTTCAAAGGGTCCTTTTTTGTCAATAAAACCATTTGTTGTACTCGTTAAACTAATTAGTCTGGTTGCTGTTGCTTAGGACAGGATAAAAGATGCCCATTAATGAAAAAGGGGAGGAAAAGATGGGTTTGAAAGTTTGTGAAAAATTTTGTACTCATTACAAGCCAGTTTTCTGATCAAAACAGATTTCGCCTCTCACTGCAAGCCTGTGTTAACTGAGTTTGTGCAGATTATACATTTTTCTTTTTAATTTAAAAATAAAGGATTACCCCCAAAAATTAATCTAATCTGTGCTCCAGGCATCAGGGTCTCCTCCAACTTTTTTGGCTACCAATGCTGGCACAAGCCACCAACCCCAGAGCTGAGCGCCAGCAGGGAGGGTGATGTTCCTGGCTGCTTCTCCCTCCTCTCTGCATTTTTTCCACCATGTGCAAACACATTCCAGGAGTCACAGAGAAAGTGAAAAGGGAAGAAAATTGAGCTGTCTGGGTGCATCCTGTGCCGATCCCTGGCCAGCCATGACACATTTGCTGGGTGAGGGCAAGTTTTGAAGGGGCAGAGCATGGGGCTGAAACTCTGTTGAGTCTTGGCTCTGAGAGGGGTCCTGGCAGCAGTGCCAGGCTGTAGAGGCAGGACATGAGATCATTCTTTGGATCTGCAGTTGACCTTGAAAGATCAGAAAGTCAGAAGAGGACATATATTTTATTCTAATAATTTTTCCTTTTTTCCTTAGTGTTTTGGTATCCTTGTTTGTAGCCTGGCAGCTTCATGAACTTTTAATAGGAATTTATGAATGATTTTCAGAGAATGACTCTTAAAAGACTGGCTAAGCTCTTAAAGGTCTTCTCCCTTAGAAATGTCTCAAAAAATGCTCCTCAGAAGGACCAAGTTACGGGGAAATCCTTAATGGTCTTTTCCTGGCTGTCTGTAGCAGTTCTGCGTGGCCATCCCAGTTTCTTGATTCCCCTTGTACCCTCTGTTGTAGGAGCTGTCCAAGTGCAACATTTCTAATCATGAATTACTGCATCCAGTGGTTTCAAAATCCGGACACAGGTGAGAAGCCTTGGTCACACATCCAGCTCCCAAGGCCCCACTGGAGAGACTGTAGAGCACATCTGCCCTCTCCAGCCCTTCCCAGGTGTCCTCAGAGCAAGGTGTTCTCTGAGGACACCTGCCTAGTTCAGCAGGAGAGACTTGCCCCTGTACACAAAGGACAGGTTCTCTGCACCCTCCATTACCTCTGTCCTGAGTGCAATTCACAGCTTGGGATAGGGCTGTCCATCTCCTTCTCAGCTCAAAAGAGCAGGAAAATTACCAGATAAGCTATTTGATTTGTGAAGGTGAAATAAAACCTTCACTTCAGCAGCCGTTCAGTCAGAAATCTGTCAACCCAGATTGACGCTTCAACCCTTCTGCCTTTGGATCTGGTGGCCCTGCTGCCTCACACCTAAATGCTGTAGAAACAACAAAACTTTATCCCTGTGAAGATCCATCCCCAGCTTTGGCTCAGAGAGAAACCTGTGCCTCAGGTCTGGTGCTCCAGTCTACCCAAGCAGAACAGACTGGATGTGTTCTCACAGCAGTAATATTTTCTACTTGAACACACTCATGCAACATTTGGTTATTTTATAAAATACATGAATTTCTGTTGACCCTCTTCCCCAGGCCTTCTTGGCAGCAGTCAGGAATATCACAGTAGTGATAACAATGTGTCAGATTTCTAATTAAACATGATCAGTTTAGAAAGTCCTTTGAGTTTTATGTTTCTATATCCAGAATGGCAAAAGGACTGAAAACTGCCAAGCATACCCAGTGCTGCATCAAAAGCATCCTGGCCAGGAGGGTGAGGGAGTTGATTGTGCCCCTTTAATCTGCTCTTGTGAAATCCCACCTGGAGTGCCGTGTCCAGCTCTGGGGCCCCCAGCATAAGAACAACATGGACTTTTGGAAGCAGCACCTCCTCCCCTCTGATTGCTAAGGCAGAGCCCGGGAAGAGAGGTGATTTCCACACAGGGAAGTGCAGAGTCTGTTCCAGTAATCCCTACTGGGCAGAGGAAAATAGTGACCTTCCTTTCAAGCTCACATTTTTATGTAAACACTGAATGAATGACCTGGCTTCCACTTCGGGGAATTGATATGGACTGAGAAAATTGCAGAAAGGTGAGATGTGGTATTTTTTACCGGTATTTTTTCTGTCCTGCAGAGCCGTGTTGTCTTTCATAAACAGGTGAGGAGGTGTCTGTGGTTGTGAACATGTTCTTCCTTTTTCTTCTTGGAAATCCACTCTCAATTAGTCTGGAACATTAGATAAACTGGTGCTAATGAAATAAAAGGTTTTATTAGGTTAGACAATGGTATGCAGTGACTTAGAGGACAAAGTCAAATATTTACTCAGGCTACAGGAAACAAAACAGCTAAAGAGATCACAAGTAAAACAGCTGAAAATAAAAATTGCATCTGTCAGGTAGATTTGTAAATTAATTAGGGGGCTAATGTTACGTGAAGAGCAGTTGATTGGTTTTTTCTGACTTTCTGTTGTAAGTCTTTACAGTTACCACCAAACACCCAAACTTTGGCTAAACTCTGCAAAACTCTTCAGCATATGATTAAGACCAAATGACTTCATGGGAATGTAAACATGTACTTTACTTGGAGTCCAAGAGGTGCTTGAGGCCAAAAGACACCTCTTGTTGAGGACTCACACTGATGTCAGGAGCACAGGACTTGGTTCTCAGAGCGATGCTTTTGTGATCAAGAAAATTGCCTGGAAGAGATTAACTATGCTGTGGAATTGCTTATCTCCCCCCACAGACACCACAGTGGTGACCAGTTTGGAGACAGCTATCTGCAAACTGGAAACTGAGTTTGTTTGGGTTGGCATAGCTTTAAGTAACTAGAGATTCCAGCATGGCCTAAAATACCCTTAAATTCCACAATCCCAGCAGAAACAAAATAATTTGATGGGCACTTACCCAGCCAGGTACATACACACACTCCTGTCTGTATTTTTCTGGACAGAATGTGTAGGCTGCAACCTTTCCCAGATATTTTTGAGCAATATCCTCCTCAGCACATCCAGGATGCCATGAGACCTAAGTTCTGCAAGTGCCAGCCTGGAGCCCAGCTCATGAACAGCCTGCTGCTCCACACTCCTCATCCAACAGATGCTCACCCTGACTGCATCCACAGCAACAGGAGTTGGTACAGCAAAATTGAGGCTGACACCCCCTAATTGCCTCTGTCTCCTCCCTCTGAAAAACACAACAGCCAGTGCAAACCCCAAACTCCTGAGCAGAGATGACTTACATGATTTAGTAGGCATTTATTTCTCCCATCCCCTGATGTCATATTTTCTCACCAGGTAAGCAAGTGCACGCTCCTGAGCAGCACCAGCATTTCTGAGATTGATTTTACTGATTTTCTGGATGCAGAAATGCAGTGGATTTAAAATGTGCTGTTTGGGTACTGAGATTTACAGAAGCAGAAAGTTTTTCTCTTATCGCATGCACTTACCCTGGATACATTTTCTGTAGTCACCTTCTTGGTCCAGAAAAGCTGCTACAAGTGTTGCATAAGTGGAAACCAGAATCAGCTCAGAGCTCTGTGACAGGTGACTGAAGTGGGTGGAGCAGCAGAGGGTAAAGCATGGGGCTGACTGATTTTTTCATAGTTTGTTTTTCCATTGAGTTCCCAAAGCTGTAGAAGTTTCTACACACAATTCAGCACGCAAGTAATCCTACTGCATGGATATATTTCAAATTCAGCAGGTGAATTTAAAGGAAGGGGACACGTGCACACATCTGTTCTCGTGACCTCCATCCCACAGGCACATGAAAGGCTGCATTTGTTTGAAGTTTGGTCTCTCAGCAGAGGTAAAATCCTGAAAAAACCTTTAAGAGTCTACCATCACACCAGAGTTTTTTCTGGCTGCAACCAAAGACAGAGAAATAACATTCTTCTGGTCAAGGGCTGAATCCAGAAAATGTACATAGAGGAAAACTCCAAATCCAGCTCTCTCCATGGAGAAGACCACTGACAGTGAGATTTTAACAAACCAGTAGAAAAAAAATGTTCCTTTCTGCATTTCAGTGTGTTAAAAAAATGAGCAAAAATGTATACATGTATATTGGCCAGTGTTCACCCTTTGAGAGAATCTCCCATTAACCTCAGATTTAATAGATTAAAACTAATCATTCACTAAATTTTTTATCCCCTCCTAAAAGGAAAAAGAGACAAATTTAATAATAAACTGTGTAACTTTGATATTGATGCTGCTTGGTGTTAAAAGAGCACAGAACATGGAAATGCCCCAGCACACCTCTTTTCCATTTATCTGCTTTCTAAACCATACTTTTCAATAGTCCACATATTTAAAGCTCAATCTTCACAGTATATCCTGATTTTTGCTATGCAAGTGGAAATACATGGAGTGCTCTGAATTTAGATCCACATTTTTATATGATACTCATTCTTTCTAGTTTCAAGACGTAATACAGAACATTTGCAAATCCTTTCTGACTCTCCTATATACACATTGTTATGTTAGAGTCAAGCTGATAAATGCGTTGCCTGTGGCTGATTCCTTGTGAAAAGTCTTAACTGCAGCAATGATCAAAAGCAGGTTTTGGTCCAAAAATCCTGATGGAGAAAGAAAGCAGGAGAAAACAATGCATGCAGTGTACACTTCAAATGCAACAGAGCAAGAGTTAGCTTAAATACTTTAATCAGAAGGGGGAAAGCAATTTGGTTGGGCAGTTTGTATCTCATTGCCTGTAGATCCCAGCTCCTGAGAACAGAAAACCCTAAAATCGTGGGTCAGTAAAGAAAAGATTCCCTAGAATCAGAGGAAGTGTGAGGGACAGGAGCAAGGAAAGATACAGTTTGGAGAAAGACATGACATGGAAAATGCTCACAGGAGAGAGAGATTACTTGAGGCAGAAATTAAGATACAATTTGCTCAGAAAACATGACAGGAAGCTGCTCTAGACCTTGATGGCAGAGTGAGAGGCAGAGGAAAGGCTGGCAAGCTCAGATAAAGGAGGTGGCTGCAGCCTGAGTGGGGGGGACAGGGACTGTGCAGAGGCTGCCAGGACACAGGGAAGGAGGGAAAGGTGTTTCTGTGGGCAGCAGGGCACTCGCTTCCAGCATTTCAGAGAGGTGGGGAGGGCAAGTGAGCGGCAAGATCAGAGGATGCTCACTGAGCAGTGAAACAGAGAGGAGAAATTAGCGGGGAGCCAGTGATCACTGTGGAGTGAAGGATCCTGCCATGTGCTAGAAATGGCAGGCAAGAATAAAGGCTTTTCAGGTTTCAGGCAATGACAGTTCAGACAGGCCTATCTATGTCAGAAACATCAGCACAGTGCATTGCAGATGTTCACATGTCAGGCACAAAGAAAACCCCCTTCCTTTAGAAAACACCAGAGCGATGTTCACCTTTCCATAAGCCCCAACCCGCAGCTGGCAGGATCCTTGTTCCCATTTGCAGTGCCACAGGCTGTATGATGGAGCCTGCAGGTGATGGACACAGGTGGGTCTGTGCCTGTCCCCTGTCCCTGTGCAGAAGATGGAGGGGCTCTGGAGAGCCTTGGAGGATACCTGGGAGAGGCAATAGGGATCCACTCGGCCAGTGGGACCCTTTCTGCTTTTGGCACCGGCACTAGAAGTTAGTGAGCTCTGTGGGAAGAGAAAGGGAAGTGAGAAGAACAGATGGAAATTGCCCTGCCTGAGCCCCAGCAACCCTGATGCCATTGTTTGCTGATGATGTGGAGAGGTTTGCTTGGAGCAGGGGGACAAGCAAGGGAGAGCTTTGCAGAGCCTGTGGTGGAAACAGCAAAGCAGGAAATCTGGGTTTTTTCGTGGTTGTCACCACTGGTGGGGAGGTCACTTAATCTCTGTGCCTCAGTTCCCCCACCCCGGGTGCTGTAAGCTCTCGGCTGGAGTCAGGAACAGGCTGGGGCGGGAGGAGCCTGGGCACACACACACGTGAGAGGAATGGGCTGCTCTGCTGCGCTTCGCATCCGAAACCACAGCTCTGAATAGGCAGATATTTTATTGCCCTGATGCTGGCAGTCTCATCTGAATCTTTCCTCTCTCCTTGTGCCCTGCTATCCAGCCACAAGATTGAAAGAAAGGCAAGGAGAGGGCTCTGCCCGGCCCTCCTCCTGCATCCCCTTGCACCTGCTTGCAGCAGGAGATTGAATTCACTCACCTGCCCCTCTTACTCTGCCTCTCCGGCAGTGTTGTAGATGGATGCCAGATCTCTGCCCTCATCTGAAACGCCATGTAGCAAAGATTATGAGGTAGTAAAGTGGTAAGAATAGTTGCATGCTTAAATACCAAATGAGGTCCTAAAGCCAGAACAAGCAGCCTAGCATCAAATTATTCAGAAGCTAGCTTGGATCTAAAGCATGGATATGTGCCCATGGAGGACAATTCCAGGCTTATAAACACCTACAGAGCCACAGTTTTGGCCCTGTCCAAGAATTCACCCAAAGTAATTGCAGCTTTAAGGTTTTGCTTGTATTTTTGTTGCTGTTCATGTTTATTGAAAGAGAATATTTCTTCATTTTCCACCTAGCCAGATGAAATTTTTCACTGAGAGCTGTGTCTGCTGTCTAAATAATTGTTTCTTGCATATTAGGGGCAGGACTGACTTTCTCCAGCCCCTTATACTGCTGGTTCATCCTACAAACACATTGATAAGCTGGTCATGGGGAGTAGAGATGAGGAATGGGAGTAGAGATAGCACAGATATTTACCCTCACCTAGGTTGTCCTTATAAATACTCAAAATCTCTTGCCTAACTGAAGAGTTTTTTTACATTATACACCCTTTTCCTATTTTCTTCTCTTCTGCCCTTATCTTTTCTGTATCAGAATCATCTGACTTTCTTTATCTTGTCACTCTGACTCCCTTCTTTTATTGCTAATGCAGTTTCCCTCTTTTACCTCCCTTCCCTTGTGAAGCCTCCTTGCCTTTATGCCCTTTTCCAGGAGCATCATCTTCTACCACAAATTGCAGATTGTATCTTTCAGCCTTTTCCCATCGTGGCTGATTTTAATCCTTAGTCCCAGTCACTTGTGACTAATTGGATTGCTTTCATAAAATCATAGGCATTTGCACTGGGAATATACCCGGTGGTAATCTAAATTTAAGTAGCTCCACTCTCAGTTGTTACTACTTTCAATCAGTTACTTTTCACTGTTAAAAATCAGGTTCAGGGTGGGTTTTCCTCTAACTTCTTTATTTTGAAGACCATTAAGGTGTATTCTCTAGAAAATAGGCTTTCTTTTTTAGCCTTTTCCTTTGTTTTGTTTTTATTTTCTGTTTTTGTTTATTTGCTTCTTTTAACAGCCACAAAACGTAGAAGAGAAGGTTTTGCTTTCATTTCCCCCTCTTCCAGGGGGAAGAAGGGGGAAATTAAACCCAGAAGTTGCTCCAGCCCTTTCTCCTGTTTTCTATCCCTCGAATCCCTGCCCCCGGGAGCTTCCTGGGATTTCTTTACCACATGGCACTGTGCCAAGGAGTGCCTTCCCTAAGGCCTCAATAGCAAATTTCTGATTGCTCTAAGCACCATCTTCCTTTTGTGCTCTTTAGGCTGCATCTTCATTTTTTAGTGGCTTTTCTATTTCTTCTTCAGCACTGCTTTTACTTACAGACATTTTAGAATGTTGATGACCTTCTCAGGCTGACTGTACTTGTTTTGTTTTTGCTTTTGTTTTTGTTTTTGTTTTGGTTAATTGTTTTGTTTTCAATAGAATGACCCTACATCTCATACTGGTGGGGACAGCCATCCTGTAAGACCTTGGTGCACCCTTGGATCTCACACAGATGAGTTTGTGTTCTCCACATCTGAAAGAGGATGCAGTAGAATCAAAAAAGCTATAGAGAATGGCAATTAAAATGATGAGGAGCATGGAGCAAACTGCACATGAAGAGAAACTGAAAAGGCTGGATCGCCTCGATTTGAAGAGAAGGCTGAGGAAGGATATGACAGAAGCTTACAAAACATGAAGGGGACTGTAAGGGGAATAAAAAGCTCTTGTTCACCTCTCCATCAATAGCAGAAGTGTGGGCACTCAATGAAATTTGAATGAATTTGTAACAGAAAGTAGCAAGAAAAATTTTACATGGCAAATAGAAAAATTTCGGAACTTGTTGCCGCTGGAGGTTGTGAAGATGGACAGTACCATAAGATGCAAAGGGACTGGAGAAAAAAGTAATGAACAATAGACCAATAAACAGATTCTAAAGAAAATAAGCCAGGATGTCTCCTCTAACCCCCCTAATTCTGTAATATCTGTGTGGGGCATTACATGGACAGTGGGCCTTGAGGGACACCAAGGCTTGTGTGCTGTGCCCAGAGAGCCAGGACACACAGACATGGATCTGATCTGATCTGGCATTCCCTGCACTCTCCTGCCTTCCCTGCTTACTGCTAGAGATCGTTAAACAGCAGGAGCAGCCCCATGCAGAGAGAAGAAAGAGGAGCAGGAGTGTGGCCTTTTGGGGAGGATGAATGCTCAGAGGATGGCAGAGTTAACAGGAGTCAGCAAAATTACTGAGGGCTCGGTGAGACTGAGACACTGGGATGCTCAGCAGGGGAAGGCAGAGGGAAGATGTGATGCAAATGAGTCTCCTTCTACACCAAACTATCTTGTCAGACAAAAATTGCAAGAAAGGAAAACTGATTTGTGGTTTTGCCCTGCTGCAAATCATTGTGGGTTGTAGTGATAATGAAAATAATCCAGAAAGGAAATGTATGGTGCTCCTACAAGCTGTTACAAAACAGACCTGCTGTGTGTTAAAGAGAAAATTTGTTGTACACAAAAGGATACTTTATTATAAAAGCAAATTTCTGCTTTTACCAGGCCTTCCTGTATGGGCTGATGGGGGCTGCTCAATCTGTAATTTTTGAAAACAATATCTATGCCCCCTCGTCTTTAACCTTGTCTGCCCAAAATGTGAGCAGTTACAGCCAGGGACCATCTCTTTGTATCTAGTACCTGAGAAAGATGATTTAATTTAGCATGTAAGGCTATTCTATAAGTACTTTTCCCTTTGAATGTATGTGCTCTAATGTCAGAGTATGTAAATCCAGTAAATACATCCACTGATGTTATAAGGTGGGAAAATCATTAGTGAGAAAGAGAAGCATTTTCCTGTTTGTAATCAACCTCGGGGAATCAGAAACATGGAGGTTTTAAACACCATTGAGCACGTGCAAGGTGAATATCAGAAGTTTGTCAAGGTGAACAAACTTTGTTTATTCAAATATATGTATTTTGCAAGACATAATATACTTCATGTTTAGAAAATCTCCAGCCTGTAATGGAGCTGGGAGCTGGTGTGAAGGTGGATCTCCTACCGCTCCCCTCCATGAAATCCTGGCCACCCTGCCTGGCCCTTCTCCAGGACAATTGTAAGCAGGAGGGGAGTCAGCTCAACTTTAGATCTGGTCCAGGATGGAAGACTTGCAACTCCAGTTTATTTGTAATACAGAGAATGTTAAAACATGCAAGCACATAATCAGTAACCAAAGGATAATCCCCTAAAAAACAGGTTGTTTTTTTTTGGTGCAAACTTCTTCCCACTGTCAGCATTTCTGCATGATTCCTGTTTGCCTTTTGCTAGGGAGTAATTTCACAATCAGCTTCAGCTAGTTCATTTTCCAGAAACCCAAACTGAAACTTAAAATAAAACTGACTTATAAAAAGAACTCCAAAATATGCACAACATAGGGGAAAAAAGGAGAGAAAGGTTTGCCTTGAACCCTGATAAAGAGGTGAAGTGTAATACTACCCTGCTCCCTATTTACCCAGTCCAACAGGCAGCTGTGTTTGGTCCAGCCAAGTGAAAACAGCAGCAAAATGTTCCTGTTTATGTTGGGGCTCCTTTAAATCTGTTTTGGCTGCTGTTTGCTTAGCTCTAATTTATCAGAAAACAAGACACCAGGAAAGAGTGGTTCCAGTGGAAAACCTTGAGGCAGGGATTTTTGCAGGCATCAGTGCTGCTGAGCAAAGTTGTCCAAAAAAGCTATCCAAGTCTCAGCCAGAGCCAGGCATTGCTGGTCTCCACACAGAGAATCTGCAGGAATTTGGGAGGTTAAAGGCTGGACACAAGCCAGAGGTTGTAAAAGAGGATGCTTGACTCCTGGTTTGTGGCACAGGCTTGCATTAACATCTTTCTCCCCTACAGAAATCTCCCATCTGCCTGTGTTAATGAAGACCCATCCAGAGATGGGCTGGCCCCAGCAATAAGTCCCCTCACCACTGATATTTCTGTCATTTCTTTCTATTGTAGAGCATTTCTATCATCTAAATTTGATGGTGTCTCTTTAAACGCAGTCCCAGCCCTCATGCAGGTAAGAAAAAATCTGACAAACAAACAAACAAACAAACAAACACTCCTCAATTCCTTTTCCCTTGCTATTCGACCTGTCAGAACATCAGCACTGGAGAAACTGGATACCTTTCATTTCAGCAAGGGGAAGGGAGGCACTTTTATCACCTTTTCACACCATGACATAAATAAATAAATAAATTTAAAAAAAAAAAAAAAAAAAAAGAAATGTTTCAAGTTGAGCAAACCCTCTGGAGGTGCTGCAATTTGTCAGATTACATGAAGGTTTTCAGAGGCTTTTGAACCATTTTCAGATTAAAGACTTTCTTGGAAACTGATGTCTTTCTCTCCTTTTACCCAAGGACTGTAAAATATAGCCTGAAATTCACTGTGGTTGGACAACAGAGAAAGAGATCCCCACCCCAGGATGTCATTATTGAGTGCACCCTCAGCAAATTTGCAGATGGCATCAAGCTGGCTGGTAAAGCTGACACACTGAAGGATGGGATGCCATCCAGAGGGACCTGGACAACCCCTGGGGGCTCTGGGAAACCTCATGAGGTTCCACAAGGCCAAGTGCAGGGTGCTGCACCTGGCTTGGGGCAACCTCCAGCATCTACACAGGCTGGGGCATGAACACATCCAGACCAGCTCTTCCCAGAAAGACCTGAAGTGCTGGCAGGGGAGAGGCTGGACACAACCCAGCCATGGGCACTCCCAGACCAAAAAGCCAAAAGTGTCCAGGGTGCACCCAAAGCAGTGTGGTCAGCAGGGTGAGGGAGGGAAATCTGCCCCCCTGCTCTCATGGGACCCCACCTGGAATGCTGCATCCAGCCCTGGGGTCCCCAGCACAGGAGGGACATGGATCTCTTGGAGTGAGTCCAGAGGAGGGCCATGAAGATGATTAGAGGAATGGAGCCCCTCTCCTATGGGGAAGGCTGAGAGAATTGGGGTAGATTTGCCTGGAAGAAAGAAGGCTTTGGGGGGACCTAACTGAGACCTTTCAGCATCTTGAGGGACCTTGCAAGCAAGGAAGGGGACTTTTCACAAGAGCATTTAGTGACAGGACAAGGGGGAATGGTTTCAAACTGAAAGAGAGTAGGTTTAGATATTAAGAAAATATTCTTCACAGTGAGGGTGCAACAGTTGGCTCAGTGAAATTCTGGGTCCTCCATCCCTGCAGGTGTTCAAGACCAGGTTGGATGGAACCTATGGCAGGGGGATTGGAATTAAATTATCTCAAAGGTCACTTCCAACCCAGTCCATTCTATGACTCTGTGACTCCTTTAACCTACAGATTACAGGAGGCAGGACTGCATGTATTTGTTGGGGTAAAGTTGCTATCTAACCTTTGTACTTTCAGTCAGACTGTTTTGTATCTGCACTGCTAATTTTTGCTCAGAATAGTCAGGCACAGCTGTGCACAGTATTGTGATTGCTACCTGCACAACCCCTGTGATTTCAGGTTATCTTAAGAACACCGTGCTGTTGAGATACTGCTAAAATGCAAACATGCACTGTGGGAATGCCCAGAAAAGATGGTTTCCCGTCTGACTTCTATTTTTGCAAAGGAAGATAAACATTAAACATTGGAAAGAACAAAAACATGATGGGAGTTGAGAGCATGAGGCAACAGGAGAAGATAGAAAAGTTCTTTAGATGAACGTTTTGCAAAACAACAAATACACTTGCCTTGAAAGCCACAGACATGGTTTTCACATGACAATAGCTCTCACACAGGGGCCTCGGGCTCAATGTAATCTTACAAGGTATTTTTAGATGAGGGTGGCTATTGCTGCTATCAGTGTCTAACCTCAACTCTCCCTCAGTGTGCCAGTTCCTTGCTTACCTTCCAAATATCTTGCCTTGGCCTTCCACAAGAGCTCAGATTTCTGAGTCTTCTGTATTTGAGCAGATTTCTCCCAGATAATTGATGCAGACTGTAAAGAAAGTCTGTGAGTTCAAAGCAAGGCTTAGACAACACCAATACATACAAAACCAGAGGTAAAGGACAGAAAGATGGAAGACCATTTAGAAGGCATAGCTTTGAAAAGGTGAACAATTGCTTTTTTCTTATTCTCTGCCCTTTTTGTATCATTCAGACAATGTGGACTTTTCCAAGGAGATGTTTTACCTATAACTTTTGTGAAGTTAAGTCTATCATTATCTTCAAATTGTTGAGAGCTTCCGGCATAAAAGGTTGTGGTCACCTAAAAGCTACTTTGCAAAGCACTCTTGGTGCAACAAAACCATCATGTCATGAAAAAGACAAAAGCAATTCAAACCTGAGACAACTGCAATGCAACAATTCTACACTTGGAAATAATTTCCAGCAATTAATTAATGTTCATTTACAGGGATGGGACTAGGGTACAAAACAGGACTAGCAGACACAGCAGCTTGCTCAGTGGGGCTAAGGCCTTGCCCAAAGTGGGGAGAGGAGAGGGAGCAATGTGGCAACATGAGGTTTAAGCAGACCTTCTGCAAGCCAGTCTTTGGAGCAGCCTGGAACATAAGTCCTTGTGTGGCTGGAGCCATTTCAGCTATAAAAGTTGCCACCAAAGTGACATATGATTGACAGCTGATAACACCTTCAATGTTACTCTGCCTGAGTCATCCTCATTACAATTAGCACACCAAGCGCAGCTGGTAAATTAGGGGTGTAATTGCCTTAACATCCCAACAGAGAAGAAAGAGAAGAATGAAACTCCCAAATTAACCACAGTTTCCTGGAGGTGCCTCTCCTTCTCATGGCATGTGCACCTACAATCATGAATCAGCTACACCTTTTTGGTGTAGTCCAAACTTAAGCAGAGAAAATTGGTTTGGAGGCCATTCCCCAAAAAGTCAGAAGGCAGCAGTGATGGAGCACGGTCTGTGTCACACAGGGAGGGATGAGTCTGTGCAGGAAAGGGTACCAAGGCATGGAAATGAGGAGCTGTGTCTGCAGCAAGGGCATGCCTTCTTCTGACACCATTCACCAGAAGATCTCTCTCCAGTGTTCTTTTCAAAGTTTATACAGTCCTCCCCAGCAATGTATGCAAGTGTCTTCCAGAGGACGCTGGTGACAGGAATGTCACCACAGGAACAACTGAGCCACAATAGGCTCAGTTTGATCCATAACCTCAAAGGCAGTTTATTTCAACTCCCAGCATATACATTGCAGTCATGGATAAATTGGTGCCTGTTCTCCTTAGTGGGGATGGAGCCAGTGCCTAGGTCCAGCACTATGGATCAGAAAGACCCTTCAGAGGGAATCCAGCATCTTAAATATTGAACAGCTAATCAACCACAGGGCGTGCATCAGTCCTGCTGCATCTTCCCTCCCTTTGTTCACCTCCCACTGTCAGGAACGCTGATGCATTTCCTGTAGAACCACCCAGCTCCTTCAGGCCAGAAAAGTGACTGCTCTTCCCTTTGGGGCTCTGGAGAACTGCTGCCAAGAGAAAGTAGAGATGTGGCTGGTGCTGTGGTGAACTGTGGAGACAAGAATAGCGTACCTCACCTTTCTGAGAAAACTGGGGCATCGCATTCCCTCTTTAATCTCAGAGCTTTGTGATACCCTTCTTGATTTCCATAATATTTCAAAATGTTTGAGGAGCGTTGGGGATAGCTTAGAATGGGTACATTTTTGTACTCTTCCTTAGGTAAGTGTCACTACATGAGAAACAGGATCTCTGGCTGCACACATCTGTCAATTCTCTCCTCTTTAACAGGCTTGTATTTATTTCTATGCCAATATTTTCCACTCAATGAAAGAGCTTTTTAGAATTTTACTCTAATACATTCTCAGGCAACAAACATATCTACTCTTTGCCTTCAATTTGCAAGACTAAACAAGCTGACAGCTTTCTCTGTCCATTCATAGAAAAGGTCTCTTTTTCCCTCAAGCATCCCATACTGTGAGAACTCTGCTTGGAGAAGCCAAGGAATCCCTATGATGTGCATAGAAAAGTACCAGGCATGAAACATTTCTAAAAAATACTGTGGTTTAAGGCATCCTATAATCAGCATTTTTTACTTTTTCTTCTTAACACATTGAGGTTACCTATTAAAATTGATAGATGTCCTAAAAAACCAATTCCAATTCATAAAATGAAATGTCAATAAATGGAAAATCCATACAATAATTGTAACATTTTTTTAAATCTATGTCTTTTCAGTAGAAGAATTTTAATAAAACACACAACCTTATGTTACAAGTCAAAATAGCATTAGTAGTTTCAATGATGCTTTAAATTAAGCTGATTTATACATGTGTTATTTAAGCAATATTTGCCTCATTTCATATAGATTTCAGGTTGCTTTCGGCAGTTTATATATAGTAGCAAACTCCTTAACATACTTGTGAATGTGATTAATTTATTTTTAGTTGTTTATGGCAAGTTAATATGTTTCTGTAAGTAGCAATGATGGTAAAATTCACCCAAAGCATGGCAGTTACAGATGCAAGCATTATAAAGACTAAATAGTGTGTATCATCTTATAAATTTGTCCTTGAGATAATACAAAATGAGGCACAGTCAGTTAAGATATTAATCCTGTATGTTTAAAGTCCCTGACAATGAAACTATTTTATGAAATAGCTTTTAAGGCAGTTATAAGAGCGGTTCTCTCTCCATTAACACCCACACACATATTAAGCAAGCCTCCATTTCACTCTGATAATTTTAGAACTGGATAGCTTTGTTGTGAAGCTGAGAAAGCAACAAACTCTGCGTTTCTTTTGTGCTGCCTGAAAAATGGGGGAGATGATCTCCAAAATCTGGTGTCCCTTATACACAACCAAGCCATGGGCAGCAGAGCACCCAGGTGATGCCCCTGTGCCTCCTGGGGAGCTGCTGTCATTTTAGGGGGGGCCATCCCTGCGGGGACCCCGAGATAACATTTTGCAAATCTTTAATGTCACAAAAATCGTCTCCTCATGACAGAGGTGGGACTGGGCACGAAACTGCTTGTCAAAAGCTGCATCACTTCTGCCCATTCCAATTCATGCAGGTATGTATCACATAGAGCTGTACATATATAGATACATAGATGCAAAGTCTCATCTGCTTTAGAATGGAGGCATTTAAACACGAAGTGACGGTCTGAAGAGGTAAAACAAGGCGGTGGGGAGAGGCAGACCTCAGGCAGACCTCGGCAGGATGTGGCTGCAGCAGGTACTGCGAGTGCTTTGCCTCTTTTCTCAGCCTTGCCTGCTCCTACCCAGCTGCTGTGCTGCCACGGCGGGTCCCCGTCCATGGCTCTGGAGCTGGGATGCTGTAGGTGCAGCTTAGGAGAGCACCTAACTCCCAGCGGAGCTGCAGCAGGAGCTGGATATTCAGACTTACCTCCCTCTGTGCCGGCCCCCCCTCCCTCTCTCCTCTCCCCCTTCTCCTTGGCTCTCGCAGCTCATTAACTCGCTGATTTCGAGCTTGGTCCCAGCAGATTCTCACAGAGGCAGAGCAGCAGCTGAGCTGCACAGACAATTTGTGTGTTATTATCTAAAAGGAATTGCTGCTGATCGATTGACAGGAGGGCAAGCTAAGAGACCACAAATTCTCCCCTCCTTTATCCTCCTTCCCTCCCTCCCTCCCTCCCCTGCCCCTTTTTTGGGCAGTAAGAGGGAAATAGCTTGTGCTACTCAACGAGGATGAGGCACCAACACGGGTAGTGAAAATATGCGTAATTCTGCGATACAAGATGAAAAGCTTAGGCACAGAAGCACTCAGGTTTTGGGGAAAACCCGGCTCGTAGCTCACGGGCATCCAGAGGAGATCCTCAGCGGCTGTGGCTGGTGTGCCCGCTCTCATTCACTTGCAGGTGAAGCAAGTGTTGCTGTGGCAGGAGACATTCGGGTGGTGCCAGAGCAGCGTGGCTGTGAGCCCTGTGTCCCCTGCATTGCTGTCAGACCCCCGGCACCTCTCTGTTCCTTTCGTGGCCGTGACAAGGAGGGTGAGCTGGAGAAACTATCATGCATCTACACCTGCACCACCTCAGAGTTTGTAGTGACAAAACCAGCAGGATAACCTCTTCAGAGAAATACCAGCAACCAGGTATATGACATGCTCCTGAGGCCCCATGTTAACCCCATTTTTCACTTTGTCAGGATGAGATTCCACTGTCAGGAGAAACTCCAACATAACCACTGCATTGAGGAGAGGTCACTTCTCTAGAGCATTAGCTGCCACAAAAGCTGTCCCCAGAAGAGCCACTGGTTACCACTGGTTCTGCTGGGTTTTTTGCTGGTGTCAGCCAAATCTCTTCAGGATGGGCGCAGAGAGGAGTAATTTTTGCTTCACCAGAAGTTGAAAGGTGAGCACAGAACAGCAGGGTGGGAATCAGGTGTGGAAACTGAGCAGAGCAAATAAATTAGCATCCTGTCCCCGGTGGGAAAAGTGTTCCCATGCTGCTTACAGAGCCAACAGAGAAAATGGGTATTTCTGGGCCTCTGCCCCGTGCAGGGAGGGATGGAGGGCAGCCAGCTCAGAAGGAAACCCTGCAGAGCCAGCGGCTGCCTCTGAGCAGAGGAAGTCCCTATTGTGGTGGGCCTTGCTCTGCCCTCTTGGGCATAATTAGTTACCCTTTTCATTTCCTAATATTTGCTTTAGAGTAGCAGATAGATGCACCACATGATATTTGTGTTTTGCCTTGGTGCCAAGTACTATTACCCTGTGTTCTCTGTGTTGAAATGTAACAGGGACACCACCTGCTTGCTGAAGGTGCTTTACTCTCCCAGTGCACAAAACAGAAAAAAAGCCAGATTTTCTTTCTGCAGTCTTACACACAGAAGGATGAGCAAAACCTCACCCAAGTAGGCTTGCACTTCAGCAACTCTTAAGCACATCCACTTCACAGCAGCATGTGCTTAAATGATTTGCTAAATCAGGACCTTCAAATGGAGCCAAAGGCATTTCAGGAAAAAGGTCTCGAGGCCAGCAATCAGATGGGGACTAGCCAGGTCCAAATTTTTTGTGTTAATTATAGGAAGGTATTTTATCTACTAGTGCATTCTTTCAAGTCATACATATAACTCTTCCACAACTAATCCATGAGGTCAAAAAAGCACTTCGCAAAGCTTCCAAGATGCAAAGACACAATAAGAGGAAATAATTATTTTTTCCATGAAATGGCAAAAACAGAAAGAAGGGTGCCACTTCTCTGGAAATCACATTGGTTCTCCTGCTCCTCTGAGGCTCTTCTAGGAAACAGGACTGGGTTCCTTCGGTTCCCTTTGAAGAGGACAAATTCACTGAATTTCAAGCCATTCATTTGCAGAGACCAAAGACAAATATTTTCCTGAACTTTGACTACCTGAATCAGGGAAAAAATGTTTATAAACAGACACTGATGTTATTGATGACATACTTGGCTGAAATCACAAAGGCTTATCAGTAATCAGGGGCTTCTGAAGTAGGGTTTGTAAATGTCTAATATGTGTGTAAGTGAGCTATTTCCTGTAAATCAATGTACCTTACTTTAGACTTCAGCTTAATAGCAAACATACCCTCCAAAACAAATGACACAACCATCGCTTTATCTCTGTATGAACTCTGTCCTATACCATTCTGTTCTTTTGTCTTTTCCTTTCAGCAGAAAATTTGTACTCGTCATAAGCTTCAATTAAGGTAAATGAACGCTATAAATCTGGAATCCCCGAATGCATAATCAGCAAACAAAAGCTGGTTTCTTGGATGTTTTTATTAAGAGGATGTGCCTTAATGAATAGATAGCAACAAATGCTAGAGATGACAACAGCATGGCAAAGTGGGGACTTGCTTATATGGTTTTAAGAGTGCTTATTCTGATAATTTAGGAGACCAGAAGAATAGCATGGAGCAAACACACTAGTTCAGAGATCGGGGAAAGAAAACAACCCCATTTCTTCTTGTCCTTCAGACCACAGAAGGCAGATGGCTAGAGGTCTCTGTATTCTGGATTTCTGCTACTAGCAATATTTTTATGGCCAGATCCCCTGCCAAGTGATGTAAAAAATCAATATCTTAAACTTGTTGGGGCCCAGCCAGCTTATCAGACATTCATGCGCCCTTGTCTACTTTTCAGAGCTGCCATGTGGAAAGCACACTGTTGGCCAAGCTGAAGCTGATTGAACTGGCTCTCACACCACTGGTGAGCCTGGTCCACAGCTCTATCTTGCCCTTTCTTTCCAAGCCAGTATCAGGGTCTAACGCACATAATTTGTCCTACAGAGCTTCTGCAGTAGACCTGTTATGTCATTTCTCAGGCACAAAGTCAGCAGAAGGCAGTTTGTCTGTCTCTTTCATGGCTCACAGGGTGCCCAGCCGAATCTCCATAAAGTGGGAACCTCCGATGCCATGAGCTTTCCCTGTTCCAAGAACTGAGGTAAGTGAGCAGCCCGGCCCTGCTCTCCCATGGGCACTGGCACATCACAGGGTCCCTCGGGAGGGTGACCCTTGGGCCCTGCTCACTGTCACGTGCACCAGTTAAATATGTGATGTCGTGCTCTTTGGACAAGGGCTGTTTGCCAACCTTTAGAAGAGATTGAGGCTCTTGTTTCACAGCTGAAGGGGGGAAAGTGAAAACATTTTGGAGCTGGCCCTGTCTGAGTACACACATCTCTATCTAAATGGGATGTCTAAATTGCTAAGTTTTCAGTGGTGTTTTCATCAGTAACATCGCGTTACACAGAAACCTCTTACACAGAGCAAAAAACAAAAAACCTCACCCCAACAAGCAGTCAGGGTTTAAGATCACTTTGAGATCTATGCATTTGAAATTACCTTCTCAAATTCAAAATGGCTGCCCAGAGAGAGGGAGGAGATAGCCTGGGCCATCTCACACATCCATGTCACTAACCAGGTGTGGACCATCTCACACATCCATGGCACTAACATTCCTGCCAGCACTGCTTGCCTGTGGGGCTTCTCTGATGTCCAGACAAGAATGAGTTTATCATCCATCACCTCCCTTCATGATAATTCTCATCTAAAGGGAAGAATGAAAACACTGGATTCACAGATTATGGAGACAGGAGAGACACACACACGCCTGTAAATTTTCTAAGATTATGTATTAACCTTAGCAAAAAAGATTTATTTATCTGCTGGAGTAGAAGAGGGTACAGCAGCTATTCCTAAAATCAGAAGTGCTTACTGAAAAACCTAGCAGGGTGTATTCCATTAGCTAAGAGGAATCTTTGCTGTATATCTTCACCCATACAAACAGCAGAGGATTTGCCTGCTCCTCTCCCTAATGAGCACAAACACATGCACAGCTCCCCACTTCGTGATGTCACTGAAATCAAGGACAAAATCTCCCTGCACTTGAGGGGAGCAGTGGGGTGCACAGTGAGCTCCTGTCCAGCCATGCAATGTAAGAGAAGGAGATCATCAGCATGGTCAACAAATGTAGGTAAAATCCACACAATTCCCTTGTCCAAACCCTTCATGCAGCATGGATTCAGGATGGCCAACTCCTGGAGAACACCATCTGTTTGTCCATGGCAGGATCACCATCATGGCAAGGCATCACTGCCCTGCTGTGCTAACACTGCACTGGAGAGCTGGACATGCAGCACCATCCTTTAGATCTTCCCCTCTTTTCACCACACACCTGTTTTTGTGCCATTAACCCAATGAAAATTTGTCTTAGCTAACACCAGGGACATTTCCCCAGCTATGTGGCTGGGGCAAGTAAGCCACTGGGCCATAAGGTGCCCAGAGTTTGTGAAAACTCCTTTCATCAGGAACTTTGGCCACGATTTTGCATGGGTCGGAAATTCACCATTCCCGGGGATGCTGCAGTGTACTGTGCAGGGACAGGGATGCAGATAGACTAAAACATCCTGGGCCACTGCTCCTCCTGCCAGTTGGGCACTACTGGAGCCATCCTGGGGTCTGGGAAAGTCTAATGCTCTGCCAGGTGAATGTGCTTGAAGGTCTGGAACTCTCCTTTGTGAAGGCTCCATGCATGGCTGAGGTCAGGCTTGCGTTATTCTGGGGGAGTTAGGAGTTCATTCCCTTGCTGCAAGCTCAGAGAGGGGGATTTTCTCTGTAATATCTGAGTGCTGCTTTATAATAAGAAACTAATTACTTTAAATGAAGTAAGGCTCAGTGCAACTAGAGAATTAAATGTAAGGTATAATCATGCCCTGTATCGACAGGACAGCAAGTAATTGGCTACTTTCCGGCAATTTTCACCTCAGCTCACCTTGGTATGCAGTCACTTCACTGCTCTGCCTCTAACTTTGTTTCTGTGCCAAGTTAATAAGGGTGCAATCTTTTCCATTAATTTTAAGAGGTTTTGGAGCAAGCCCTGCACATGTGGGAATTACAGCTGCAGTGTGATGATGCTGCCTGCTGTCTCTGGAGCTTTCATTCACAGAGCTCATCACACACCAGCCCACAGGCAGGCAGCCAGAAATGCACTAGTTAGCTCCTTGTAGATACTCCTGCGAGGTGATTACAGCAGCACAAATGGATTTTTGTGAACTGGTGGTCACTGAAAAAGCCAGTGCTCTTCACAGATGCAGGCCACTGGTTCTGACCCAGTAAAGCAAACTAAGGTCACATCAAAACCTTCAATTCCATCAGTTCATGAGAGTGCTTCAGCAGTGTTGTGTCTGTGGTACCATTTAGTGAAATGAAGAAATTAGTGTATTTCTAATAGTTAAAAGAAACTGATACTTCTTTTTCTGTTCATACTCCAGGGTACTTTGGGCTTCTCCAGGTTTACTACCTCTGTCTGCCTGGAAAATTTTGAACCTGCCTTGGCTGCTTCCTTGAGCAATGTGGCAACAACCACCTGGGGAACACTTTCAGTTACTGATCCTGGTGTCTATTTCTGGAGTAATTTACTGAATATATAATATTTCAGTAATCACTGAAGCAGACCCTGGTCCCCAGCTGACAGTCTACACATCCTATGGATTTTCTGTCCTCATCTCTCAGTTAATGTTTGAATATTGAATAGTTATTCTTTATTGATAAATATTTAAGTGAGAGAGGTATGCTTCTGAGGTCTCTTACAAGAGAGATGGCTGAGGAGAATTAAAAAGAGAGAAATGGATTTGAAGCCAAATGTAAGTCACAGTGAGGGTATGTCCTGAGTTTCTTATTCCTTGGATGAACAGCCACAGAACTCTAGATTTAAGGAAGAATACTATAACAGAGTAGGCAGCCAACACCTTTGAGGGTATTTGTTGGTTCATTTCTTGGGCAATGTCTCTGGGATCCACCCAAGGCAATTAGACACAAATTCCTAGAAGGACAGAGACTCTATCTGTAATTAGGAACCTCCTGCCATGCCTTACTGCAGCTGTTCCCTGACAAGAGGAAACAGCCCTGAGTTGTTCCAGAGGAGTTTCAGGTAGGATATTAGGATTGTCAAGCATTGGCACAAGCTGCCCAGGGAAGTCATGAGGTCACCATCCCTGGACATATTTAAAAGATGTGCAGATGTGACACTGAGGGACAGGTTTAGAAGTGGCTTGTCAGTGCTGAGTTAATGGACTGAACAATCTTGAAGATCTTTCCCACCCTAAATGATCCTATGATGCTATGGCAACACCAGTGGCTTTTCTGTCCTCTTCCCAGGCATAAAATTAGGAGGAGCTCCATCTCCTCTTTCCTCTAGCTGATTATGGAGCTTTCTTGGCCTTTCCTTGCCACCATAAGCATTAGCTTTTCCAGTGTGCTGGGATTTGTATTGATTTGGATCTCAGTTTCAAAACAGAGTAGCCCTGACTACAAGCATGTTGCTGCCTCTGTATTTGTAAACATGCTGAAAGGTGCACAGCATCGTGGCTCTGGAGACAGCTGAGCATCTCATGGTTCTGTGGAACACAACAAGAAGAGCAAAGAGCAAGACATCTCATATATGGTTAATAATTCATGTAGAGGTCTAAGGGGGAGACAGAAGAAAAATGGTTCTTGTGAGCAGATCTTGTCAGGACCGGTAAGACTGCAGTTAAATTGACTTCCTAAGGGATGTTTGTTTTGGTTCTTGAGCACAAATATGCAGGTATGCTTCTCCTTTGGACTGTGCCTCAGCCATGTGCTTGGAGCCACCCTCCCCTGCCCTCTGCCCCTTCAGTGTCTGGACAGTGGGACAGCTTCAGCTGAGAAGAGCACAACCCTGGCAAATGGCAGTCAAGGGGGTTGCAGCACTGCAGGAGAAGATGCTTTCAGCTCAGAGCAGGCAGGGAATAAATGATATCTGCCATTCTTTGGCCTGTAAAATCAGTCCAAGGCCCCTTGCCAACTTCTCACCACCAAGATGTGATAGGAATGGAATTTCTTGATCTCAGCTTGGTTTTATCTGACTTGTTGTTTTACACACAAAACATGACCAGCTCTAGAGCTACCCAGGGACAGAGAGCCAGCTGCTAAGTGGGATTTTACGGCTCAAATTTATTCATGGGAGCAGATTAGTGAATTAGTCATATTTTTTTCAAGGGCTGGTCCATAGCATCTCAGAGTCCTAACTGTAACCAACTGGATAGTTTCCAGCTTTTGGAACTCTTTGGAAAGAATGAATTTCTTGTAAGGAGTGCAAAGTCAGAAGTGAAAACTGTCTTTTGGTGTATGAACACACATCTCAGTGAGTTCCTGGGATAGAGGTGTTAATAGGTGCCATGGATACAATAAAGCAGAGGACTTGTTTCCTGGTGAAGTGATATTTCTTTCTGTTTATTCATATTACACTTATTATAACACTATCAGCATGAAGAGGGTTATAATAATGAGGGCAGCAGAGATAAGATCATGTGCCTGCACAGGCTGCTGATACCTTGCACACAGCTTGATCCTATTCAAAGGCTTAAACATACTTAAATCCTAGCCAAATCCTTTATCACTTTAAGCCTCTTATGGCTTTAATGCTTCAAAAATACATCCTGAATCACTCAGCCTGACAAACTGGAAGGAGAGGAAAGGCAGGGACTTTTGATGGCACCTGGGGCTCATGCCTTGCACACCTAGCTCGGGCTCCTCAGAAAATCCTCAGTGGCCAGGCAGGATGCCCCTGGGAGCAGGGGCAGGAGGAGCCTCCCTGGCCCCTGTCCCTGAGGAGCGGGATGGTGCTGGGCATCATGGACATGGGAACATATTCCCTTTCATTCCCATTTCACATTTCTCATTTCTGGGAGAAATGAGATGTAAGTGGGTTCATGGTGCCCACTTTCATGAAACCTCTGCATGGCAGCGGAATGTTTGAAAAGGTCAGTGTTCCTTTCATCCCGTATCTTGGAACAGGACAGTGCCAGAGATCCACGTCACCAGTGTTTTAGGGTAGCAATTGCAGGGGTGTAGGGTTTGTTTTCCAGTATGTGTGCTCACCCTGCTTGGCATGACAGAGACCCCACACTCGCTAGAGCCTGTAGCTTTGACTGGAATATGAGGAAACAAAAATGACAGCAACAAGGTCACTCTTTGGAACTGGAGTTTGCTCTGGAGGGAGAGCTCTTTTTGCCCCTAAAGTTTAGGTATTGTGAGTTGAGGGAAGGCATTATTATCCACCATAGTTCTTTTTCCAAAGACAAAATAAGAGGTTGGTGGGTTTGACATTAAAGGATGCTTTTAAAGTGCTCTTTTGCAGTATATTTTGTTGTATATATCCACCAAGTGTGGGAATAAAATGTCATACTTAGGGGTTTACTCATCACACGGCTTCCCTTGTTTCAATGAAAATAATTGATCCCAGACATGTACATGCAATAGTGCTTAGCAAGGAACCACATACTGTACCAAATGCTACATACTGTACTCAGATTAGAACTTTGTGTCAACTCATGTGAATTATTTGCAAGGCAAAATACAGAGGAATTCTCTCCAGGGTAACACCGAGGTTACAGCAGTTCATTCAGCAAAGACAAATCAGCTTCTGGGCTGGGAAAAAAAAGAGCTTTATGATCTGCTTGTGGGGCTGTTCTGGTTCAAACGTTCAGCAGCAAATGCTAACAGGAAGAGTAAGACACATGTCAGGGATCAGCAGCAGTGACCATTTTCCAGCACACGCTGCAGACAGCGCTGGGGACGAGCTCCCGCCGTGGCTGGGCAGGGACAGGGCACACAGCAATGCTGGGCTCCAACTGCACAGCGGCACTGGGGATGCAGCCTGGGCTCCCTCCCTCCTCTCCCCATCGCCTCCCCACCCCAGCTTCCATGCAGTTGTGGCCCAAAGCAGCTGAGAGTGACAGAGCTGGGGGGAGGACAGGGCAATGGCACCCACACAGCCTTCCGACTGCTGGTGACAGACACACAGCATGTTTTTGGGTTACATGCTGCGTCCCCACCTCTGCCTGCTCTCATGACCACACAGCCTTTCAGTCTGCAAGTTCAGACTGCCTGATTCACCACTGAACTTGTGCCATCCTGCAAAACCCTCTTACGTCGTCAAGCCAGACCTCACAGAAATTGCTCTGTGGCCTAATGCTCGTAGCTGCCATGTACATCAGTGACAGCATGCACGTGCCAGCCCTAACTAGGCACCTGCCAGATGCACCTGGACCTAAAATTCCATCAGCTAATTTGTTTTTTTAACCCCAGGGCACCTTAGGTCACATATGAACTTCATACAGCACAGCCTCATCTGAGAAGCCTTTTTAGTGCCCTGAAATGCCGACTTCATACAGCTCAAATTCCCAAAGCTATTTGTGCTGTATATGGGGAAAATTGCATCCCTACCTCCTTAGCCTTGTATCACACTCCTCCTCATGGCAAAGATGCAGTGCTGTTTTAAGTCTGACCCCTACCCTGCCCTCCATCCTGTCGGGAATTTGTCTCTTCTCAGAGAAGCCCATGGACTTATCCAACTCCTTGATACCCTATGGCTGATGGAAGGGCAAAAAGTGCAAAAGGATCTGCAGTGCTTCTCAGGGCCAGAGGGTGCCTCCAGAGGCACTGAGGGTCAGAGATATGAGCTTGCTGTCCAACAGCAGCAAATCTTGGGAGCTATAGGGTCCACAGCACTGCACATCCAGGTTTGATGTGTTACAGCAATGAGCATGACCAATTATTAGTAGCAAATTTGGGGAAATTTAAATTTCCCTGAATTACTTAACATTTTCATCGTCTTTCTGATGACAGCCCAAATAGACATGGGGAGTTTTTTGGTTGTTTGTTTTCTTAAACTTTAATTTACTGTTGTTATCATTGTTAGGGTTTTTGTTTGGATTTGGTGGGTTTTTTATTTGGTTGAGTGGTTGGGTTTTTGTTGTTTGTTTTTTGTTTTGTTTTATGTTATGTTCATGTGCTTGTTTTGTCTTCATTTCTGTTTTTCTGCTTTCTGTTTTTCCAACACTGGGAGACAGTCCACCCTTGCAGTATTTCTGATGTGACTTACACCCAATGGAGCTGGCTCCATATGACAGATACTTCCAGCCTTCACAGGCAATTCAGCCCATGAGCTACAGATTTCACATTACCTTCCCTTGTTAATCAACTGCCCAGGAAATCCCAGCATTTGAAGATGAACAAACATATTCCTTACAGGTTGTCTAGAGAAAGGGAGAAGCCCATGAAGGGATACTGCATAGGCCTGTACATGCAGTCTGCAGAGCAGATCAGCATCACAAACCCAAAAATGGGCCTGTCATGCAAGCTTGTCCATTTCCAGAAGAATTGGCACCATCCTCTGTACCACGTGTGTTGACACCTAATAATCTGATCCTTTAGTACTCTGACAGCTTGGGAAATCTACCTGTGTCCATCTTCTGAGCTTGGTTCTGAGGATCAAGTTTGTCTGTATGTATCTTTGTAAGACTTTAACACTGGTGTTTGTTTTGCCCCTGTGTGTGTGGGGGGATATTCACATCTTTTTTTTTTTGTTCTCTTTCACCTTATATATGAACTTCTGCAGTCATAGGAAGAGAAAATTCTTGCATCACCTAGGGATGTGAAAATCACCTTCACAAATGTCATGTACAAACAAAGAGGCAAAATGATGGCACCCTCTGTCAAACTAGATTTTTCCATCACAGCTGTGTGCTGAAGAGGGTCTGGGTGGGAGGGATGGACACATCACTTTCTACCTCTGGTCTGAACTCCTGCTGTGACATGTGAAAGAAATCAAGGAAGGTAAAAGCATCTGGCTGTTTTCCTGTATTTAGACATCTTGTGTCTTTCTCAAGCTGGTTGAAGCATCTGCACGTACAGTCAATGGCACTTGAGCAATCTGTGTCTGGGACAGCCCCTGGGGTGTTTGTGACCTGTGTGTGCTGGGGCTGTGTGACCAGGGGTTGCACAACCTGGGCCAGACAGCTCCCTGGTGCAGGGCAGGGTGAAGCAGATGTTGTGAAAGTCATCTGGGTGGCAGTGGGCTGAAGGCAAGTGAGACCCTCATTTCTCATCCCTTAGCTCTCCTGGGCACAACCCAGCTCCCAGTCTGGCACTGCATTCCTCTCACATTGGGGTTTACTCCTGAAGAACTGCTACATCAAACCCGGGATACAATGGCGTGAACGTGGCAAAACCAGAACCATTGGCCTCTCCAGCAGCCCCTTCTCTCCCTCTTTGATCACCCATCAAGTGCTAGGCAGGTTTTATTGCAAATATCTGTTTTCTAAATATGACTTGACCCTTCATTCTTTCAATTTCTAGAAATCAATGAGAAATGGAGTGCTTGGAGGGAAGCTCTGGCCACTTCATGCTGCTGCCAACAGCTGTGGTAAGCCACTTGGACCTGAAGCAAGCACAAGGACATCTCTCCAGCCTCCTCATACCAGAAGCCACAAAAGCTCCTGCAGGATGCTAAAATAACCTTGGAGACTTCTGCATCAAAGACTCAGATCCTCAGGGACTTCACTTGTACCACACTCAGAAAGTAGGAGGACCCATCTACATTTTTGGCTCCTACAGTGCAGGCAGGTCAAGGCCAAAGTTGCTGAGAAATAAAAACAGCCCATTCCACTGTCCAACAGCCAAAGACAATATGATGGCAATAGAGATGCATCTCAAAGGTTTGGAAACAAGAACTTTCTCCTAAATTGTACTAATAATTTTCCTGGAAGAAGTAAACTTAACTTGTCCTCTCCATTGGCAGCCACAGCTTAGGAAGCTTCCCTTGTGTCTTGGTTTGCATTGTGCTTTCTTCCAGGGCTGGGTAGACAGGTGTATTTTAAACTGGGATTAAGAAAGGCAAGACGTCTGAGGTCAAGAAGATTAGCAGTGAAATTTAGTTTAGCCAGATAGATCGCTGACTGCACTGCACCGCAAGAGCTCCAGCTCAGCTGGCCTGGCCCAGCTGTTGAGGTAACAGGCAGACTTACACCTTTCAACAGTGCTGTGGGTTTATTTCCCAGCAGAAATACTTGAACTCTGTCCAAGTGAATACTGCCTCTCACTTTCCCCCCTAGCACAGGAGGACAGGCAGGCCTGCTTGGACGGGAGCTCACATTTCTTCCTGCTTGCTCTCCCCAGGCATGTGAGCTCAGCCGCGTCTTATCGCTGCAATCTCTGTGGGCCTGAGCCTCTGGGGTTAAGAGAGTTCAGGACCACACAGAACCAGATGCTGCATTGGATGGATGAGTCCAAAGCTGAGGCTAACACTGAGAGCTGTGCAGTGGGAAAGCTGATACTGCATTAGCTGAGTGCCGTGATGCTTTCAAACTCTCTTTGATGCCATGATGCTGGGGTTTGTGTTTTATAAGCACAATTTGAACACTTTAGAGAGATATTTTGCAAAATTCTGCTAATCAGTTGCAGTATCACCTATGTGTTTCATCTTCTTTTAATCAGAATGTTGCCGCATCACTTATTTCACCACAATGATCCTAAAAAAGTCCAAAAAGGTTAAATGCACTACTCCAGTGGCAAGGAGCTTGGCAATGAAAACATAATTTTACAAGTTGCTGCCAGACAGTGAGTTGCGAAAGATTCACCACAACCAGCAAGGAGACTGGACATGGCCTTCCCCAAAAGTCTTTGGAGTATAAATATTTTTTATCATCTGTGTAAAATACCAATGCAATGAGTGTGTGCAGGAATGCCAACCAGGCTGCAGCATGTCTGCCTGACCACAAAGGCAGTCTGGACAGAGAAGGCTGTGATGGATATAGGCTGGGAATCTTCTCCTTGGGACAGGCAGCAACAAAGGGTTTCTAGGATTTTTCAAGACAATAATTTCTCTGACCTCTGAATGCAGAAGGACACTCATAGCATCTATGCCCCCTAAAGGCTGATTGTTATTGTTCTGGTTACTTAAGCACCTCCCCAGTTGTAAATAAGTAGCAGCAGATGCCAGGCAGCACCAAGGCTAAGAAATGGATTATTGGTAGCTCAGAGAGATTCTCTCAATGCTGGTCCCCTCTCGTGTGGGTGCACTACTGCTCCAGTTGTCACCAGGGAAAAGTTACCTTTGCTGCAATTTTGTTTTATATCTCCTCCCTCTACATCTCTCCCACAATGTACATTATGGAAATAGTAGGAGTAGGCAATACTCTACATTCACCGAGAAACAGCGGTGAAGTGAAGTAGCCTTATCAGGGAGACTTTCCAAAATTTCAAGGTCTGGTTTAGCATTTCATTTTGGCACTTGTTTGTTTTGATTTATCCCCTCAAAGGGGACCAGCCAACTGTGATATTCCAGAAGGTTTTACTCACTAGTGAGGATGGTGAGAAGTGTGCCAAACCAATAGGAGAAGTTTTGGTGATGTTTTCATCCAGTATCATCTGTTAATTGTAGCATGTAAAATGTAAGGCAGTATTGAGCCATACATGCCCTGACCACAGCTCCCTCTTCCTCAGCACCCCATCCCTGCTACTGCAACCCACAGTTCCTCAGCCAAAGCGGAAAATATGAAGGCACTTTCTCAGATGTACTCTCCCAAATTCCAGCTATCTATGGCTCAGGGAACAGAAGCTGTCCTTATTCATGTCCTCCATGAGCTCTTCTTGTATGAAGTGGTGAAAATTGCTTATGGATGCTCCCCTCCCTTTTCTCTTGTATCTCAAACTGAAGTACAAACCACAAAGTTCAAGACAGAATGAGGGGCTCATGGCTGTGGCCTCAAACAGCAGCAGGAATCCTGGGAGAAGGATGAAAAGGAAAGGAAACCAAAGTAGTTGGCTGTGCAATATCATGGTATTTTTATGCCATAGCAATGTCAGAGCCTTCTTGCAAATTTCAAGAGTTTCAGAGATTAGGTTTTCAAATATTACTGTTTCAAAGAAATGTTATTTCTACTGAAAATATATCAATGTATTTAATGGCTTAATATATAAATGTATTTAATGCCATTTCTTTAAAGAAGGGATAGGACAAATACTGCATGACTTGAGTGACTGATTACACTTCATTAAGAGCAACTATTGTATATGTAAAAATCCAGGGTAGGAACAACCTACAGGAAAGAACATTCCTGTAATCCTTAAAAATAATCAACAAATTCCCAGAAATTAGGGAATGATTGGAAGGCTATACTGGTTGAATAGTTAAGCTTGAACAGATGATTCACTTACTCTAATCAGCAAAAATACATGGAGAGAAACTTGAAAACCACTTAGCTGCTGAATTGCTTGGCCCAGTGGTGGTAGCACATGTTTTTATTGGCCATTAATTAACAGATACATTTTAAAAGGCTAAATATAAAAAGGCCCCTGACAAGAAATGACGGTGGCAAGGCGAGTGCCATGTTTGACCACGACAGCTGGAGCAAAGGGCTCTGCGTGGTCATTGCCATCACTCCAACTCACTCATCTGCAGCCTCTGCTGCCGTTTTGCATCTGCCTGCTGCGGGCACAAGAGCTGTTTGTCTCGGGGTTGTGTGTTCCTCAGAGCCATGGAAAGTGCTGGGAGCAGCCCATGGCCGTGGCTGGGATGTAACTCCCCCACCATGCAATACACGCGGCTTTTCCCCGCGCCAGCTGTGGAGATAATTTAATTTGTCCATGGAGCTTTGGTCACACTTGTCTGCACTTGTGAGTGCTGGCAACTGTGCTGCCAGGAGGTGGGGTGGGCTGCAGGCATCTCTGCGTGTATTTATAACTGCGCCGTGCCATTGCGGGCAGCTGACAGCGGCCATCGGGGGGACCGAGCCCACGACCCTCGTGCCTGCTCTCCAAACCAGCCCCTGTCAATCAGGAGGCTGAGATTTAAATTTCATGAGCTAATCTGGTTCTACAGTGAAATGTCTCTCAGCTGGAAATTGCTGCTTGCATTAAGACAACCTCTTTTTTTTGAAAATTTTGGTTTTTTGCATGCAAGTTATTTTCAAAAAATTTGTCAGAAGCCATCAGTCAAATGCATTCCTATTCAGCCTTTTTGAGATGAAATTTTATTTTCCATTTCAAAGCAACTTTTCTATTTTGTATTGAGAACTTTTCAGATGTTCTAAGTCCCAGAAAAACATAGCATTTTAATTTTTTCCCAAAACTTATTCTGACCAGAAGCATTATTTTTCTCTTTTCAACATTGTCTTCTAAATGGTTTATTCTTTTTGTCATTTTCTCATCTTCCATTCCCAAAAAGCAAAAAAAATTTGAAACACCAACTGTCCTTTGAAATCTAAAAAGTTTGTTCCCACAGAGCCCTTTTTAACAGAGGGAATATATTTCAGTGAGTGTTTCTACCATAAAGATCTGCCAGTAAAAACTGGTTTAAAAGTAATTTAATTGAAATTTCCTTTTCTGCATAAGCTTCTGCTGGTGCACACTATTGTTTCTAGATCTCTGTTCTTCATTCATAGCAGACTCATTCTGACCTCAAATCCCACTTCCTACTAAGCCTGGGAATAGAGATTCATAACTTCATTGGGTATTGAATACTGTGGATTTGGTGGAGATACTGCTTTTACAACATTTCATAAGTTCCTCTCCTCACCACATTCTCCCTGTCCCATAGGCATAAATGAGGAGACTGTCTCTCTTTTCCTGCTGAAATTAAGTCTACTTTACAGATCCCAACAACCTCCTTTCCAATCCTCTGAAAAATACCTGCTTACACTCAGGGCATTTGTTCACAATCCCTATTCAGCTTTGAAATTTGCTGCTTCTCTATAAAGCCTGAAAAACTTCTTGTCTATCTGACAGCCTGTTGGCTTTTTCAAGCTACATTGTTTGTCCAATAAGAGAAAGTATCTCTACCTGCAGACTTTACTTTGACTTTTATTTCAGCTCTACTGTACAACAATTATTGTTTTCAAGGACAGATGTCATGAAGCAGAGCATGAGACAACAGGAGGAGAGCAGAACACCATTATTATACCAATATCATGTTGTAAGCCCTGGAATAGGAGTCAGGAGACCAAATACAGACATATCTGCTTGCCTCCTCTGTCTGCCAAGGTGGTCCCACTCTTGGTGTCAGGATAAGGCCAGGCTATTTCACACAAACCCTGCTCTTCCACAGGACCGCTCCACATCACACCATAGAGAACAGGCCCCCCATGCACCTTCCATCTTTAAGAGAGTTGCTAAAATAGGGCAAGAGGGTCTTCTAACTTGAAGAAATCAATGCAAATAGAGCTAAAAGCCCTTTGAATATCCAGTGAAAAACAAAGCCAAAATCCAACAGTCCTTCCAACCTGGTAACATACAATCCTGCTTGCAATTCTTCATCAGATAAGAATGTTTTGTGTGCATTGGGACAATTTATTCTGGAGTAGAAAGCTGTAGCCACACACAGCCCACCCCACTGCCTCCTGTGGGAGTCACTAAAAAAATCTTCTGTCCTTCCATTCCCCTGACCAAAATATTTCTAAATATTCTGGGAGGATATTGCAGGCAACCATATGACTACATTTAGGAAGCAAGCAGACAACAGCAGGCAGTCACCAAGGGATGCACATTCATTCCTTCTGTATCTTGCTGAAGATTTTATGAAAGAGAGCTTAACCTTTCTTTGGCTTGCAAAGCCCTGACCAATTAACTGCTATTTATACAAGATAATTCCTTATAATTGTAATAGGAAGAAATTCCCCTTATCCAAATCATTAGAGGGCAAAAGAAATACAAGAACAACAAAGAGTATCTAGCCCTGAATATTTGACCTTTTCTACTAAATTTTAGAATCAGAGTGGAGTAATTATTCCAGCACAAATTCCCTTCTATTTCAGAACATAATGTCTACCTAGGGAACTATCATGGAATCACGTAATCTGTTGGTCATTTCCCCATGTAGATTAGACCTAATCTTATTTTCTTGCAATTCCTCAACTATTGTCTTGCTTCAGATATAGTTTAAAGAAAGGGAAATTCATACCATGTGCATGAACTCTTCTGCCAAATGAAATTCAGTAGGGTATTCTATTTGTAATTCTTAAAAACTATTAAGTGGAGTAGATTATTCAGCAAATCTCAGAGACAATTATTTAATTTAAGAGCTATATAGGAGATAATCCTCCAAATAAGATAGATTACCAAGCAAAAGTTTTGTAATAAAGGAGAGCAAGCTGAAATTAGGCCTGTGGGGAAAACTTTTTTCATAGTTTGAGTTTTTTCCTCTTCCTGAACCTGTTTCATCATTATAATGGGATTGCCCAAGTAAAGTACCCAGATTATCCAGTCCTCAAGTAGGACTTAGGATCCATGAGCTTCATTTTAGAGTGCAGGAAAGCAGCTGGGTTACAAGAGAGCAATGCCTGAGCTGCCTCCAGTTCTGTAGAAAGTTCCTGTGGCAATTTGTTACAAATGGAAATTTGGGCTTAGACAAGTCCTGTCCTTGACTCAGATTTCTGGCAGTACCTCTGTTTGGGGTGGCCTGCACCGCAGATTTCTCTCATTCACAAGTTCCTAATAATGGCCCATTAGGCCTATTGCAAAATGAATTATTTGTTGAATGGACACAAAATTAACAGACATAAGACTTTTAGCAGGCTACTTACTACACCCTTCAGGTGGTTATCACAGATATCATCGTGGCCTCTTTCCACTGCAACCTGAACTTGCTTGCAGCAGCATAAACCATGGGCAGTAGTGTCAAAATGTTGTACTCTTGACAGGCAAACTAAATTCCCCCCTGGGTTTTCCCACAGGAGGCCCTCAGCCCAACCACAGCAGACTGCTTTCTCCTCTCTAGTATGTGGCTTTCCTTACTGGGAACATTCAGTTTGTCTCAGAGGGGTTGTGCAGCCCTCAGCTCCCTTGGTCACACCCAACATTCCTATAGCTCTGTTACAGCCATCACTGCTCCTGCTGGGCCCCTCTTCTGCCTTCCCACCCCTTGTCCTTCGTGCCTCCCAAGCAGCATGTCTGCAGCCAGGCCAAGGAAGCTGCCAGGGCAGCTGAGCTCTGCTGCAGGGACAGTTTTGAGTACTGCAGGGGTTCTTGAGCAAACTTACAGAAAAGTTACAGCAAGCTTGCAGCCCAGTTTCTGTAGGAGCCTGTGGATGATTAAATGGCGTGGTGTGAATTGTTGTAATCAGAACAATCAAAAAACAGTGTCTGAATGCTCTGAACTGCAACCAAATAAGGTGTCCTGAACTGCAGTATATAGAAAACATCAGAATTGTCATGCTTGTTTCACATCATTCCAGAGATCTTCCCAACAACTCCCTCCTCAGACAGGCACTAGTTTATTCACACAGAATCAGATGCAAGACTGGATATATAACAATATAATTATTATTTCAGAGAAGTATGATGTAGTACAAATACCTAGGATCCCCCAGGGTACCCTAAAAATGTGGAAAGAGGTCACCTGTGAAAGTCAAAGAGCTTTTCTCTTGGCTTAAAAGAAATCAGCATGTAACCTTAAAAATGCAGAATGTTCAAGAAGAAAATCAGAGGTCACTGAGTTTTTGTCACGTTTTTAAAGTGCTTCTGCTATAAAATAAAACTCTTTGCTGCCATTAAAACACCATCCAAAATATGATAGCCTTGATATTGTTGAGTCTGCAACAGAGTATAAACACATTCTATTAGCAACCTTGCATGAAATAAGTGCTTTCAAGTGACCTTCAGAGTGGTAACACAACAGATCATATTCTTCATTATTATTATTTCGAGACTGTTCACCATAATATGTGAAGTATGAGCCAGACAAGCAAAATTGCATCTCACTGAGCTGATTTTTAATGTCTTGATTTGTCAAGTAATGGGGTGTCTGTTGGCATACATGATTCTCATTCACATACATTGGTGATAATTGCAGGAGAGTATCCTGAGCAGCTATTTTTCAAGCACTCAATATTGACGATTATCGTGAAGAATTTCCTAGCCTGTCCTGGACATAATTAACAGCTTGAGCAAAACATCTTATTTACTGCTATTGCTAAGCTCTTCTGAATACACTTTCAGGGTGGTGAATTGACTGGTGCATGCAATCTTTAAAGGATCAGATTGATGGTGCGTGCTGAGAAGACAAAAGGCTCTCTTTGACAAATAACAAGAAGTCTAGTTTGTGGATTTCACTGAAGAAGGGCTTCAGGTACTAAGAGGAATAAACGCTGCAGTGTGGTGGGCTGTATTCTAACTCTGTGTATGGACTTGATCAGCAGCCCTGAAAAACTCTTTTAAACAGTAATTTACACAGTTCTGAAGGGGAAAAAAAAGCTTCTGTTCATTGTTTGCACATTAGAGTAAATAACATTTGATGACAGGAAAAGGAACATTTGGCTCTCTCCGCCCTAGGACTCTGAATTTGTCTTTTAAATTGCTCACTTATGGTTATGCAGTGGATTCTTTAATGTCCTTTTTGTAGCATTCTGAGTTTGGAGGCTGCTGTATTTTCTTTTAATTAGTGCATCCCTGGCCCACCTTGGGATGCTTGGCCAGGGCTGGGAAAGGTACAGTGGCTGAATTGATGTCTGCCTCTGCCCCACCAGAGCTGTCGGCTTTTAAAATAACCATGACTGATTACAGGATGGCCGTGGACTGACTGACTGACTGCAAGGGCTCAGCTCATTAAAATTGGACTTGAATAGTATAGCTTGACCCACTTACACAACCCAAGCAATCAGCCACTATTTTTACACAGAAAAACGCTTCAGGAGGCTGAGTGTGGTCTCTCCAAAGCGGTGGAGGGTTTTTCTCCTCACCAGCTTCTCCTCTGCTTCTCATAAACACTGGGAGGGCTAGGTTTAACATACCAGTATCTGCTGATGAGAGAAACATTTTGCTGCTGCAAACCCTGGGCTGTTGTCACCTGAGGCTGTCCCCAGCAGACCATGCTGCTTTCTGGGGGCTTGCTCAGAGGTTACATATCATGGGCAGGTCTGCCTGCACAGTGCACTTGCAGCTCATATTACGGCTGGTTTGATTGTTATTAACAAGCACTCGAACCTTACACTTAAATTTCACTGTAAAAGCTCCCCCTACCTTCTCCTTTGCTCCTCCCAGAGGAGAAGGTGGCTGCTAGCCAAGCAGCTTTTTTAAGATGTTTTTCAGACAGGTGCCTATGGAGCTATTTTTTGGGAAAGGGAAGGAGAGGTAGCGCCAGAGGAAGCCATAGCTACTGAGCCTGTGCTGTGTCACGTAGACTTTGCAGTGGTCTGCATTCCAGGAGGACCTCATCCCATTGCTGGGGAGCCTCTGCACCAGCACAGAGCTGCAGTATGATTTTCCTTAACCATTTTTGTTAAAGTTGAAAAACAAACCAGCCATAAATCTTTCCATTGGTTTTGGTGCCTTGTTTTGTTGGATTTTTTTCCCCCAAGCCCCAAATATAGAGCAGAATTGAACCTGACAGTGTTTTCTTTATGTTCATCATAATCTTGCTACTAATTCACCTCATGCCATGCTGGAAATATGCCTGACAAGTGTTTTTAATTTGAAGGGAAAGTACCAAAAAAAGCTATATCACTTGCAAATTAATGAATGTATTTTTTTTCTTTTTGAAAAATGATCTGCTCTCATTTCCAGCACCCTGTTCTTGTAGATGTTATCAGTATGAGAAAATCGAGGTAATGCTGAAGCAGGCTGTTCACAGATCTGCTAAGAACCATTCCAGGCCTTTGCATGTTTGTTTGTTTGGGTTTGCATGAATGGTTCACAAACTCAGCAGTATCTCAGGTGACTTGGGACAAGATTCTGCCACTCTGTCTCCCATTACATACTGTGGTGCTGCACAGCTCCATAGACAAGGCTGTTAAAACCATTTAGTTACCTCACTCCTGTTAGTGATCTGGGCTCTTGATCTTCCTGAACCCCACAGTGCCCTAAACAAGCATCCTTTGTTACACCTGTTTTCTCAAAACTGTGGATTTCCACACTCTAGACCGGTCCTACAGGGACTTAGGAAGTCAAGTGGAAAGACTAAACTTTTGAATTGTCTCAGTAATTACAAAAAACTTGTGTTTGCACCACAAAAGAAATTAAAAAAAAAAAAAAGGGAAAACAGGAAGGGGGAGGAGGGAAAATTACTTTGAACACATTGAGTAGCAAAATAAAAATTCATTAACGAAGCTGGAATGAACATTCCAGTGAAGACCATTTCAGAAAATAACTGGGAAACATAAACATATGCTCATCTCATCTCCTCTAGGGCCCTGTTGGAGAGGAAATGCAACCATGGAGGAACTTTCAAAGCAAAGCACAGGATTTCTGGTCCTCCTCCTGTTTTTGTCTCTTGGACACAGACCAGAGCAGCACGGCGGTATCCACAATAGATACTCCTTGCTGGTCAGTGCCAGCAAGAGGAAGAATATAGGTTCAAGCCAAACATCACAACTGACCTGGCATGCCCTGACACCCAGAGCCCTCTGCATGGGGAGAGGGCAGCTGAGAGTCACCTGCCAGTGCCTGCTGCAGCACCAGCAGGGCAGAGGCTCGGCAGAGCGCTCCTTTCCTTGCACCTGTGCGTTCCCATCTCCGGCATGGCTGGGCAGAAATTCACTTTTGATCAGATTCCTGAGACAGAGCTTCTGTCACAAGTCAGGCTGCATCTCTAGGGCACAGCAGAGACTAGAGGGGTAGGGAACATACTGCCTGCAAGGGAACACACTGCCTGCAAATACCACATCCACCCCAAACCTAGCAGGGGAGTGGTGAGCTATACATTTACTAACACATGCAGTAATTTTTAATAGAAAATCTGTCATATTTTGGCTCAAGCAGTATACAATAACAAAAACTGCTGACGGTAAAAATTCAGTTCAGTAGTTGCTGAAAAAGCTGATTTCAGCCAGGAAAAGAAAGACTGCCTTACCAAAGCTTGCAATTACTGCACCGCAATGAGTTAATACAGGCTGCAGCTCGTTAAAAGGCCAGAGATGAACCAGCAGATATATGTAGGGAGGTTTATGCTAGCACCTACTCCTACAGGGTATGAGTCAGGCCAGTGCTGTTGCTCTTTCACTTTTATAAGCATTAAACTTCTTTGCCAGCTGTTGAACTACTCCAAAATTTCAGGTGCGGATTTTCAACTGACTAACCAGCTAAAATGTCTGCATGATAATACAGGCAAGCTTTAAAAAAAAATTAACACAGGTAAGGGAGAAGGAAAAAGAAGTAAAAGGAAAGAAGGAAGAAAAAAAGAAAAAGAAAAAGAAAAAGAAAAAGAAAAAGAAAAAGAAAAAGAAAAAGAAAAAGAAAAAGAAAAAGAAAAAGAAAAAGAACTGGGTCAATTTAAGAGTAACAGTACAAGAGTAAAACTGAAGGTTTACACCTTGAATGTTTGAGGCATTATACAGATGTATACTGTTTTAAAGGTGATTTGCTAACTTGACTTAATCAGGGATTTACTTCTTAGCTGTAATCCAGTCCAGCCTCTTTCTTAATTTGAGCTCTGATCTGTAGTGTTTGAAGAATATTAATTCAGAGGGTACCACTCTCTCCTTTAAAGCAAACAATACAAAAAACCCAAATTCATTGCAACATGAACTGTGCTTTAGAATTTACTTCATTTACACAGGTTTCCTTTCCTTCAGACAATTAAGTCTTGTGAGTAGTTTTCATTCAGCTGTTTTTCCATACTATCTACAGGTGGAAGGAATTTTTTTATTCCTCTTCAAAACCACACATAGATGGAAAAGGGCAATTTAGCTTCAGAGGTACCATGTTAAGTTAAGGGATGATAGTGGTACACACAAACTTACACATAATATGAGTAAAAGTTGGTGTTGTCTGGGCTAAATTTTGGGTTTAGAAACTCCTCTCAATGCATCAGCAAGACATCAGAGAGCTCATAAAGATAGGTCTGCTACAGATCCTCATCACAACATGATCCAGACATCCTGCAAGTGGACCAGCACCCTGTCCCTTTGCAAATATCCTGATGGAGGTACTGAAGCTGGGGGTTATGGCACCCCTGAAAGAAGGTGGGAGGGTGTGCCTTCATAGAGTCTTTAAACCTGGCTCCCAGAAGTTACATGTCCTACTGGGAGTTATTTGAATAGAACTCATCCATGTGGCCAACACTGAACTCTTGCACAGCCAGGAAAGTGAACACTGAGCAACCTGTAGCAGCTAGAGAGAAAGCACAGGAAAACAAGGACAATTATCCTGATGAGCCATGGCTGAGAGACATCCTCTAGGAGGCTCCTGCCAAGAGAAGGAGGGCCAGAGCTGTCATTCATGGAAGGAGGTACAAATATGCAGAAAAACCCACAAAAGACCTTTGACGCAAGAAGGGCCAGGACTTTCTGGAGAACTTTCTTTCTGACACACCATTTGTTGGGCTGCACTCAGACATTTCCAGTTTTGAAGCCTTTGTGCCTTTCTTCTTTCACATATAAAACTTAAAGTAATAATACTTTAGAAAGTCTACATGTCTGACAAAATTCAACACCTCTCTGGGTAAATACATCCCACTGCGCCCTGTAGCTTTCATTGTGAATCAGAAGAGATGACTAATGCCATAACTGCTTATTAAAAAGAAAATTATTAATTTCTTTGTGAGCTAAAGTCTTAGAATTCTTTTTAACACTTTAAAACCAAGGAAAAATAGTTTTGGTGATATAAAGCACAGGCATTTAGGTTTTTTTGTAGATATAAAAGAGCATTTTTTTCTCAAGAGCTATTGCTGATTTTTCTTTTTGCTTGACAGATGAGCTTATCAAGTGTCACTGACATTTTTGCAGTACTGTGCTAAAATATGCTTCATTTGCTACTCATCTGAGCACTTCAGATATGTGTCATTCAGATGGCACTAAAGGCCTGATCCAACAATCATGTGGGCTGGAAGTGCCTCAGTTTCCTAGAGACCTCTTGGTTTCACTCCCAGTGCCTAAACCAAGAGTAGCAGATAACCTGGTGAAGAGAGCTCTTTCCCAGGCAGTGGGAAGTGATGATTTAAACCTCCTCAAGCTGGTCCAGAATGCCTTTCATCACCTTTGGTGCACTTTTCTCAGTCTTTAACGCAGCTCAAGCATGTACTCAGGCATTCAGCACTCTTCTAGGCAAGAATAAACCTACACAATGAAGAATCTGTTGCTTACCCTCTGCATCTGTGAGCACTTCATCCTCAAAAACCACCAGCCATTTGAAACAATACTGTAACTGGAGTTCAAACAACAATACCTGACTGGAAAGCTAAGTAGACATTGATAGAAAAAAAAATTGAATGATAGAGACCACTGCAGTGACCTCATCCAGCCCTGTACTGAAAGGGGAGCCAATTTCTAAGCTAGATTTCAGGGGGGGGGGGGGTGTCCTGTAAGCCAAGACCTGATTATATCCAAGGATGTAGATTTCCCCAGGCTCTTTGGACAATCTGATCCAGTTCTACAGAAGTGGTTTAACAAGCACGAAATGTTGAGGAAAATAATTTCCCTGAACCAGCTGGCATCTGCTGATACAACTCAGGATCCTCCTGACCTTCTTCACCCAAACTTGTCCTCCTGGACCCCCAGGCTCTTGTCTGTAGAGCTGCTTTCCAGGCAGTTTGTCCACAACCCATAGTGCTGGTTGGGATTTTTGCACATTTGCACTCATCTTCATTAAACTTCATGAGGTTGCTGCCAGCTTGCTTCATGAGCTTGCTGACACATCATTGAACAGGAGCCCTACTTTCTATTTCCTCTCCCCACTTTGGTGTTGTTGGTGTAATTGCTGTGGGTTCACTCTGTTCCATCATGCATGCTATTAATAAAGATATCAAACAGTATCAGCCCCTTTATCAAACACTGAAGAATGTCACTGGTGATCAGTTCAAGCTATTGGCCTTTAATATTTCAGTGGGAAAGCCCAGATAGATTTTTTTTTTTTCACCAGCTTTGTGATCCACCCTCCACATCCAGACCTTCCCAATCTGAGCACAATGGTGCTATGGGACAGTGCATTTAAAGCCTTGCTAACAGGATTTTGTTTTCTGAGCAAGTCATCTCATCAAAGAACAGAATCAGACAGGTCAGACATGATTTGCCCTTGGTACTGGGGCTTCTCCTGGAAGCCATATCCAGGGACACGAATTGTGGTCATCCTGTGCAGAGCCAGAAGTTTGGCTTTGATGACCCTTGTGAGTCCCCTCCTTAGGATATTCTAAGGATATTCTAATATTAGGATATTCTATTATTCTATATTAAGTGATGATAATTCCATGATCAAGATCCCAGGTCAGTAATCCTTCTCTCTTTCTCTCTATGTCTGGATATGCCTTACAAATAATTTGCTCCAGTGCCTTCCCAGGGACTAGTGTTGGGATGATCCCAGCCAATAATCAATTGACTGGTTTGCAACTCATGTCATAGCAAAGCTTCTTGCTCTCAAGCCACTCTTTTATCCAAAGCAGAAGCTCCGCACTTCACCTCCTCTTTCAGACCTTTTTAAAGACAGTCCATGGCACTAGCCCTCAGCCAAAATCTTATTTCATCCTTCTGATCCTAAATGAAAGATTGTGTCAGGGATACATTTGTTACTGGAGATTCCTATTTACTTCACTCTTAGCAGCAGATGCAGCCTCAAGAAGAAAACATCCAAAGGGACATATTTAGTTCCAGAGGTTATATTTGTAGTTTATGTTATTACAGCACATGAGCTCCTTTGCCTTCCACTATCAGTTTTCACATGCTTTGCAGAATTTGAGGATTCTTAAATGCTGGAAAATAATCTTAATGTATTGCACCTCTGACAGTAAATGTATCCTTTCATTGAAAAGATTTGGTTGTTAAGTTTCTTCACTTTATGGAGATTGATGAGGTTTACCTTACACTTAGAGCTATGCAAATAATTGATTCTGGAGTCCAATGGCAGAACACAGCTAAAGCCAAACCCAATATTTTCAAGTCTTTCTTGGCAAAATGAAAGACTGAAATATTTCATTTTCCTTTTGAAAAGAACATTGAGCTCAATCAGAAACCAAATGTTTCACTTCATTTTATTTTTAGCAAAAAAAAAAATGAAACAAAACAAAACCAACTCCCCCAAAGCCTTAAAACACACACCAGGAAAACACCAACAACTAAGGGGTAAAGTCACAAAACCAGCATGGGGCAAATTGTCCATTTTACCTGTTTTCCCAGTGTTTGGCAGAGTTTTCCTGATCACAGAATCATCACTGAATCTTTGAATTTTTTAGGAACCTCTGGAGATCCTCTGGGCCAATCCCTGTGCTCAAAGTAAGGCAGATAACAGTACCTTAACCTGAAAACCAGGCTCCACACGAGCCCACACTTTCCACAGGACAATCCCTGCATCTTTCTTGCCATGTGTTTGCAATGTCACTTTACTGGCACCAGCCTGAATGGCTGCATTAAGGTTGAGCAGAACAGGAAATGTCACACAGGCACTAGGATACAGGTTGTTACACTACGTAATGGGGTGGAAATTCCTCTCAAATAATTCTTACTTTTTTAGAAAAAATTGCATAAATCTTGGCTATTCTGCTAATCATCTGCTGCAAAGAGAAGATACACAGCAGAGATAGGATAAGGCAGAGAAGTTCCCACACTGCTGAGGAAGCTTACATAAAGCAGGCTATTTATGTCTCTTACAAAGCATAAGTCTTTGGTTTTTTGGTTGGTTTGGGTTTTTTTGTGTTTTTTTTTGTTTTGTTTTGTTTTGTTTTGTTTTGTTTTGTTTGGTTGGCTGTTTGGTTGGTTGGTTGGTTGGTTTTGGTTTTTGGTTTGGCTTTTTTTCCTGTTTGGTTCTGATCTCCCATAGTGAGTCTCTACTCTTAAAAGGAAGAACACACTCCTGAGTGGTGGGGTAAGACCCTGCAGGGCTCACTGTGCTCTTGCCCCTGGCCAGCAGCAGGAGAACCTTGTGCAGGAGGAGGTGGCTGCCAGGTGAGGAGGCTGGGTCACTCACTGCTGTGTGTTTGTAGCCAGCCCTGGACTCGAGGCTGCTCCCAGCGGTACCCTCAGCATTCAGGGCACCTCAAAGCTATGTGCTGTGCATCTGTCATTGTTGTAAGTTTGGCCAGAGCTGAACTGTTGGAGAAAGATTTGACCTTGGCCATTCTGAGGACCTGTTGCTAACACAGCTCAGGAACAAGGTACTATGACAGCTTTCACCCTGCTGACAAAGGTCTGGCTGCTCATTTGGTGCACCCTTCCTTCAGGTTGTTTGTGCAGATGGAGACCCAGCAAGCCCCTGTGGTGTTACACACTGCTCCACGAGGACCAGATCCAGCCAGTGCCTTGCACCTGCTGAGATTTTACCTGGCTCCCCTTTTAAAATAAGGAGTTGCATGGGGCAGTGTTCAGACACCTGAACCTGAAAGGTTTTGGGGAATGGCTTAGGGCAACAATTGCAAGGAAAGACAAGGACTTCCATTCTGGTGTGGTGGTGGTGTGGGAGCAAGCTACATGACTTATCAAGGCTCTGTGTCCTGTGGTGCTTCTCTTCAGCTTTACCTCGAAATCCCTTGCCCTTGTTTCTCCCCCTCCACAGTATATTAATCTCTGATACTGGCAAAAGGCATGTGGAGAACCTACAGCCTTTCCAAATGTCTAATATTTAAGCAGAAGGACTGGAGCAGAAGGAGAATCCTACATCCAGTTTTTTCCTGTGCCATAGTCACAGCAAACTGCTCACAGTATCCAAAATTTCTGTGACATGTGGTGAATGGGAGAACAGCTTTACTATTTAGGTTTGAGTTAGAGCTGAAGAGTGTTAGACTAGTAGATTCACTTTGTAAAACAACTCTACAATATCCTCAAAAAACCCAGGAATTTTCACCACAGCCCCAAGTTCGAGCCTTTATTTATATTGAAGGAATTTTGGACACCTTGTAATGGATCCCCAGATCACTGATGTTGGGGGCCCATGGAAAATGAAATGACTCCTCAGACACCACTATTCAGTGAGTCACTAGCAGGGGTGGATACAGAATTCAAGGACCCACGATGTTGAAGCCTGCGTAAAAACCACTTGTTGCCACTAGGTTGTCAATATTTTTGGCCTCTCTTTTAGATATGAGAATAGAATGGTTCATAAACAGTGCTGCAGACATGAACAGGAAGACTTTAAGGCAGTTTTACAGACGGAGAGAGTGTTAAAGCTGGTTGAAAGTTCTTCTGATAAGTGACTCAGAATGTGTTGGACTCTACAAAATTAGTCATTTATTAAAAGGTGTAAGAATCATTTCTTTATCTATTAATGAATAATGCACTCTACTGTAAAGTGTGACTAACTTCTCATAAAAAGAGAGCAAAACTGTGGGTGCACATAGTCACTTTGTTATCTTCCTGCCATAACTCAGTCTGTTTCTGCACTCTGCATAGGCACATACAGGAACCAAGTCTGCAGGTGCCTGAAGGCACCTGGGGAGGGCTGACAGACTCACTCCTTGAAGAGAAACCTTTTCTTGGAAAGTCTGACTCTATACTTATTTGGAAGACAGGGAAAGCAGCAGCAGCAGCAACCTCTTTCATTTGTTGCACCAAGACTAGACCTGTTTCCAGTCAAGCTATTAGTCCTTGCCACTTTTTAACTGTTGTGGTTTTACTGACCCAACCCTTATTTTATATTTAGGCCATTTTCTTGTAAGAAGTCACAGCTGTGACTGTCATTTTACTACAGTGAAATGTGTCAACAGGACCAAAAATAGCAGCTGTCTATCAGACCTGCACCAAGTGTGTTAATGGAGATACCAACACTGGAAACAAAACAAAAGACGCAGAAACAGAGAATGCAGCTCTGCAATGAAGGTCATATTTGAAACACAATGCTTACTTCTTTTCTTCCCTAAAAGAGAAAATAGAGATTTTCTTAAAAGTTAACTGATAGGGGCTTATCATGTCTGGACAAATCTAAGGTAATGGAATTTACTGGAATAAACCTTCTGCTGGGAGGAATGGAATGTCCAGGGTCATCTGTGCTTCTTCATCATCACCCCAGCCACCTATTCTCATTGATATTAGCTGACAACTTGTGACTTCCACCTTCATAGGAAAATATATGGCCTGGGAGTACAGCATGAGACTTGAGAGGAGGTTGTCTCAGCTCTGCCACAACTGCCTCAGTTACAGACATAAAAACTTTCACTTCTGAAGGAGCTGCTCAATTTTGAGATGCTGTGGTCTGTGGTGCAAAGACCAGCTCTCACTCTGTCACTAGCAGAGTCCCTAAGGGATCTGAGACCTTGTCACACTCCTATTGCTCACATGCTCAAATCTTTCATTTGATCTGCTGATCAGCTTCTGGGCACTGAAAACTTTTACTGAAGCCACCAAAATTTCTGTGGCTCTAAGGACTAGTATGTAGTTGTAATAGCCTACAGATGATTACACATTATGATTTAGTTGCCCCTCAAAATCTGTCACAAAAATTTCAAGTGCCTTGACAAATCCTACTTCATAACCTCAAACTAACACATAGTAAGTCAGTATGTTGAGAGAGGCATGAGCCAATAAGAGATCTGCCTTAGCCTGCCTAAGCTGTTGGGACAAGTTTAAAAACTACAGGTTCTCTAAGGCACAGACAGAGCAGAAGTAACTGAAAGCACTTCCTTCAGCATCTGCACTGATGCTTAAGTGGTTCACACTTAAATGCTTTAGAACAGGGTTTCTGAGATTTTTTTTTCTGGGAGGGCTGTTTAATGAATTGAACATCAGGCTGGGGCCAGATAAAAAACTTCATGTGAAATGAAATTTCCTTCTGTTTAAGAACGTAATGTAACAAGCTTTACAAATTGACACTGAAGTAGAGCAAATAAAAAAGGAATTCCTTTTCCATGTTCAAGGGGGGTGCATGAAGAGGATTTAATTTCCAATCATTTAATACAAACTGTTCAAAACCTTCCTCAACCTGAAGGACTGAGCAAAGATAACCCCCAACACAGATCTGCACATGCCACTTCTAAAGGAGATTAATCCAGATCCCACAAGACAGATGAGTCTACAACAGACCTCAAAGCAGTTTTTTAACTCAATATGGGATAGCAGGAGGGCTCAGAGGCATGCTAAGGTACAGAAAAGTTGCAGAAATTAAACTCATTATCACCCTTTCCAGCAGCCAGTCTGGGCTGGTCAGTTTTGCACAACATGGCAGTGTTTTGTGGAAGGAATTTGGGTGCAGGGCAGGGAGAAAGAGCGGTACAGTAATGTGTGCTGTGCTTTTTAGAGAAAGAAAAACATCATCAATAGTTATTATCATGTGACTCTAAATCATACAAAGAAGGAGTATACCAGCTCAAAGGATGGAAATGGAGTTTGTTCAGTCTTAGACAGTACTATATCAGCATGTTGCACCTAGATAAGAGATTCTGAGATTCTAAAAATGAGAAAAAACCTTTTTTGAAATAGCCTATGGTAGTATAACCTCCTCATCCTTAGGTAGTTCAATGCTTGGGTCTGGTTAAATGCTTATTTTTCAGAATAATATGTAGAAATGGCAAAACCATCACTTCTTTCCATATCTTCCATATCTTTCCATATCTTGTTCCACTGGTTAACCCTATTTGTCTCCTTGGCCTTTATGATCTGAAGGTTTTTTATTTCTATATCTGTACACTGGCCTGAATTTTCAACCAAATCAAAAGCCCTTTCCATGTGATGTTTTGCCCTCCCAAGGAGCAACAGTATCTATTATGGTCATTCTCCAAAAACCAGGTTGCAGTTAAGCCTTAGTTTGGATAAACAGACCTAGCTCTCCCTATACAGCATTTTTCTTAGACCTCAAAACATTTTTATGGCTCCTGTTATGACCTTGCATGCAAGTTCTGCGCTTCAGAGAACCTCTGGAGAGTGAGGGCTGAACCCATGAGAACGTGGCTCTGCTTCAGATGCTCTTGTAAGAGATTAAAGATCTGGGATGAAAAAGATATGAGTTCCCCAGGAATGCTGAGTGGTTCCTCGGGGGAAGAGCTTCAAAGCAAGGAATCTAAAAGACCAAAAGTATCTTAAATAAAAATATTTCAGAAAAAAAAAGATATTTAATTCAATATGCAAAGAGTTAAATCAGGCAAGACAGATGGATAATAACTTAAAAATGAATTTGTATTTAGGAGTTTGTGTTCACAACCACCACTGTCAACTGATTATACCATGTGTCACTAAATAACAGGCAATGTTGAGATCACACGGTCCTATTATTAGAAATGTAATAGTCATATCTTTTTTAAAAACCTGTTTTTAAATCTGTTGCCACCTGGAAAACTAGATTAAACAGATCAAGAGTTAAGGTTATCTACAAATATTCTGGGCAGAAACATAATTAGGGCTGTTATTAGGATTATCATTTAGTAGGCAGTGTAGATGAGCCTGAGAAGATAAGCCACTATCAGTCGTGGTTGAGGGCTAAAGTGATTATTAAGCTTGTAAGTTTGGGCCATGTGTTTTCCTGGCAATGTGGACGTAATGTTGAACAGCTTCCAAAAACCCAAGGCAGCACTGCAGGTGGTTTCTCCTAAAAAGCTTTTCCAATGTGGCACCATCAGCAAACAGGTGAAGTGCTGGTGTGTGCCAGAGCCTCCTTGCAGCTCTGCAGCACCAGGGCAGAGGATCGTGTAGCATGAAATTGCACAGTGGGGCCTAAAGCTGCGTGCCAGGCAGCCCCATGTGTGTGCCATGCTTTCCATCCCAGATGATTCACTCTGGACACAAAGCACTCAGCACTGCTGCACAACACCTGCAAGGGCAGGCTGTGGTAAGAAAAAATTTCATGCCAGGATAGAAGATTGAAATAATTTTTGCATTGAACCATGGTGAACAGGCTGAACCCTTAAACAAACATATTTCAGGATGTGTAACAGCCCAAGCACTCTGCATGTGCCTACAGTGCATGACTGCTGGACATAGAATCACAGGACGGTCAGGTTGGAAGGGACCTTAAAGATCACCTGGATTCAACACACCTAACATGGGCAGGGACTGCCTCCAATAGCACAGGTTGCTCAAATCCATGTGGGTGGAAACATTTACCTGATCTAGTTGAAGATGTCCCTGCTCACTGCAGTGGAGTCAGACTAGATGACCTTCAGAGGTCCCTTTCAGCCCAAACCACTCTATGTTTCTGTGTGCGATCACCACTTGGAGCATCTTCCCGAGCAGGGTGAGCAGTCAGCTCTGCAGCACCAGCTGTTCTTCTCCACTGCACCTCTCACCTCAGTGAGACAGACACCTGCCCAGCAGCTCACCCTCCCTTGGAGATGCACTCCCCAACTTCCCCAGGCCTTTACCACAGCTGCCACCAGGGATTCACTGCTGTTACTTCTTGTCACATGGAAATCCTCATGGGATCAGCTACTGGGACCTGTGTGCTTCTACTTCCCTCCCTGGCATCTGCAGGGACAATTGGTGGCACCTGCAATTTGATGTCTGCATTGCACCAGGGACATGGGGAACTCCCCAGCAGGGACCTTCCAAGACACAGCAAGAGCACAAGAGCTGACAAAGAGCAGCTTGGTGCCACAGGCAGCTGGCAGAGGTCAGCACATCTCTGCAGGGACTATAAAGGTTAATGGGGCTCTCACTTCCTCAAACAGGCTTACTAACCCAGAAGACACAGGCATTCCCCAGCACCCTTTTCTTTCTGCTGCTGCAGCTTCAAAAAACCCAGGAGATATAAAGAGGGAGTTGGGAATGTGCAGGTTTGATGGGGTTGGTGGGCTCTTGTCACAGGAACAGGCCTGATCCTTGGAGCAGACTAAGCACTCCCACTGAACACAGCAAACCAACAGCAGCCCCTGATTCTTTGAAGTTGCTGATGTTTTGCAGCTAGCTGAGCTGCTTAGTGAGAAACTCTCATTTTGTTTTCAGAAACATAAATAAATTGCTTTCCTTCAGATAACTGATATTTTTCTTCCTCTTGAAATACTCAATGGACCTGTTTTTATCTGTGTGGTGTTTACTTTCCAGGAGGCTTTGCCACATTTGCAGCTTCATGAGGTTTTTTTTTTGCCTCAAGCTCCTCCACAAAATACACAGAGATCCCAGGGCTGGTCTCGGCTGTTGGGAGGGTAAATCTGCTCCCGAGACAGAAAGGATGGCCCTTCTCATGACTTTTTCTTTTCTTGGTTCTGTTTTGACATTTTATCTTCCTTCATGCTACATGAACAGGAAGCTATAGGGACAGCCACAAATCATCTTGCTGCCTTATGTCCTTCAGCTCCACTATTTTTACACTTGTTTTTGTAAAAGTGCCTGTACATTTACAGGATGAAATGGTGATGGCAGAATGTCTCTGATTACAAATTCCATTACGTCTAAGAAGACCAAATGCTGTTCCCCTTATTCAAACCCAGCCAAGGATCTTTCTTACTCTGAATTTATAGTAACCATAATTCCAGGAGATCCTCAGATACCTCACCATGGGGGTTTTTTTCTGCACAAATAGTTTTTACAGCTGGGCGAGGTCTTACATTACAGAGAAATTTATGCCTAAACATCTACTCTTAATTAGTCCTTCAGCTACTTGAGGTGGTTACAAATCCATCCACAGCACCCACTGGAAGATATAAAAAACCTACTCCCCTAATTTAATGTACAAAAGTATTTGTTATTCCACTGACATTCTGGATAGCAGGAAGGAAGATGTCAGGAAACTTTAGATTCATGTTAGACCTCTCAATTTTCTCAGTGGTAGGGAAAAGCTCTCCTCTTTTTTTTTCCTCTTTGTACAGTCTGAAATGTGAACAGTTGAACCAGTGTAGCTATGAATAGACAGTCCTAGAGGTCCTAATAGGTAGAGAAGCACACTCACTTTTTTATGCTTGTCCTAAAATTTTTTATAAGGTTTTGCTGAAGCTCATTGCAGCAGATTGACTTTGCGCTCATAATGAAAAAATAGTCCTCGATACAAGAAATGCATAGCTAGGAGGTGAAACCTAAAAAACCCTGTATATGGGGTGTCTTTCACTGTCATGGGTAGTGTCTTGTTTGAGATAATAGGGCAAGCATGTCTGTAAGTACTGCTGCTTTACTGAATTAATAAATAAATAATCTCCCTTGCACATCTTTGCTTTTTTAAAAAAGCAAACAAAGAAACAACAGCAACCATTAACAACAAAAACCCAACAAACCTGGAGAGTTGTCATTAAGCAGATCAGCCTGGTGTCATATGGTTGACCACAGGAGCAAAGTCCAATGAGGTCATTCTCCATGGTAGCTCTTCTCAGTGGTTTTCCTAATTAATTACTTAATTTAACAGTGTATTGATCTAGACCCGATCACTTTTGTACCTCAGTATCTTTGATGTTGGTCTTTCTAGTAAGAGAGTCCATGTAGTCTTCTTCAAATCCAATGGCACAAGAAATCCTTATTATCCAAAGTTTTACCCTGATAGATTTCCAGCAATAGTATACAACAGCAATTTTATTAAGTCAAAGAAGCTATGTCAGTCATTGCAGAATTATATACATTTTACTATAGTAATTATGTGAATTGGAAAATAGGAATATTTATAACTGAAAATGTAAACTTCTCCAGGCTGGCCTCACTGGGGTTCCATAAGTGCTTTGAATAGTTTTTATTTTCTATGCCACAACCTCTCTTTTTCTGCCAGCACATTTAAACATGAATAGCTCTTTTACAATACTTCTGTGGAGTCTCTGCATCTGCAACAGAGCCAGATTCAACCTCACATTCTCTTTGAGCATTTAATATAGTAAATTTCTTCTTTAATAAGTTAATCCGATGTTGAAGTAAAGCTAGCATTTCACATGGGCTACATATTCAGAAGGGTAGACAGATGGAATTATGCCAAGTGACACCAAGCAAGGACAGAATCAAGGGATCATTTAGGTTGGAAAAGAACTCTAGGATTATACAGTGCAGCCATTGTCCTAACACCATGAAACCATGTCTCCAAGTGCCACATACTCACATCTTTTAAATTTCTCCAGGGAGGGCGACTCTGCTACTTCCCTGGGCATCATGTTCCAATGCCTGATAACCCTTTAGGTGAAGAAAATATTCTTAATATCCAATCTAAACTTCCTCTGGTGTAACTTGAGCCATTTTGTCTTGTCCTATCACAAATTACCTGGGAGATGAGACCAATCCCACACATCACTACAACCTCCTTTCAGGTGGTTGTAGAGAGCAGTAAAATCCTTACTGATCCTTTTTTTTCCACACTAAACACCCCCAACTCCCTCAGCTACTCCTCATCAGACTTGTTCTCCAGACCCTTCTCTGGATTTGCTCCAGCACCTCAATGTCCTTCTTGGTGTGAGGGGCCCAGAACTGGACAAAGGGTTTGAGTCCTGTGCTGAGTACGGGGAAAAATCACTGCCCTGGTCCTGCTGGCTACACTATTCCTGATGCAGGCCAGGGTGCATTGACCTTCCTGGCCCCATGGGCACACTGCTGGATCGTGTTCAGATGCTGTTGACCAGCACCCCCAGATCCCTCTCTGCTGAGCAGCTTTCCAGGCACTCACTGGCTGTGGTGTTGCATAGGGTTGCTGTAACCCAAGTGAAGGACCTGTTATTCTACTTCATTGACTCTTGTACAATTGGCCCTGGCTCATCAATCCAGCCTGCCCAGAGGCCTCTGTAGAATTTCCCTATGGAGAGTTCTATAGAGAACAGCAGATCTGGAGAGATAACAGATCAAGACTGGTCTGCTGATCAGCACTCCTGCCCAATGTCAAACTGACTGAGGGTGAACTCTGTTCCCTTGCCCAGATTGTTGGTAAAGACATTAAACAGAACTGGCCTCCATCCTGTGCACTGGGATCACCACTAGTGACCAGCTGCCACCTGGATGTAACTCATTCTGGATGTAACAATTCTCTGGGCCTGGCCTCCAGACAGGTTTTTACCCAGTAGAGAGTGCACCTGTCCAAGCCATGAGCAGCCAGTTTCTCCAGGACAATGCTGTGGGAAATGGTGTCAAAGGCTTTAGAAATGGTGTCAAAGGCTTTACTAAAGCCCAGGAAGACATTCTACAGCCATTCCCTCATCCTTTAAGTTGATCACACTTTCGTAGAAAGATCATGCTGGGCAAGCAGGACCTCTCTTTCATCCACCAGTGGTGGCTGGGCCTTGTTTCCCAGTTGTCCTGTACATGCCACGTGTTGGCACAAAAGATGATCTGCTTCATGACTTTGCCCAGTACCAAGGTCATACTGTGAGGCCTGTAATTCTCCTAATCCTTCTTTCAGCCTTTCTTACATTATGTTTTCTAGCCTCCTGCCAACAGGGGCATTTCCCCATCAGGGCTGCTGACAAATGATGGAAAATGGCTTGGTGTGCACTTCTGCCAGCTCCCTCAGTGCCCTTAGATGGGTCACACTGGGCCCCAAAGACTTATGTGGTTCTCAGTGGCATAAGAGATTGCAGACCATTCCCTCCTGGATTGTGGGGGCTTCATTATGCTCCCCATCCCTGTCTTCCAGCTCAAGGGGCTGAGCACCTGAAGAACAACCAGTCTTACTGTTAAAGACTGAGGCAAAGGCGGCATTAAATACTTCAGCCTTTTCCTCATCCTTTGTCACTCTGTTTCCTCCACATCCCATAAAGGATGGAGATTGTTCTTAGACATCCATTTGTGGCTGATGTGTTTATAGAAATATTTTTTGTTGCCTTTTACAGCAGTGGCCAAATTAAGTTCAGTTTGGGCTTTGGTCCTTCTAATTTTCTCCCTGCATAACTTCATGTTATCCTTGTAGTCCTTCTGAGTTTCCCTCCGAAGGTGATAAGCTCTTCTGTTCCCCAAGTTCCAGACAAAACTTTCTGTTCAGCCAGGCTGGTCTTCTTCTCCCCTGGCTCATCTTTCAGCACATGGGGACAGCCTGCTCCTGCACACTTAAGATTTCCTTCTTGAAGAATGTGCACCATTGCTGGACTCCTTTGCCCTTCAGGACTGCCTCCCAGGGGACTCTGTCAGCCACGCTTCTAAATTGATCTAAGAACCTAAAATCTCTGTAATAAAAGACAGGGACCCACCTCTTGGCACTGATTAAAGTAATTTGGATTTTTTCCACTGACTTTACTAGTACATATATTATGCTGTTAATTTTTGTTTTCTTTTCTCTCAGCAAAATTTTTCTTCCTTGATGCACACTGTGGGTCTCTTGTGTGTGATGAGGAGCTGTGTAAGATATTTTCCACTCTATTTCATTCTTTCATAGCATTTTCCTATGCTGGTGTGTGGGCCTTACGTGACTGGTACAAATGCAGAACTGGCAGAAGATGCTGCAGATGCAGATAAGAAAGAAAAAAGAAGCACGTGACATCTTTAGAAGGAAGAATTTCTGTATTAAATACTCACTACTTTGCCAAGCTGCAAAAATGTCAGTGTCTGGAAATAACAGATCTCCATTTTTTCTTTAAAAACTTGTAAAATATATGTCATATAAATGAAATCAACATGCCCAGCACAGGAGGTTACAAAGCTTGGAAGGAGTCACTGACTTTCTAAATAAGCTTTAAATCCATGTTAAAGCAAATTTAGGGATCTAAAATCATACTATGGAAGAGCAAAATTAGAGCCTAAATATTATGCTATGCTGAGCTTGCTCTAATCAAATTCATTTAATCCCATTATTTTCTTTCTTGCATATCACAGATGAAAACAATGGAGCCCTCTTGGCAAGAAGCCAGTCTGAAACCATCTATTACCCTCCATACTGAAGTTCTGACAAGGAGAACAAGGCAGCTGCCCTTACAGTAATTGATATTAATGACTCAGGTTAGAGACCATTGTGCCAGCTTGGGACTGACAACAAAGAGAAACCACAGCCCAGCTCCATGGTAATAGGGACAGTAGTCTGAAGACAGATGGATATAATGGGAGCAGAGCAGTGTAGTCCTTTAAAAAAATATTTTGCCTTGGATGTTATTTAGATGAGACATCAATATATATTAAATGAGAACAAGAATTGCAGTTGTAATTGTCAGTGTCTTTCTGTGCTATTTCTCTGATGTGTCCTGCACTGTGTTCGTGGGCTGGAAAAGGCAGATGTGGGGTGCAGTGTGCAGGACAATTGCATCCCTAGGTATGGTGCAGTGCAGGGGGAACTGCCTCAAGGTTCAGCCCCAGCTGTTCCCCAGCAAGCCCTGGACTGAGCCCAGGGCATGTCCAAACTCCCTTCCCAGGCTTCTTACAATATTCATAGTAAGGTTATTTTCAGTGTTTTGTGGAAGTCTGCTCTAGTTTTATCAGATGCCTGCAGATTTCACACATTTTTGCTGAAAATTAGCTCTTGCTTTCAAATTAGCTGGAA